>NC_056500.1:1389362-1394520 GCF_014905685.2 Nematolebias whitei
AGTTGGCCAGGATTCCTGAATCAAGATCAGACTTCTTAAGTAAAGGTTTAATTACAGCAACCTTAAAGCTCAGTGGTACGTAACTGTTTATTAGAGACAAATTAAGCAGATCCAAGATGTGATTATTAATTGGTGCAGCACAATGGCTCAATGGTTAGCACTATTGCCTCACAGCAACAAGGTCCTGGGTTCAATCCTTGGTTGAACCTCGAGTCTTTCTGTGTAGAGTTTGCATGTTCTTCTCGTGCTTGTGTGGGTTTTCTTCAGGTACTCCGGTTTACTTCCACAGACCAAAAACATGCATGTTAGGCTGCCTCCAGGCCTCCCTTGCAAAAGAGATCTGTGATTTCAATGGGATTTCCCTGGTTAAATAAAGGTTAATAATAATAATAATAATTAAGGGAAATACGTCTTTAAACAGTCTAGTTGAGATAGGATCCAGTAGACATGTGGATGGTTTGGATGAAGATATTATTTTTTTGATAATTCAGAGAGCCCAACAGGACAAAAACAGTCCAAACATAAATCATATTCTAGTGACATTTTTAAAGTTGTCTCATCTGACACAGAACCAGAGGCGATAGTAGGACTGTTGGTTTGAAATTTTCTCTCTAATTGAAATAATTTTTTTATAAAGAATCTCATGAAGTCATCCCTGCTTAGGGATACATGGTTCAACAGAGAGAGGATTTCTCATTAGACTAGTTATGGTACTGAAAAGGAACCTGGGGTTATTTTAAGTCTCATCAATTAAAGATGAATAATATAAAGTTCTAGCTTTACTGTGCACTTTTTTGTACGTTAGCAGGCTGTCTCTCCAGGATAAGTAAAAATCCTCAACGTTAGTGTAGCGCCATTTTCTTTCCATCTTTCTAGATGTCTGTTTTAAAGTACGTAACTCAGAATTGAACTAAAGAGCTAATCTCCTCTGACTGATTACTTTCTTTTTCAGAGGAGCGGCTTTATCAAGTGAAGTTTGCAAAGTAGTTGTAAAATTATCAACTAGATAAATCTCTAAGTGACTTTAAAACTCTTAAGTTCCTGGCAAAAACCAACGCAGACATGTTCCTGTTTTTAGTTTTCTAAATCGCCTTATAACCTATATGTTTTTTGCTACGATTCCTCTTGATTGTCCTTTTGGTTGCTATTTTGTTTTGATTGTTTTGATATGTAAAAAAAAAAAAGAGAAACTTAAATTTGTATTCCTCTGTTTCCTTTGTGACTGTCTATTATTGTCATTATTCATTGTTGTCATCACTCTTTGTTAAAATGAGGTCTCTCCTGTAAATGAGTCCCCGAGGCTAAATGGAATTAACCTGTAGAAATAAAGTTGAATGAAAAAAATGAAGTCTCTGTTCTCTGATGCATTACTCTGCAAGACAGAGGAAACATTGATGGAAGAGATCGTTTAAATTTGGTTACAGCATTTTCTGATAAGCACCTACTGAGATGAAATTTACTCTCAGTGACTGTGTAGTCATTTAATGTAAACTCAAAGTTATTAAAAAATGGTCGGACAGAACAGGATTTTGAGGAACTATTACCAAGTCCTTAATCTCTACACCATAGGTCAGAACTAAATCAAGAGTGTGATGATAAGAATGAGTAGATGTGCGGACGTTTTGGGTAAAATCAAATGAGTCTATTAAATTATTAAAGGCTATGCTTAAACTATCACTCTCAACATCCACATGAATATTGAAATCACCCATTATGATGATTTTATCAGTATTTAATAATAAGTCAGTTAATAATTCTGAGAATTCAGACAAAAACTGAGAGTAAGCTCCTGGTGGACGATATATAACAACTAGTAAAAGTGGCTTTTCTGATTTCCATTTTGGATGAGAAAGACTGAGGGACAGCGATTCAAAAGAATCATAACTAATAACTGGTTTGGCATTAATCAATAATCCTGACTGAAAAATAGAAGCTACTCCTCCACCTCGGCCAGTTGTTCTAGGAACATGAACATTTAAATAATTAACAGGAGTGGATTCATTTATACCAACAAAATCCTCCTGTTGTAGCCAAGTTTCTGTCAGACACAATAAATCAATATGATGATCAGTTATCAGTTCATTAACTAACAGGGATTTAGAGGAAACAGATCTGATGTTCAATAATCCACATTTAATGAGTGTGTCCACATTTTTCTAAATACTCCTTTTGTTTATTAAGTCATCTGAAATGACCTTCACACATTAGGTTCGACTAAATTCACCTTTAAAGAGTTGTTCACAGAAATGCACGTAATCTTTGTAAATAGAGTTTATTTCATCTGACAATGTTTGTTTTGTAGATTTTAATGATTTATTTATTTATTGAGAAGTAGTTTTGTTGACAGACTTCTTTGAAATATATATATTTTTTCAAATTTAAAAAAGGTAATAAAAGTCCAAGTGTTTTCTGGATGACAGCTGCTGCTGCGTTCAGTCGTCTCACACTGGGATTACAACTTCCTAAACCCTTCAGGGAAACAAAGGTTTCCTGAGCTGAGAGCAGCAGAACGTGGACGTGTTGAGAAATGGAGCTGTCTCTAAGAGGATGTAGAAAAGGGAAGAGCCAACTAAAGCTCCGAGTGTCGATGTGTCTCAATGTCAGGGTGGGCTCCTCCGTCAGCATCGAAGAACTTGTTCACAGCTTCAGGTTCTCCACGAGCCTCCCTTTACTGACGCGTTGTAGATTATCTACATGTAAAGTTTACAGAATACAGAGTGGAACTAAACTATTTGTTCACCTTTACAAGTCATTGCGGTCCTTAATGAACTTGTTTGTACGACTGTAATCTTTAGACACGTTAAAAGGTTGTAGTAATATCTAACTGGTGCGTATACTTTGGAATAAAAGTATTCATTGTAACCCACACATCCAATAGAGCTCTGAATGGAACGTGGAAGTTGAAGTACTTGGAGACTTGATTCATCGTGTTGAAGGACTGCGGTGTAACTTTAGATGTACGAGTCATCAGATACATCTGGTTTTATTGCTTTATTGAAGTTTTCTTGCCTCGCCCGGCCTCAAAGACACGGCTCAGGATCTCACACTCACTGTTCACACATTCCTGTAGAAAAACACAACCCGTCAAAAACTTCACCCACAATGCAACTCTTCTTCACACTGTAACTGATCCACTCGGCCTCCTGTACTTTTATCTTCCAGTCTGTCAGCGTGACATTTGCCTGCCGTCTACAGACGTCACTGCTCGTCATTTCCAGCGACCAGCCTTATCTGACCCTTGACCTTTCCCATAATGCCCCGGGTCAGCACAGAGGCGTTTGCCCCGTACCTCTCCTCGCTGTCCGTGTCTTCATAGCAGCTTGATGTTGCGGGGGAATGAGCCAGGCCGTTGGCTGAGTCAGCTGAGTCTCTGTGGGCCGTCACCGAGGCAGGACGGGACGTCTCACGTTGAAAAAGAGACTTTTGTCTTTTCATGTCCAACCGGGCAGCGTCCTCAGCGTCATCCCCACCCGAGTCCCTGCTCTTGTCCTCAGCCTGGTCGTTCAGCAGAGTAACGAGGAAGTCGATGTACCTCACAGCCAGACGCAGGATTTCATTTTTGCTGAGCTTCTTGTCAGGCGGGTGTGTCGGGATCAGTTTCCTGAGCTCAGAAAAAGCCCCGTTGACGTTCTGCTGCCGCCAGCGCTCACGGCTGTTGGTGAAGACCCGACGGGCGAGTTTCTGAGGAGGACCTGCTGGAAACACAGGCGCTGCGTAAATGAACAAAACTTTATCAAACAAGAAGACAAATGCTTTTCATGTTGGTGTAAAAGGAAAAACGAGACTAAACGAGTCAAAACTTGCAAATGGTCAATTACTGGACAAAATCAGAACTGAGACTCCAAAAGCAAAATTTATTTTTTAAACTCGTTTACTGTTTAAGCAGAAAAAAATAAAAATGACTTTTAAATAGAAAAAGGCAAAGTTTTAAATAGAGTGAAGGTTGTCCTAAACCAAACAATAAAAATAAAGAAACAGATTACAGTCATGGGAATAAAGTCCACCCTTATTGATTTTAGGATTTGCTTTGTATCAATAATAAGAAGATCTGATGATCAATCATCAAGTGGACAAAACCACTCCACAGAATCCCCCGAGACATTTACAGAACAAACATGAAGACAAACTGTCAAACGCTGTGTGGAGAAACTACGTCCACCTCATGATTCAGCAGCTTGAAGAACCTCCTTCACTTTGAAGTGGTTCTTTTCTGTGTGACGTCATCGTCTTTAACAAGGTTGAGCACAAGTTCTGGCCCACTCCTCTTTACAGTGTCGCTTCAGTTAACTGAGGTTGGCAGGGATTTACTTCTGTGCAGCTCTGAAGGTCCCACCACAGCATTTCAGTCAGGATGTGATCTGGACTTTGAATGGATCTTTTTTTTTGTTTAAAGACTTTTGAGTTGTAGATTTATCGTGTTTGGGACTTTTGTTCTGTTGCATCATGACCCGGTTTGGTCACGAGCTTCAGATGTCAGACAGATGTCCAGAATCTGTTGCTCTACAGAGGAGTTCATGGAAGACTCATTGACTTCAAGGAGCTCAAGTCCCGTGACTCTAAAACAACCCAAACCATGTCCTGACACAATAATCCACCAAACCATGTCTTGACTCAATAATCCACCAAACCATGTCTTGACTCAATAATCCACCAAACCATGTCCTGAAACAATAATCCACCAAACCATATCTTGACTCAATAATCCACCAAACCATGTCTTGACTCAATAATCCACCAAACCATGTCTTGACTCAATAATCCACCAAACCATGTCCTGACTCAATAATCCACCAAACCATGTCCTGACTCAATAATCCACCAAACCATGTCCTGACTCAATAATCCACCAAACCATGTCCTGACTCAATAATCCACCAAACCATGTCCTGACACAATAGTCCACCAAACCATGTCCTGACTCAATAATCCACCAAACCATGTCCTGACTCAATAATCCACCAAACCGTGTCCTCACACAATAATCCACCAAACCATGTCCTGACTCAGTAATCCACCAAACCATGTCCTGACACAATAATCCACCAAACCATGTCCTGACTCAATAATCCACCACACCGTGTCCTGACACAATAATCCACCAAACCATGTCCTGACTCAATAATCCACCAACCCATGTCCTGACTCAATAATCCACCAA
>NC_056500.1:1394620-1397021 GCF_014905685.2 Nematolebias whitei
CAAACCGTGTTTTGACACAATAATCCACCAAACCGTGTCTTGACACAATAATCCACCAAACCGTGTCCTGACTCAATAATCCACCAAACCGTGTCCTGACACAATAATCCACCAAACCCTGTCTTGACACAATAATCCACCAAACCGTGTCCTGACTCAATAATCCACCAAACCATGTCCTGACACAATAATCCACCAAACCGTGTCCTGACACAATAATCCACCAAACCGTGTTTTGACACAATAATCCACCAAACCGTGTCTTGACACAATAATCCACCAAACCGTGTCCTGACACAATAATCCACCAAACTGTGTCCTGACACAATAATCCAGGTACATGAATCTAACTCTATCAAGTCCTCTGGATGGATTCTTCTTTGTTGAAACGTTTAGTCTTTTATCTAAAGATTTCTTCAGTCTGAGGAGCTGCAAAAAACTCACTTGCAAAAAAAGTCAGTCTTATGAGCAGCACCTTCTCATAGTGGATCAACCAGTTTACTGGTGACATCCAGAACTAGCTGTTCACGTGTAAAAGGAGGACCATCAGCCTATGTGGTGTTTGTGCTGACACGTGTTTGAATCTTACCTAGCCTAGAGTTGTGCATTATGGGTAAACCTCTCTACTTTGGTTTCATCTGTCCAACAGACATTGTTCCAGAAGTGTTGTGCTTCACTCAGATGTAACTTTACAAACCCAAGTTGAGCTGCTCTGTTCTTTTTATACAGAGAAGAGCTATTGTCCTGAAATCCTTCCAAACACGACATATTTGTTCTGTCCTCTCCTAAATATCCTGCCATGAACTTTAACTTTGAAGCTGCTCAGTGACATGTTGCTTTGACTTGGTTGTTGTTTGCAATTTCTCTGAGCATTGCATGGTCTGACCTTAGGGTGAACTTGTTGGGTCATACATTTCTGGGAAGATTGGCAGCTGTCTCAAAAGTTGTTCCACTTATGAGTTTTCTTTATCTTCTCGAAAGCTAAACTCCAGAAAGTTTGGGATTGACCTTTAACCTTTCCCAGACTGATGGGCAGCAGCAGTTGTATCTCTGAAGTCATTGCTGCTGATGTCTTTCCTACTTGTCGTTGTGTTAACACACCTGTGTGTGATCAGTGGCAGTTGGCCTTCGATGGAAGCATCAACGGTGAACTTAGTTTCACACACAGAGCTGACGGGCTGTTTTTCTTTAATAAATAATCACATGGAATCGGTTGTTTTTCTACACTTAATGGTAAAACAGAGTAATGCAGGTTAATAACGGAGGTTAGTGTGTGACTTTCAGGATTCTTAGTGTTTTCAGAGAAGCTTTAAGGTGTTTTTCTGTGAAAGTAATGGTGCTATTGGAATGCTGCCAATTATCGTTGTGTTCTTCAGTGCAATGACAATAAGGATAAATTGAATTAACTAATTTTAGAACTTCCTAAAGACCAAATCATTTTTATTACATCCTGATAAAACCCTGAGAATTGAATAAGGGCGCACTTTGAATGATGCTATTGATTGCTGGACTGTATCAGTAACTGTAATATTTTCTCCCTGAAACTCACAGTCATGGATCTCCATCTCGAAGTGCGATGACGGCCTTCTCTTCATGCGGCTGTTGTTGACGACATCGAAGGTTCCCCCTGAAGGTCCCAGGTAGGAACTAGAGCAAAACATGAAATGTTAGAAATGCAGAGCAACAAGAATAATGTGGACAAAAAGACACGTCGTACCATCAGCCTCTTCACTATAAAGGTGCTGCTACTTGAATAAAATATGTGTTTTGTGTCTGCTGGACAAATAAGGAAACGGTAAATGATTATTACGGCTAAAAAATGACTCAGGATGAAGAAAGTTCTTCAAAGGAAAATCAAACGGATCAGTGATTTCTGCTGCTTTAGTTTGAAGAGAAAAAAATGGAGCATGGTCTTATTCAAAGAACTTACTGAATGATAGGAAAGCCACTGCACAAAATAAAAATATAAAAAAACAGTTCCACTTTTAAACAAGATGTTTTCTGATGGTCTGCAAGTTCTTTAACAATACCGTCTAAAAACTGCTGGGTTGCAGCCGTTGTGTCAGGAGTTCTGGTGTTTGACACAATGTTGGGTTAAAAGGTTCGAGCCAGTGGTTGAAGACGAGCTGGGTTGTTCTTCACACTCCACCATTTCAGAGCAGAAGTTAATGAAACTGGACCTCACTGGACGTTTGGATGTGATAAGTAAAGATAAGACGGTAACAACAACTTGGAAGATGCTCAACCACGTGGGCTTTGTTAATAACTTTACTTCACACTGGACAGTCTGGGTTCTTGAACAAAGATAGATGCTAATTATAATATTATAATATTATAATATTATGATATTATAATATGATATTATAATATTATATATTAAAATATGATATTATAATATTAT
>NC_056500.1:1397121-1403834 GCF_014905685.2 Nematolebias whitei
TCATAATATTATAATATCATAATATTATGATATTATAATATTATGATATTATAAATCATAATATTATAATATTATGATATTATAATAGAGGTTAGCACCAACTTTTTCGTAGCTATAATTAATCAAATTAGTAATTTAATCTGATAGAAAATCTAACCCAGTATGTTATGCTGGATGAAACAGATATCGAGTTCAAGTCAAGTTTAATGTCATTCGCATCACATGTGGTACATGAGGTGGAACAAATTATGTAACCCAACCCTGCCGATACAAACTAAACCTAATTTTATCGAGACGTGTCCAAACCTCTCGATACTGTGGATCATGACATCTTGCACCATCAGCTCTCAGAGATTGGTTCGCTCGGTTTTCTAACTATCTTTCAGGTCAGAGGCAGTTTGTTCAACACAAAGGTACTTCATGGAGCAATTTAACATTCACTAATAGAGTGCCACAAGGCTCAGTTTTAGGACACATTCTTTTTACAATTTATATAAATAATGCATGTCGAAACATTCCTGGCGCATCCTTACATTTCTATGCAGATGATACAATTATTTATTGTCAAGCTAACACAGTTGCTACGGTTTGCCTGCATTTGACATCATCCAGTCCGATTTGTTCCGTCTCAAACTGCTAAATGATGAAAAAACCAAAGGGATGTTGCTTCCAAACAGGAAGTCTGTGCCAAATAAATAAAGGTTGAATGAATAAACTCCTCCTTGAATCACCACCTTATCGTGGTGGAGGAGTTTGTAGGAGCTCTGCAGTTGGGGCCAGTTGTAATTGCCCCTGTAGGGTCTCTTAGGGCAGATTGGTTCTAGGTGACAGGCCGGACAAAGAGCGATTCAGAAGACTTGTATGGACAAAAGAAAATAAGGAACTCGGTGCACCTTGCCCGGATGTGGGTTACCAGGGCCCCACCCTGGAGCCAGGCCTGGGGGAGGGACTCGTTGGTGAGCACTTGGTGACTGGGTCTCTGTCCATGTTGCTCAGTCGAGCTCAGCTCAAATGAGCAACATGGGTATGTCTTCCTGTGGACCCACCACCTGCAGGAGGGGCCATATGAGTCAGGTGCATGAATCCATGGGCAGTGGATGAAGGTGAGGGCCTTGGTGCTCTGATTGTGTCTTACCAAAGCTGCTCTTGGGACATGGAACGTGACCTCCCTGGGGGGGAAGGAGCCTGAGCTTGTGCGTGAGGTTGAGAGGTACTGACTAGATCTAGTTGGACTCACCTCGATGCACAGCATGGGCTCCAGAACCGATCCCATTGAGAGGGGCTGGACCTTATTCCACTCTGGAGTTGTCCATGGTGAGAGACACCGAGCTGGTGTGGGTCTACTTGTAGCCCCCCGACTTGCTGCCTGGGTGTTGGAGTTTCCTGCGGTAGATGGAGGGTGGCTTCCCTGCACCTTCAGGTGGGGGGACGGGCTCTGATCTGAACCTGAGCGGTGTTCTGTTGTTGGACTTCTGTGCTCGTCATAGTTTGTCCATCATGAACACCATGTTTGAACATCACGGTGTCCATAAGTGCACTTGGCACCAGGTGGACCTAGGTCGTAGATCGATGATTGGCTTTGTAGTCGTGTCGTCTGATTTACGAACGTTTGATTTGGACACTCGGGTGAAGAGAGGAGCTGAGCTGTCAACTGATCACCACCTGTAGAGAGTCGACCGACCGACCGACCAACCAACCGACCGACCGACCGACCGACCGACCGACCGACATATACTTTATTGTTCCCAAGGGGGAATTTGTCTTGGACATTGTGCACTGACAAAGCTTCTTCTACAATTAAATACACTGCAAACAATAAAATCACGTGAACACCACAATAAAATAAAAAACACCTATTATTCAATAAAAACACATGTTGCACATTCCCACATACATTCCATCAAGTAAACGACACAATGAGACCAGAGCATCAGCAGCATGACAAAGACTACATGTCTACGTTCTTTAACAATCTGACTGATGTAGAGACAAATTAATTTTTAAATCTGTTAAATCTAGGCTGGGACTCTAAACCGTTTTCCAGATGTTAACAGTTCGTATTGTGAGTTGAGGATGTGAGCGCCTCCGAGCACGTCTGAGGACAGACTGCAGGGAGGGTGATCAGTCCTATCTCCTTCGCTGCAGTCTGTACCATGTGACTAACTTTAGATTTAAGTTGCACAGAGAGATGACCACACCACGCTCACATCACAAACCTGACGATACTTTCCAATACGGCCTGATAGAATAAAACCATAAACTTCTGGTTAACCCCAAAGACTCTGAGTCTTCGTAAAGAGTACGTAGACTCAGACTTTTAGTCTCAGTTGGATCAGATGGCGGGCGGAGACGCTGGACAGACCGGGTAGACCCAAACATGTAGTGAGGGTTTGCTGGGAACGCCTGGCAGAAGAACCCATCAGAAAGATCTTTCACACCTCAGGGAACTTTAACCACATCCCAGCTGAGGCGGGGACACTGAGTCCGAGTGGGTCCACGACTCACTTGTTGAAGTGGCTGCAAGGTTGTCGGTGCTTCTCTCAGTGGCCATCCTACAGGCTGAGGAGGGGAAAGCAGCTCTTTGCTAGCTCTGTGAAGGTGAGGTGAACCTCAACCAGTGATGTCGTCGGGAGGTGGCAGGAATACTTCCTGGACCTTCTCAATCACAGATTAAAATCATGCAGGCCCAGGCCTCCCTTGCAGAAGAGATCTGTGATCTCAATGGGATTTGCCTGGTTAAATAAAGGTTAATAAATAATAAATTAATAAATAAAATTAATCAGGTCTCTCTTGTAGATGAGTCCTGGAGGCTCAGTGTGACTAACCTGTAGAAATAAAGGTTGAGTGAATGAATTTGCAGCAACCAAACGTCCTGTTGTGTGAATCTGGCTTGAGAACTGTAAAGTTTCTTTACATCCTGCTGGTCTCACAGAGCAGGCTCCTGTCAGTCATCATGAAGCTCCAGTGGTGGAGGTTTCATATAAAACAGAAAACTGCCCTTGTTACCAGGACAACATCCACAACAGCATCACTGCCACATGTCAGGAGTCACTGTGGGTTGTTGGTCTGACAGCTCGCTGGTCACGTCTGTTTTCACCTGATGAAACGAACACGCAGTGTCTCAACCAGATGACTTTACGCTGAACTCAAGAGTTCTTTCAGATTTCTTTAACGGGATTAAAATGCAACTTTTAGGATTATTTGACTGTGAAGAATCAAACCAGCTACTTTCTTCAGATTGTTCATGCAGACTGTCATGGCTGTCAGTGTTGCTGAGCGGTCACGATAATCCTCCTCAAGGAGTCCCAGGCTGCACTAGGAGTGCTACAGCTAGTTGCTGCTGCAGATATTTGCACTTGCAAATAAACAGAATTCTATGTAAGTTGCTTCCTAATGAACACTGATGCGATGCAAAGGAAACTTTTTGCATGAGCCACTATGACAGATCGTGGAGGGGTGTTGGCTCGGTCCACCTGGAATGAGCTGTCACCTCATCAGTCAGTCAGAACCACGCTCTGCATCTCTGCTCCGGAGCTGCGTGATGACACGTGAGGTACGAACTCTTCAAAATGTTTTCTCACAATTACGTCTAAAACTGTCTAAACTTTACGGCATCAGAACGTTTTTAATCCAAATGTTCTTATTTTAGGAGAAAAGTAATACAAAGAGCAGATTCAGTCGGAGTGCAGTGCATGTGTTAGTTGAGCCGGTCTCACCTGGTGAGGAAAGTGTGTGCAGACAGGTACTGCTGAGCCAACAGGGGCCCGAGAGGAGCTGATGGGCCTCCAGGCCCCCCAAATAATCCTGAAGGTACAGGGCCAACCGTGGATAAAGCACTTTGCTGGCTGCGCCGGGCGTCCCCGTGGGGCCCGTGCCTGAGGTTAGGGATCGGGTGCAGGGCGGTCAGAGGAGTGTTGGGGAGCGGCAGGGGGGGCTTGCTGTGACCGAGGCTGATGACTGGAATGTGTGGAGGGAGAGGAGATGATGATGATAGTGGGGCAGCTGTGATGAAGGACGGAGGTGTTAGAGAACACGGAGAAGTCTTGGCTGGTGCTGGGAGGAGCGGAGGTGGAGAGGAAAGACTTGGCGACCCATCAGTCGGAGCGGCAGACGTGATTTTTAGTTTGTCTGCCTCGTTCTCCAGCACCGTCTCCATAGCGACAGGCTCAGGTGCATCAGCTGTACCGTCTTGGTGACTGGTTACCAGGATGATGGGAGGTTGAGCTGAAGTGGAGACCTTCCCTGTGTGCCTTGATTTCACAGGATGTGAGGTTCTCCGGAGCTCCAGAGATGCTGAGTCTGAGTCCTGCAGGGGACTGTGCTGCTCCACGGACCGACAGGACGATGAGGAGGCAGACGATGAAGAAGGGGAGGCAGGGCAAGGTAGTTGGTGAGGTGAGGCAGGTGGAGCCGTGTGCTTCAGTTTCTCCATCATGATGGTGAAGTCTTCACAGTGAGCACCTGTTTCTGTCCAGGTGTGGGTGTCCTCGTCCCTGCGGAGTGTTTTTATAACGAGCTCATGTCCAGCAGTCCTCTAAACCTCTCCTTATCAAAAACCTCAGACATGTTGCTGCTCCTCACATAAAACTCAGACTTTCCCTGAAGGACCCTGAACTCCATCAGATGTTTTGGTCTGCATCAGCAAGTCTTGTGTCTTTGACTGATCCAGAGCTGCGCACGTTTAGAGGTCACACTTTTTAAAAACACACACACGGACCTCGGTCGGTCTTCACAGAAACCACATCACTGCTTCGGGCATGGAAACCTCCCGGCAGGTTTGGTCTGAGCACCTCCTGAGCACGTGACCCGTCGACGTGAACACAAGTCCTTGAGTTTGTTGTCCACTCCGGCAGCCGTCCTGTTTTACTTGGAACTTGGTCCGAGTCCGTCTGAGCCACAGTTTGAACCCAGCGCTGAGTTGTCGGTGTGACTCCCAGACTCAGAACATCTTTTAGGACTCAGAGCGCTGAAGCTCCTTGAAGACTGCACAGATACCAGAGTCTGTTGAGCAAAGGACAAAGAAACACTCAGAACATATTTGGAGGATATTTATGTAAAAACAGGAAGTAAAATCTGAACTTCCATGACCGACGTCAGTTTAGATGTGGCGGTAATGAAAGTGCTGCAGTAAACTTTGAGTGGTGCTCGTGTTCATCTCTGGAGAGACGCTACTTGTAGTTTAGAGCCAGGCAGGGCGCGGAGACGCTCTCACATTTTGCAATCACAACTGTTCCTGTTTCTTGTCCTTTATTTTGGACAGTTCTGTGTTTCTGTGACGCCTCGTCAGCGCGTTTTAAATAAAACACTCTGCAGCTCCACCAGAAACAAGACACACTTTAAAATGTTTGTATGAAAGTTATAGTTTTTACTTTATTTTAATTTGTCCTGTTTTGTTTGTTTTCATTTTTGTCCAGTAATATTTTATTTTCATATTTATTCAGAAATTTTTATTTTATTTTGAACAAGTTAACTCAAAAATTCCTGTTTTTCTAATCACTTTGTCATCCTTCAAAATTTTTTATGATTTAAATCAAATTATAAAAGTTTATTTAAATTTTTATTAAAAACAGAATTATTCTAATAATTTCCTGATCGTATTAAACGTCTCTGCAGATGTGCCACATGTGCCATTTGGTACATTCAAGAACCCTTTACCAGACCATTTCATTACAACATATTTTAGAAGCTGAATATAAAAGTAAAGAAAAAATGAAATACCAAAGATCGTCTCAGTATTCGGAGTACTTAAAGATTGAAATACCAAAGATCGTCTCAGTATTTTGAGTACTCAAAGAATGAAATACCAAAGATCGTCTCAGTATTCGGAGTACTTAAAGAATGAAATACCAAAGATCGTCTCAGTATTCAGAGTACTTAAAGAATGAAATACCAAAGATCGTCTCAGTATTCAGAGTACTTAAAGAATGAAATACCAAAGATCGTCTCAGTATTCGGAGTACTTAAAGAATGAAATACATAAGATCGTCTCAGTATTCAGAGTACTTAAAGAATGAAATATCAAAGATCGTCTCAGTATTCAGAGTACTTAAAGAGTGAAATACCAAAGATCGTCTCAGTATTCGGAGTACTTAAAGAGTGAAATACCAAAGATCGTCTCAGTATTCGGAGTACTTAAAGAATGAAATATCAAAGATCGTCTCAGTATTCGGAGTACTTAAAGAGTGAAATACCAAAGACCGTCTCAGTATTCAGAGTACTTAAAGAATGAAATATCAAAGATCGTCTCAGTATTCGGAGTACTTAAAGAGTGAAATACCAAAGACCGTCTCAGTATTCAGTGTACTTAAAGAGTGAAATATCAAAAACCGTCTCAGTATTCGGAGTACTTAAAGAATGAAATACCAAAGATCGTCTCAGTATTCGGAGTACTTAAAGAATGAAATACATAAGATTGTCTCAGTATTCAGAGTACTTAAAGAGTGAAATATCAAAGATCGTCTCAGTATTCGGAGTACTTAAAGAATGAAATATCAAAGATCGTCTCAGTATTCGGAGTACTTAAAGAGTGAAATACCAAAGACCGTCTCAGTATTCGGAGTACTTAAAGAATGAAATATCAAAGACCGTCTCAGTATTCGGAGTACTTAAAGAGTGAAATACCAAAGACCGTCTCAGTATTCAGAGTACTTAAAGAATGAAATACCAAAGACCGTCTCAGTATTCGGAGTACTTAAAGAATGAAATACCAAAGA
>NC_056500.1:1403934-1409690 GCF_014905685.2 Nematolebias whitei
TGAGCTCTAAACCCTGACTGAAACTCTTCAAACACATTATTTCTTTGCAGATGATCATGTAACTGACCTGCAACTATTTTCTCTAGAATTTTTTTAGATTAAAGTTAGATTAGATATAGATCTATAGTTGGCCAGAATTTCTGAATCAAGATCAGACTTCTTAAGTAAAGGTTTAATTACAGCAACTTAAAGCTCTGTGGTACATAACCATCCATTAAAGACAATTCAATTTTATTCAAAAATACTTTATTAATCCCAGAGGGAAATTATTTGTTGTTGTAACTCGTTATCCTCATTTCATTAAGAGATGTTATAGATGCTGATGCTGTAGGCAGGAAGGATCTCTTGTAAAGGTCCATCCCACAGTGGATCCTAAGAAACTGGCTGCAGATGCCGTTTGATCCGTCCACCCAGACTCGGCTGACCTCTTGGTTCCCCTGGACTGTAGGACCACCCAGACATTTACATTTTACATTTTAATTTAAAGACAAATTAAGTAGATCCAAAATGTGGACATTAATTAGTGGAAATACCTCTTTAAACAGTCTGGTTGGGATGGGATCTAGCAGGCATGTGGATGGTTTGGATGAGGTTATTAATTTTGACAATTCAGAGCTCAACAGGACAAAAACTGTCCAAACATAAATCAGGCTCTAGTGAAATGTTTAAAGTTGTCTCATTTGACAGGGGACTAGAGATAGTAGAAGGAAGGATGGTTTGAATTTTCTCTCTAATTGAAATAATTTTATTTATAAAGAATTTCATGAAGTCATCACTACTTATAGTTGTAGGGATACATGGTTCAACAGGAATGGGACTTTTAATTAGTCTAGCTATAGTACTAAACAGAAACCTAGGGTTATTTTTATTCTCCTCTATTAAAGATGAGTAATATGAAGTTCTAGCTTTACGGAGAGCTTTTTTATGTGTTAGCAGAATATCTTTCCAAGTTAAATAAAATTCTTCAACATTAGTAGAGTGCCATTTTCTCTCCTGGTTTCTAGATGCTGCTTTAAAGTACGTAACTCAGAATTGAACCTAGGAGCCAGTTTCCTCTGAGACGACTTCAGTTGTGACTTGGCGTTATTGAAATAAACTGAATTATCCTGGTCTTGTCATGATGACTGCACGTCACTGACTACGACAGGTGCTTCCTCCCTTCACCTGCTGTGAACCACTTGTTGGATAATCTTAGCTGAAACGTTCTGGACGCTATGAAAGTAGTGATTGATCTTCATGTCTGACGTGCAGCCACTTTAATGAGTGCATGTTCTGAACTTTCCTTCTTTATGATTCAGATATTTTATTAAATCTGTGAAGGTTTGGTGCACGGTTCACATGTTCTTAAAAATGGAAATCTCTTCCAAATGAATGTAAACCTCACTTTTCATAATTAGATTTTTTCTTATGGAAGCTGAGCAACATGTGACCAACCTGACCAGAAGTGATTCAACATAACAGAGACTCTTATAATCAACACAAGAACATGTTCAAACACATTGATTACATTTATTAGATGAAAGTAGGACGATCTGGAACTTTTTATTGCATTTCATTGTTGATCAACCTCCGTCCTATGATTCATATCATGCACTTTAGTTTTTAGAGTCTTGCAATGAAACAACTGATTTATTTCCCAATAGATGGAGAGCATGGTGCAGAGACATGGGGTGTACCACATGAAAACCTCCCAGGAGAGAGAGCTGGACAGACGGGTGAGGGAACGAAAGCGAGAGCTGATGGAAAGTTACCAAGCTCAAAAGGAGGAGAAAATAAAGTCCATCACATGGAGGACCTTCTCAAACGCAGACAGCGACTCCATCAGCACCTCTGGGAAGAGGAGGTGGAGAGAAGAAGATGAAGTGGAAGGCCGAGTGTTTGAGACCACGGTGACTAACGGACTTCATTCAGCTCCAGTCCCACAGCGCCCATCTCCACCAGAGTCTGAAGATCTCAACCAGTTAACCAGGACGCCCAGTTTCAGGCTGAATGCAGGTAGTTACTCTGAAGTCAAGGATTTTACTGCCTCTTTACAAAACGTTTGAAACATCGACACACGGTAAAAGAACAGTTAAACATTAGAACGGAAAGATTTGTGGTCGTGTCAGTCGATTAATTATTGAGCAACTGACAAACAGACAAATTAAAGGTCACATGGAGGAAAAGATGAAACAATGAGTTCTTCCTGTTTCTTCCTCTAGATGGCGCTATACTCTCACAAATTTCTGACATGAAATCCTCATCAAAGGTCATCTCTACCTGTAAGTTGCTGGACTTTTTGTCTAAAACGTCACTTGATCTTCACGTCCACTTGATTCATTTAAATTCATTTCAACTGTTCTGATGATTTTCAGTTCACCACCGAATCAACAGCTTTGAGGAAGGAACGCCCGAGCCGTCTCCGGCCTCCTCTCCTCGTTCACCCGTCTTCTCGTCTTTCTCCTCCTCACCAACATTTGACGCCTCTCCTTCGTTGTCCCCGTCCCCCTCGTCCTCCTTGTTTCCCCCGTCCTCCCCGGAGCTTCGCCTGGTGTTGCTCGGGCGATCCGGAGCAGGAAAGAGTGCAGCAGGAAACAGGATTCTTGGACAGGAGGCGTTCGAGTCCCATCCAGACAGCTTCAGGGCAATCACCCAGATGTGTGAGAAGAAGAAGGCACAGGTCGAAGGGAAAAGGGTTCGTTTATCATTTTTATTTACAATTTTTATCGCAAGATGTTGTCTCCACTCACCCAGAGCTTTTCACCGTCATGTTTGTTCAGTGTTTTTTATTATAATCAGCGGAGGTGATGTTCTGCTAATCTGCTAACAGCTAATAGCAAAGCTAACTTTTTGTTTAGTGAATTAGTTTTCACTAACTTTACAAACCCGATTAGTTTCCGCTAACTTTGTCCGCTAACAAAATTCACGTTTTTCCTGTCTGTTGTGGGCGTGTCTCAAAGAGTCCAGGCACGCGATTGGCTGACTACATGCACACGTGGCACGATGTGATTGGTCGACACAGCAGTGGCTGAGCAGCATAGCTCAAACGCTTCCTCTGATGTGTAAAACTTATATAATTTATAAAATGAAAAGTAGCCCCTCCCACATGCAGCCCTGCACGCGTGCATCGTGTGCCTTGAGTAGCATCTTTGTGTTACACCGGGTTATAACTCCGGTTTGGATTGGGTGAATTGCCACAAACGACCCTGCCCAGATCAAACCAGTATAATTAAACTAACATGGACAGGTTTGTGTCAGTCCCACCAGTGTAACTGAGAGGAGACAAAGATGTGCGACACAGACTGACTGACAGTCACCTTAACGGGTTAGCAGCTAGTGTCAGCTTGTGCTAATTCTTTAACCTGTTTAGCATTAGTGAACATTTTACACTTTAGTTAGTGAAATACGAGTTAGCAAAGCTAACGTTTTGGCTAGCTGTGCCCACCACTGGTTTGTTTTTCTCTTGCCTGCAGGTGGCAGTGGTGGACACCCCTGACTGGTTCAACTCGGAGCAAACGCCGGATGAGGTGCGAGCGCAGATCTCCTCCTGCGTTGCTTTAGCCAGTCCCGGGCCTCACGCCTTCCTGCTGTGCGTCCCGTTGGACCAGCCCGCTAAGACCGAGCTTCAGGCCCTCGTGGCTCTGGAGAAAGTCTTTGGCCCAGAATCGATCCAGAGACACACTATAGTCCTCTTTACGTACGCAGATCGACTGCGGGCAAACAACAAAGTAGGAAACAAAAGCGTGGAAGAATACATCGCCAGCCAGCGGGGGGATTTGATAAAGCTTGTGGAAAAATGTGGAGACCGGTATCACATTGTGGAGAAGGGAGATGGTTTGATGGAGAAGAAGAACGTAGCAGAGCTGCTGGAGAAGGTGGAGCAGACTGTGAAGGAGGCTGGAGGACAGTGTTATTCCTGCCCTGCTTTTCAGGAGGCAGAGAAAAGAGTGAGACAGAGGCAGTTAGAGATAGCACAGGAGAGAACGGGCCTGAAGGTGTGGCAGGAACAAGCAGCAGGAGTTCGACAGCTCAGGTCGGAGAGGCAGCTTCTGCCTCAGGTGGAAGAACATGAGGAAACGAGGGACGAGGCAGAGATGAGTGTTAGCACAATGAATATCGAGAGCCTTCCTCCTATTACTCTTTCCAGCATGTCTCCTTCACTTCTCTGTTCCATTATGGAGAAAATGGAGTCTGGTGCGCAGAATTTCCCCAAACTCTTGGCAGAAAGCTCCGTGTGGGTTGGAGAGGGAGCAAAGAAGATGAAAGACAGTCCGGTGTGGGCAGCAGTCTGCGGTGGTGCACAAAACGTGCAGAAGATGGTGATTGACAGCTCTGTGTGGGAAAAGGTGGGAGCTACTGCCGGACATGTCTCCAAAGCTGTGGGAGATCGGGTTCCCAAAGTGGTGGTGGATGGCTCTTCCTGGGTGGGGTCTGGAGCAAAAACACTGGCATCAAGTCCGATGTGGGACAAAGTCCGTTCAGGGACCAAGAATTTGGTTCAAAGTCCTGTGTGGGAAAAAGTAGGTTCTGGAGCCAAAACTGGAGCTAAGCTGGTGGCGGACGGCTCTGTGAGAGTTGGATCAGGGATCAGCGCTGGTGCAAAGCAGGTGGCACAGAGTCCTGTGTGGGGCCAGGTGGGTTCTGGGGCAAAAGCCGGTGCCAAACTGGTGGCAGAGAGCTCAGTGTGGGAGAAAGTCGGTATGGCTGTGAAACAGGTGCCAAAGGCCGTCATTGGGGGTGCCATTCTGGGACTGGTGCTGGGTGTGTTTTTAGGGGGGGTGATTGGTGGAGCTGTTGGTGCGGCTGCTGGATCTGCAGTAACCGAGGTGGGCAGGCGTAAATTCACCAGGACTTCAGAGGAAACGAGAAGCGCTGAGAAAATGATGAACGACAGCTTCGATTCAGGGATAAGAGGAGGGAAAAGCATGAAGACTGAATGAAGGACTGAAAGGAGCTGGTATAAAATATAAAACTAATTTAAAACGTACTCCAGGTCGTGTGGACAGTTGTCTTTAAAACATCTTTAACACAGTTTACATTTAGCAATTGTTCTGACATTATCTATATGAACGCTCCTACAAGAACCCTGCAGATGTTGGATGCTGCAGATGTTGGATACTGCAGATGTTGGATGCTGCAGATGTTGGATACTGCAGATGTTGGATGCTGTGTGTCATGGTGCACTAAGATTCATAACTGGCTGTAACTATCGTACCCACCACTGCTCCCAGTATTCACTGGTTAACTGGTCACCATTAACTCCACACAGACTCTCTCACTGGTACATTTTCATCTTTAAATCACTTCTTGGTCTGCTGCCTTCATACATCTCCTCCTACATGTCTCTGCGTGAGTGCAGCTACAGCGTGCGCTCTCAGGACATCATTACCTGCAGTGTTCCCTCAGTGAGGACTGAACTAGACAAAAGGACCTTCTCCTACTCCGCTCCTGTTTCCTGGAATATCTTGTAAAAAGACCTGAAGCTCTCGACCTTTGATCTCTCTAAGTGGCTTCAAACATCTGTTAAGTTCCTGCAGATGTTCCTGTTTTTAATATTTTATATCACTTTATAATGTCGCAGTTTTTTTTTGCTACTTTTTCTTTTAATTTTCATTTGTTCATTTTTTTTACATCTTTTATGATCGTCCACTGTTGTCACTGTTCTTTGTTAAAATCAGGTCTCTTTTGTAAATGAGTCCTCGAGGCTCGATGGGATTTACCTGTAGAAATAAAGGTTGAATGAATGTTCGGGGGGGGGGGGGGGGGGGGGGGGGGGG
>NC_056500.1:1409790-1412362 GCF_014905685.2 Nematolebias whitei
GGGGGGGTAGGTGTGTTTGTTCCTTCTGAAGTCCACGACCATCTCCTTCATCTTCTTCACATTGATGTGAAGGTTATTCTCTCTGCACCAGCTCTCCAGGTGTTCCACCTCCTGCCTGTAGCTGGACTCATCATTGTTTGTGATGCATCCCACCACCGCTGTATCATCTGCAAACTTTACAATGTGACAGTCTGGATGGGTAGCTGCACAATCATACGTGAGCAGAGTGAACAGGAGGGGGCTCAACACACAGCCCTGAGGGGAGCCAGTGCTGAGGGTTATGGTGGAGGAGGAGAGGTTGTGGATCTTCACTGACTGAGGTCTGTTTGTTAAGAAGTCCAGGATCCAGTTGCAAATGGAGGGGCTTAGTCCTAGTGTGAGTAGTTTGTCCATCAGGTTTGGAGGATCATGGTGTTGAAGGCAGACGTGAAGTCCACAAAGAGCACATGGGCGTGTACATATATTATATATGAAAATATGCAGAGTTTAAGTAAAATGATTGTAGTAAATTAAGAAGTATTTGTCTTGTCCTTGAAACAACAATACAAAGCTTGTGACCCAGGATCTCCAGTTGTTCTGATATAAGCTGTAAACTTTCTAATAAACGTGTGAAGTGTGTTCGTCTCCTGACTCGTGGTTTATGCTCCGGTTGGTTCCTCATTCTAAGGCAGTATTGTGCAACGTTACCATTTACATATGAAGCGTGAACCAACAACAAGCTGCTTCTGTTTGTGCAACACATTCAAAACTGCTTCAGCTCATTTCAGCTGCTTCAGCAGCCACAAACCTGCTGGATGTGCAGCTGTGTGCTACATTAGCCTCTACTTGATGCTAAAACTGAATGGGGGTTTGGTGTTTTTCTGGGTCCGAGGACTCGGGTGGAGGCCAGAACATTTTATCTGTGAGCCCCAGGCGGGCAGGTTGGACCCTGCGTGGCCTCTGGTATCAGGAGGGCAGAGGGTGAACACCCCAGCTGTCAATCAACATTTGAACCTTTGCTTTTCTTACACAACATGTTTCACAACTGTATTACTGATGACTTGTCATGTTCATGTCTCACTGGGTCACAAAAGAAGTTCAACTGGTCTTCTTCTCTATTGGCTTTATTTCATGACGGCACCAGTCAACAATAAAATGAATTCATTTTCATCCATGCCTCTCAACACGTGGTACCAGAACCAGCGGTGGGACTCAGAAGAAAGATCGGCATCAAAGGTTTCCAAGTTAAATACACTCAACATCATAAGATGACGTATGACGTCAAGAGGTCAAAGTTCAAGAAATTCACTTATTTCCAAATAAAAACTATTTGAAATGAAACTGAATGAAATCATCAAGTTTCATTCCAGAGTATCATATTCATGTCCTCTTATTGAAAAATAATAAAATTGATTGTTTCAAATGACATTATGTGATAATGTACAGAGCATGTGTAGTGAATGACTCTCAGCTACTACCATTACATTTTCAGATCAATGTCTGTGAAGGTGACGGGCTGAGAGACGGTTTTCAGTTCAGTTTATTTCTAAAGCTCCAAGTCACAACAGAAGTCGTCTCAGGGGCTGAACAGAAACATTCAAATATAAAATAATAGTTAAGGATGGACCAGCACAGAAGATCAACATCATCAGGCCAGGACTCTGAGGTCTACACTCATCTCCAGGCCAGAGGTCACTCTTTCAGGGATGAAGATGTTCACATCCTGGACAGAGAGGAACGATGGTTTGAGAGAGGAGTAAAGGAGGCCATCTTTGTGAAAAGAAACCGTCCATCATTAAACAGGGGTGGAGCCTCCAGGTTCAATTGTCCCCCTCTTACAATGCTGTGATTGCTAGTATCACTCAGCCCTCTGTGAACAGTAAACAGCCATCAGGTGCTAATGATCCATTGTTAGGCTGATGGTCCTTCTTGAGCATGTGATCAGCTGGTTCTGGTTGTCAGCAGCAAACTGGTTGATCCACTCTGAGAAGGTGCTATTTAAGAGACTGAGCTGAATACAGCACCTCAGACTGAGGAAGTCCTCTGGATGAGAGACGAAACGTTTTTACATTTTTTTGGTTTTTTGTTTTTAATGTCCAGAGGACCAGATTTAAATATTTTAGATGGTTCTAGTAACATTTTTAATATTTTCTGTTGGCTAATGTTTATTATCTGCAGCAGCCATTTTTAATTAGACCGACGTCAGGTGGAGCTGAACATCTAAGGATTGCTTTAAGATTTTTATTCAAATCTGTCCATCTGTTTGTGCGATATTTTGCTAACAGACAACAAAGTCAGACAACTTCACTATTCTTTGAATCTGATGGTGCCAAGATATAAAAAATAAAACAAAATGAACGGCAGAGGCTGGGCAGAAACTTTCCATTCCCAAATTTATTGTAACTGAAACAACTCTTTTCTTTCAATAAATAAATTTGTTTTGTGCGTAAAGTTTTACAGTTTGTCTGCATTGATGTGTTTCTTGAACAGACATTTGAAGGGTCTTACAGATGCACTGATTCTGAATGAACGCTCCTACAAGCACTCTGCAGATGTTGGATGCTGCAGATGTTGGATGCTGCAGATGTTGGAT
>NC_056500.1:1412462-1414086 GCF_014905685.2 Nematolebias whitei
GTGTGTGTGTGTGTGTGTGTGTGTGTGTGTGTGTGTGTGTGTGTGTGGTCACAGAACAGCTTGGCACAGCAGAGCAGGCTGCAGCAGTGTTGTGAAAGCAGCTCTTCCTGTTGAGTGATCATGAAACTGGGTGCACAGGGGGTCCTAAAGCATCCTGGTGCCTGATTTTTTTATTGCCTTGTTTTCCTCCACTTGGTGTTTTTGCAGCCCAACACGTGACCAGCCCCTCTCCTCCAGACCACTTGTTGGTCTTCGTTGAGGCAGCGCTAACTGCAGCCGTTTCCTGGCCACTTGATAGAGCCGAGCAGCCGAAGCTTCGCCCGCAGGTTTTCACTTTCCCCACCAGGCTGAACCCCGTCCTTAACCACATCCATCCTGCCTTCCTCAAACTCGACCGCACGCCCAAAACTGTTGCACATAAATCTTTTTCTCCATCTGTAGGAAACCCATTCAGTTTGTAGCACATGTACAAGATGTACACAAGAACTTCTGCAGCTTTTCAGGGCTCATAAATTCTCAACATTTACTTTTTCATTTCAATTCAGTTTATTCTTCAGCTCCAAGTCACAACAGAAGTCGTCTCAGGGACTGAACAGAAACATTCATCTATAAAATAATAATTGAACAGAAACATTCATCTATAAAATAATAATTAACATTATTTATCTATAAAATAATAATTTAACAGAAACATTCATGTATAAAATAATAATTGAACAGAAACATTCATGTATAAAATAATAATTGAACATTATTTATGTGAGGAGCAGCTTTGAGTTTAACTCCATCACTGAACTCTCATCTTGAACAAGCATGAAGGCGACAGTGGAAAGAAAAACTCCCTCATGAGGAAGAAACCTTTAGCAGAACCAGGATCAGGACAAGAGGACCATCTGCTTCCACCGGCTGGGTTTGGTAGGAATAGATACACAATGGCAGGTCAAGAATCACATGTTAAGATAGAAATAGTATCAAATGAAAACTATTAAATTTTAACAATTCATTTAAGGAAATGAGGTCAGTTTGTTCTCTAGTAGTCTAAGTCTATAGCAGCATAACAAGCCGACCCTAACTATAGGATTTATCAAGAAGGAAAGTCTTCAAACTGGACAATGTGTCAGCCTCATGGACAGAAACTGGAAGTTGGTTCTACAAGAGAGGAGCCTGAGAACTGAAAGATCTTCCTCCATTCTGCTGCTGTAAACTCTAGGAACCACAAGTAAACCTGCAGTCTGAGAGTGAAGTGCTCTGTTAGTAAAATATGGAACAATAAGATCTGTAATATAAGATGGATCTAGGTTGTTGAGAGCTTTGTAGGTTAGAAGTAAGATTTTGAATTCTATTCTGGATTTGACAGGGAGCCAATGGAGAGAAGCTAAAACTGGAGAAATATGATCTCTCCCAGTAACTCCAGTTGAGACTCTGGCAGCAGCATTTTGGATCAACTGAAGACGTTTTAAAGAAGTATTTGGACACCCAGATAATAAACCATTGCAATAGTCCAGTCTAGACGTGACAAATGCATGGAGCAGTTTTTCTGCATCATCTTTAGATCAGATGTTTCTAATGTTAGTGACATTACGCAGGTGGAAGAAGGAGGTTCTAGTAACGTTTTTAATGTGGG
>NC_056500.1:1414186-1417939 GCF_014905685.2 Nematolebias whitei
TCCATCATCCATCCATCATCATCCATCCATCCATCATCATCATCATCATCATCATCATCCATCCATCCATCATCAACCATCTATCCATCCATCCATCATCATCCATCCATCATCATCATCCATCATCATCCATCCATCCATCCATCACCATCCATCATCTATCCATCCTCCATCCATCTATCCATCATCATCCATCATCATCCATCATCATCCATCCATCCATCCATCCATCATCATCCATCATCTATCCATCCATCATCTTTTACCCACTTCTTCTATCTTGGGTCATGGGGGTCGCTGGTGCCCATGTCCAGCAATCATTGTCCGAGGGGCGGGGGACACCCTGGACAGGTCTCCAGTCCATCACAGGGACACATAGAGACAAACGAGACAAACAACCATTCACTCTCTCTCTCACCTAGGGACAATTTAGAGTTACCAATCAGCCTAACATGCATGTTTTTGGTCTGTGGGAGGAAACTGGAGCACCCGGAGAAAACCCACGCATGCACGGAGAGAACATGCAAACTCCACCCAGAAAGACCCCTGGACCGGGGTTTGAACCAGGGACCTGCTCGCTGAGAGGCAGCAGCTCTACCAGTTGCACCACCGTGCTGCCCTCAAAAGGCTAACCAAAGGTACAAAAACACAAGCTAAAAATATTATATTTGGTACTTGTGGTTAGCCTTTTGGTTCAAAGTAACCAAAAGTATCATAATGATAATTAACAACGAGCCGAATGTCAACCTAATATGAAAAGTAGCGAGCGAGTCAGGACGTTCAGAGAGAACAAGGAGAGATCTCAGTGAAGTGAAAAATATTTATTACAACACTCAGCAGCAGCAATGTCCTCGATAAGATGAACTTTTTACGCACGAAGGGCTAAAATAGCACCAAGTATGCAGAAAGAGTTGGACTGCAAAAAAGATATAAAATAATAACGAACAGGGAAAGAACAGTTTGATTATTCTGAATCGTCACTCAGCATATTGATTCAATGAACATATGATTATAACCTGCAGCCATCAATCATTAAACTGTGTGTGTGTGTGTGTGTGTGTGTGTGTGTGTGGTGGAGGTGTGTTTGCATGGCTGTTAGCAAAATAAACTCCTGAACCACTGGACGGTTTTTAATGAAACTCCCAGAAAGCAATCATTAGGTCTCTGTCTACAAGTGATTTACATGTTGAGATAATCCCATCCAAGATGGCTGCCACAGCCAATTAACCTCGGCCAACACCAAATGGAAAAATGCTGTAACTCTACAAGGTTAATGGCGTGGGAGCAGCTGAGATGGAGCCAGAGATCCTTCAGCACATTTTCTCAAGCCGATCACCAAACTTTGGTAAAGAGAAACACTTTCAGAAGAAGTTGTTGGTTCCACTCCCCTAATGTGAGATAGATTCAAGTAAACTGAATTTACTGAGCGTTTGAGCAGGAACCTGAGTCAAACCACAGATTTTATAGGCCATTTTAGAGATGATCCTTTATAAGCTGCATTTAAAACAATATAATAGAAATCATATGTTCATTCCCATGGGCTCACCACCTGTGGGAGGAGCCAAAGGGGTCGGGTGCAATGTGGGATGGGTGGTGGCCGAGGGCGGGGACCCTGGCGGTCTGATCCTCGGCTACAGAAGCTGGCTATTGGGACGTGGAATGTCACCTCACTGGTGCGGAAGGAGCCTGAGCTGGTGTGTGAGGCTGAGAGGTTCCGGCTAGAAATAGTCGGACTCACCTCCACGCATGGCTCGGGCTCTGGAACCAGTTTCCTTGAGAGGGGCTGGACACTCTTCCACTCTGGAGTTGCCCCTGGTCAGAGGCGCCGAGCAGGCGTGGGCGTACTTATTGCCCCCCAACTTGGTGCCTGTGTATTGGGGTTCACCCCGGTGAATTAGAGGGTGGCCTCCCTCCGCCTACGTGTGGGGGGACGGGTTCTGACTGTCGTTTGTGCTTATGCACCAAACGGCAGTCCAGATTATCCACCCTTTCTGGAGTCCTTGGAGGGGGTACTGGAAAGTGCACCTTCTGGGGACTACCTTGTTCTGCTGGGGGACTTCAATGCTCATGTGGGCAATGACAGTGAGACCTGGAGGGGTGTGGTTGGGAGGAACGGCCCCCCTGATCTGAACCAGAGTGGTGTTCTGTTGTTGGACTTCTGTGCTCGTCATGGATTGTCAATAACGAACACCTTGTTCAAGCATAAGGGTGTCCATATGTGCTCTTGGCACCAGGACACCCTAGGCCGCAGTTCGATGATCGACTTTGTCATCGTCTCATCTGATCTGCGGCCACATGTCTTGGACACTCGGGTGAAGAGAGGGGCGGAGCTGTCCACTGATCACTACCTGGTGGTGAGTTGGCTCCGATGGTGGGGGAGGATGCCGGTCAGACCTGGCAGACCCAAACGTATTGTGAGGGTTTGCTGGGAACGTCTGGCAGAGTCTCCTGTGAGACAGAGTTTCAACTCCCACCTCCGGGAGAACTTTGAACATGTTCTGAGGGAGGTGGGGGACATTGAGTCTGAGTGGACCATGTTTTGTGCCTCTATTGTCGAGGCGGCTCACCAGAGCTGCGGCCACAAGGTTGTCGGTGCCTGTTGCGGCGGCAACCCTCGAACCCGATGGTGGACACCATCGGTGAGGGATGCTGTCAGGCTGAAGAAGGAGTCCTATTGGGCCTTTTTGACCTGTGGGACCCCGGAAGCAGCTGATGGGTACCGGCAGTCCAAGCGACATGCGGCTCGGGTGGTTGCTGAGGCAAAAACTCGGGCATGGGAGGAGTTCGGAGAGGCCGTGGAGAACGACTTCCGCACGGCTTCGAGACGATTCTGGTCCACCATCCGGCGTCTCAGGGGGGGAAAGCGGTACGCCACCAACACTGTTTATAGTGGGAGTGGTGTGCTGCTGACCTCAACTCGGGATGTTGTGGGTCGGTGGGCAGAATACTTTGAAGACCTCCTCAATCCCACCGGCACGTCTTCCACTGAGGAAGCGGAGCCTGGGGACTCTGGGTCGGGCCCTCCAACCTCTGGTGCTGAGGTCACCGAGGTGGTTAAAAAGCTCCTCGGTGGCAGGGCCCCAGGGGTGGATGAGATTCGCCCAGAGTTCCTTAAGGCTCTGGATGTTGTAGGGTTGTGTTGGCTTACGCGACTCTGCAATATTGCGTGGACATCGGGGGAAGTTCCCCTGGATTGGCAGACCGGGGTGGTGGTCCCCCTATTCAAAAAGGGGGACCGTAGAGTGTGTTCCAACTACAGGGGAATCACGCTCTTAAGCCTCCCTGGTAAGGTCTATTCGGGGGTTCTGGAGAGGAGGGTCCATCGGATAGTCGAACCTCGGATTCAGGAGGAACAGTGCGGTTTTTGTCCTGGCCGTGGAACACTGGACCAGCTCTACACTCTCAGCAGGGTCCTGGAGGGTGTGTGGGGGTTTGCCCAACCAGTCTACATGTGCTTTGTGGACTTGGAGAAGGTTGAAGCTTCAGTGTTAGCAGCTCTTACAGGGTTAAGTTGTTGGTGGATATTGGAAATTTTGTCAGTGAAAAAGAACATGAGACAAGTGACATGAGAGAGTTGCAAAAGTCAGCAGAGTACATGTGGGAGGGAAATGAGTCCGGAGGCTTAGTAAAGTTGATGTTAGTTTAGTTGATGTTAGTTCAGTTGATGTTAGTTTAGTTGGTGTTAGTTCAGTTGATGTTAGTTTAGTTGGTGTTAGTTTAGTTGGTGTTAGTTTAGTTGATGTTAGTTTAGTT
>NC_056500.1:1418039-1419785 GCF_014905685.2 Nematolebias whitei
GTTTCTGCCTATAATATTGCTCCCCATATGTGAAGTAGGTTGACTGCTTAGTGTGTTTCTTAGTTCATGTCTTGGATCTTATCACTGTTTTTCTTTACAATTTATATTTTTATTGGATGTAACTGGGACCCTGTGTTCACAGTTTTGTTCCACCTCATGTACCACATGTGGTGTGTGTGACAATAAAGAACCTTGAATCAAGCCCAACTTCCTGTAACTGGTTTAAACTTGATGACGTTGCTGTAAAAGATGTCTCCAAAGAGACTTCTGCTTCTTCTTCTACAACAAGCTCCTCATGTAAATATTTCATTTTAAGCTTGTCCTGATCACCTTTTCTTAACACTGTTGTGTTAACTTATTGTGTAAATAAAGTTTTTGATAAAAATCAAAATCTTCTTCTTCTTCTACACATTTCATTCTTCAGGACCTTCTGATGAATCCAGATGTTTGGTTGAGTGTTTCTAAAGCTGGTAAGGACAGAAAAGGTGCAAGAAACAGAGCAAGAATAATGAAACAGATTGTTTTATTCTCAAACTGAAACAAACAGGGTCTGTTTGAATCTTCTGAGATGTGCGTGAACATTTTTCAGTACACAACATTGATGTGTAGAACGTGCCACAGTTTGGAGCTCATACGTTTACGAGGATCGCAGTCTGAACAAACCCCAAGTCTTTTAAAGACAACACTGTGGTGTGTCACATCAAACTACGTTCACCAGAGAAACAGACTAACGTCAAACAGGAAGTCTGAGTCCCACAGGATTCCCTTCTGTCCCTCCAGTAGCTTTTTATATGTCACAGGCAAATTCATGTTGAATCTACAAGAGCAACCGAGCCCTTACAACGTTTTTCTGCACGCCGAGTGTGATGGACCAGAACCACAGGTGTCAGACGCACAACAGTGTGACAGCCAATACACAACTGTGTCTGCACGCTGATGAAACTCAGTGTTCATGATGATGATGATGATGATGCTGGAAAAGAAAACAACACCGATGATGAGAGAGCTGACAGATTTATAGCTCACCCAGCTGTTTTCGTTCTCACGATCTGAAAGGTCAGGTGACCGTAAAGCTTCAATAGATTGTGCCTGATTTGTCTGAGAAGGAAAAGTTTGGAGGGTGGAAGAAGCTCTGACCCTGAAGGTGACAGGAACACACATTTAAAGTGACCGATTGGGAAGAAACTCGCTGGAATGGGTCGACACGGAGAAGAGATGCTCGGCTGCAGGAAGGAAGCTCAGAGAGGAAAGTTCTCACCACGATGACTCGTGTGTCGGTCATCAATGACCCAGCTGGTTCTGATGTCAGAGCAAAAACAACCACCGATGAGCTGCTGCAGGTCCAGCATTTATGTTGGCTGCGAGCACAAGGGTCAAGGATTCAAGGTTCTTTACTGTGGCTCACATCACATGTGGTACATGAGGTGGAACTAAATTATGTTCACAGGGTCCCAGATACATCAAACAATATCAAAACTATAAAGTGTAAAAAGAAACAGTAAATAAGGATCTAAGATATAAACTAATATATAATATACTAATACTAATATACACTAATACTAATATATACACTAAACAAGCACCAAACAGTACGCTAAAAGATCCAGTCACTAAAAGTGCAAAACAAAACACTGAACAGCAGCAGCACAATTCTCCTAGGTTCTGTTCAGCTATAATTTACACGCTTAATGTGAGCACTAACATCAACTAAACTAACACCAACTAAACTAACACCAACTAAACTAA
>NC_056500.1:1419885-1423335 GCF_014905685.2 Nematolebias whitei
GTTTATCGCAGGGGATCCGTACCCTGAAGACCTGCGATAAGTGAAAAACCATGAATTAGGAACAGTAGTGCAAGTAGTAAGTAACTTATTTTAGTATTTATATATATAGATATTAAGGCACTTTAAACCCTTCCCACATTTTTGAAATATTCTAAACAATGTTATAAACTCGAAATGCTCTAAAAGAGCACAGAATGTCATGATTTCATCTCTGCCTCCTCTGCTCTTTGCCATCTGCAAGCACTCTTGGCCACGCCCACTTTTCCGCTCTTCACGCTGATCAGCTGCAGCAACATGGGCTACACAAAGGAGCAGCAGGTGCTAAATAATCTAAAATATCCATCCATCCATTCTCTTCCGCTTATCTGGGGTCGAGTTGCAGGGGTAGCAGCCTAAGTAGGGAGGCCCAGACTTCCCTCTCCCCAGCCACTTGGTCCAGCTCCTCCAGGGGAATCCCAAGGCGTTCCCAGACCAGCCGAGAAACATAGTCCCTCCAGCGTGTCTTGGGTCATCCTCTGGGTCTCCTTCCGGTGGGACGTGTCCAGAACACCTCACCAGGGAGGCGTCCAGGAGGCATTCTAACCAGATGCCCGAGCCACCTCAACTGGCTCCTCTCGACATGGAGAAGCAGTGACTCTACTCTGAGTCCCTCCCGGATGATCGAGCTTCTCACACTATCTCTAAGGCAGATCCCAGACACCCTGCAGAGAAAACTCATTTTGGTCGCTTGTATCCGAGATCTTGTTCTTTCGGTCACAACCCAAAGCTCATGACCATAGATGAGGGTAGGAACGTAGATCGATCGGTAAATTGAGAGCTTCGCCTTTTGACTCAGCTCTCTCTTCACCACAACAGACCGGTACAGCGCCCACTTCACTGCCAATATTGCACCTAACCGCCTATCGATCTCATGCTCCATTCTCCCCTCATTCGTGAACAAGACCCCAAGATACTTAAACTCCTCCACTTGGGGCAGGACCTCCTCCCCTACCTGGAGAGGGCACTTTACCCTTTTCCAGCTCAAGACCATGGCCTCGGATTTGGAGGAACTGATCCTCATCTCGGCCACGTCACACTCGGCTGCAAACCGCTCCAACAAAAGCTGTAGATCACGACCTGATGAAGCCAATAAGACCACATCATCTGCAAAAAAACAGAGAAGCGATCCTAAGGCCACCAAAACGGATCCCCTCAACACCTTGGCTGCGTCTAGAAATTCTGTCCATAAAAGTTATGAACAGAATCGGTAACAAAGGGCAACCTTGGTGGAGTCCAACTCTCACTGGGAATGAGCTTAATTTACTGCCGGTAATGCGGGCCAAGCTCTGACACGGTCGTACATGGACCTAACAGCCTGTATCAAAGGGCCTGTTACCCCATACTCCCGGAGTACCCTCCACGGGGTTCCCACAAGGTTCCCCGAGGGCCGCGGTCGAACGCCTTCTCCAAGTCCAGAAAGCACATGTAGACTGGTTGGGCAAACTCCCACACACCCTCCAGGACCCTGTTGAGAGTGTAGAGCTGGTCCAGTGTTCCACAACCAGGATGAAAACAGCACTGCTCCTCCTGAATCTGAGGTTCAACTGTCCGACGGACCCTCTTCTCCAGAACCCCTGAATAGACCAATAGACCTTACCAGGGAGGCTGAAGAGCGTGATCCCCCTGTAGTTGGAACACACTCTACATTCCCCCTTTTTGAATAGGGGGACCACCACCTTGGTTTGCCAGTCCAGGGGAACTGCCCCCGATGTTCACGCAATATTGCAGAGTTGTGTAAGCCAACACAACCCCACAACATCCAAAGCCCTAAGGAACTCAGGGCGAATCTCATCCACCCGTAGGGCCCTGCCACCGAGGAGCTTTTTAACCACCTCAGTGACCTCAGCACCAGAGATTGGAGAGCCAGACCCAAAGTTTGCAGGCTCCGCTTCCTCAGTGTAAGATGTGCCGGTGGGATTGAGGAGGTCTTCAAAGTATTCCGCCCATCAACCCACGATATCCCAAGTTGAGGTCAGCAGCACACCACCTCCACTAAAAATAGTGTTGTAGCGCTTCCCCCCCCCCCCCCCCCACCTGAGATGACTGATGGTGGACCATAATTGCCTCGAAGCCGTACGGAAGTCATTCTCCATGGCCTCTCCAAACTCCTCCCACGCCCAAGTTTTTGCCTCAGCGACCACCCAAGCCACATGCTGCTTGGACTGTCGGTACCCATCAGCTGCTTCCGGGGTCCCACAGGCCAAAAAGGCCCAATAGGACTCCTTCTTCAGCCTGACAGCATCCCTCACTGATGGTGTCCACCCCCGGGTTCAAGGGTTACCACCACGACAGGCACCGACAACCTTGCAGCCACAGCTCCAATAAGCTGCCTCGACAATAGAGGTGTGGAACATGGCCCACTTGGACTCAATGTCCCCCACCTCCCCCAGAACATGTTCGAAGCTCTCCCGGAGGTGGGAGTTAAAGCTCCGTCTCACAGGAGACTCTGCCAGACGTTCCCAGCAGACCCTCACAATACGTTTGGGTCTGCCAGGTCTGTCAAGCATCCTCCCCCACTATCAGAGACAGTCCATGATGAGCACAGAAGTCCAACAACAGAACACCACTGGAGTTCAGATCAGGGGGGCCATTCCTCCCAATCACACCCCTCCAGGTCTTACTGTCATTGCCCACGTGAGCGTTGAAGTCCCCCAGTAGAACATGGGACTCCCCAGGAAGCACACTCTCCAGTACCCCCTCCAAGGACTCAAAAAGGGTGGGTAATCTGAGCTGCTGTTTGTCACATAAGCACAAACAACAGTCAGAATCCATCCTCCCACACGTAGGTGGAGGGAGGCTACCCTCTCATTCATCGGGGTGGACCCCAATGTACAGGCACCAAGATGGGGGCAATACGTATGCCCACTCCACTCGACTATTTCTAGCCGGAACCTCTCAACCTCACACACCAGCTCAGGCTCCTTCCCCGCCAGAGAGGTCACATTCCACATCCCAAAAGCCAGCTTCTGTAGCCGAGGATCAGACCACCAGGGTCCCCGCCCTCTGCCACCACCCATCCCACATTGCACCCGACCCCTTTGGCCCCTCCCACAGGTGGTGAGCCCATGGGAAGGGAGACCCACGTCTCCTCTTCGGGCTGTGCCCGGCCGGGCTCCATGGGTAAAAGCCCGACCACCAGGCGCTCGCCAACGTGCCCCGCCTCCAGACCAGGCTCCAGAGTGGCCCCGGTGACCCACATCTGGGCGAGGGAACATTGTTTCCACTGATTGTGTTCATCATAAGGGGTCTTTGGTCTTTAATTTAAAATAATTTATTTTAAATAAAAATTTCATGCAAATTGTGTGGCTCACCTATCCATCAGCCAATTGTGTGTCGTCATCTCATTTTGAAAAACTGCGATGAGCGAATCCGCAATAAACGCACCGCAAAGTAACGAGGGAATATCTATAT
>NC_056500.1:1423435-1433860 GCF_014905685.2 Nematolebias whitei
TGTCCCTAGGTGTGAGTGAGAGAGTGAATGGTTGTTTGTCTCGTTTGTCTCTATGTGTCCCTGTGATGGACTGGAGACCTGTCCAGGGTGTCCCCCGCCCCTCGCACAGTGATTGCTGGACATGGGCACCGGCGACCCCCGTGACCCAAAATGGAATAAACGGGTAAAGATAATGGATGGATGGATGGATATATATATATACATATACTATATATATATATATATATATATATAAGCTGCTGTTTTGTACGACTGTTCGAGTGTTGTCATTGTGGTAGAGAGAGTAAATGTCATGAATAAATTTGATATTAAACATAATCTAAGTTGAAGTGTTACTTCATTTTCAGACCCCTTTTTGGCATCTGCATTTGGTAGCCGGTCAAATTGACAAAAACCATTCAGAATAATTTAATATTTTAATTCGACAGCACAGAAAGCTATTCAGTCTCTGCAATTTGGTCTATGAGAAAAAAATATATATCGGTATTGGTATCGGTTATCGGCAAAATAAGTTTTAACATATGGGCATATCGAATATTGTCCAAAAATCCAGTATCGGACATCCCTAATTTTAAAGATTGTTGTGAACCGTATTGAACATAATGTACCTGTAAATTTGACTTGGATTAATACTTTTCTGTGGTCACTGAATTAGTTTCACTAATCTATAGCAGCTTTACAAGAATATAAAGCTCTAAATCAGTGGTTTCCAAACTTTGTTCAGATGTGTCAGTCTCCATTATGCAAGCTTACAGAACACTAAGCTTTATAATTTGAATCCCACACTTCTGGTTTCTTTGAACTGAGGAAGCTCCTCAGATGAGAAGCGAAATGTTTTCAGTTACAAATAAAGTCCAGTTGTTTTTTTTAACTTTTGTTTTTGGAAGTACGAATGAATAAATACAGCAGCTTGAAGAATCAGCAGCATGGATAATCAGCAGCACAGATCAACAGTCAACATTCCCTCAGTTCAGAATGAACTTCGCAAAAAGACCTTTTTCTGCTCAGCTCCTGCACCTGGAACATCTTGCAACAGAAAGTGAAGTTGTTCTCCTTGATTTCTTTAAGGGCTTTTAAACAATTGATAATGTGAATAGAAAAATCGAAGCAAATATGTTCTTGTTTTTAGTATTTGTTATGTTATGTGTTATGCTTTCACAAGAGCGCTTTAGGTCTGAAAACCTCATGGAAACACATGTCCAGTGTGTGATGCTGCAGCCATGTTACTGAGCTCCCACTGATGGACTAACCTGCTGCAGAATATCTAACTAAATTATTATTATTATTATTAATAAAAAGAGCAACTTGTACAATCCAGTTCAGATTAGCAGCAGGTACAGTATAAAATCAGAAACGGTTCTTGTTGAGGAAAATGAGTTGTGACATTATGTTCTGTGCCTCTTCCTCAGCAAAAAGCTCCTCCAGTGGAGACTTTCTGGACAGATTGCAGGGAGGTGGCTCCTAAACAAACAACAGGTTCATCAATATTATCAGTAAAAAGGGATTATTATTAAGATTATTAAGATTGATAATTTATATAATTTCAACTATCATACTGTACACTTACACTCTCCTCCTCATCCTCCACTCCCTCATCTCCACAGTCTTCCTCTGTTGACCACAAAGAATATTACTAGTATTTAGAGTTCACATTTTAAAGCAGAAAAGGACAGTTGTGAATGACATTTCACCTGCTCAGTCATCTTTCTCTGGATCTGCTCCCAGACATGTCACCCATCTTCTGTTTAAAGCTCAGAGCAGCTCTGTAGTGACAGTGGACTTCACCTTATACCAAGATGATGAACTTATTTGACGAGTGGTCCATGGTAGGTGGTGTGTACTTGGGTTGATGGTTTTCATCATGTCCCTGCAAACATATAAAATGCAGCTGATCTGACCGTTAAAGTCCTTTTATTAAAGAAACATTAAACTGAGACACACCTTTACTATAATGTCGAGCAAACAAATAATTGTTTTTAAGTGTGAATCTTGTTAAATTCTTGTTAAAATCCTCCCGTGCACGCTCCCGCAGCCGCCATTTGGCAACCAATCGATTTTTGTCACAACACTGACCCACATTTCCGTGTGGTCAGTGGTGACGCATAACAAATGCGATGCGTCAGTGGTGACACATGTTGATATTTTCTAGGTTATTAATATAAAAGTTTGATATGTTTACACAAATTACAGTTTACTTTAAAATGATAATTAAAGTGTTAGCTCTGAGTCTCAGAAAGTATCAGTACTTTGTGGAAATGAAAACATTGATACCAGTTTATTTTGTTAATCAATTTTATCATCACTTTTATTAGTCATTTACTTTATATCACACTCTGTTAAAGCTTATCTAAAACTGTAGCAGCTAAACCCCTTCAACATCAGTGTGTGAAACCTTCTAACTTCCGTTTCTCATACCCAGCTCCAGAACCAGTCACTGACCACAAACGTACTGTCTGTTTTTACTCTGATAAGATTGCAAATGAGGTAACGCCTGTTGTGTCAAAACATGTTACGTGTGAAGGTGTATAAATGAAGCCGTACTGCTTATGTTTTTTTGAGAACACACAAGAACTCTTGGTCTGCGTTTTCATTTTCATGTGTTCTCCCTTCTGCAGAAGAGAAATAAACCTTGCTATGTGTTTTTTTAAAAAGTTCTCAGTCTTCTATATTTTATTGAACAACAAAGTTTGATAAAACTCCACAATTTGGCGTCATGAATAGGATCCTTCGCTGGTCTGTCCGCTCGGTGGACCCAGGACGATGGTTGATCACCAGGAATAGCAGGATTCTTCCTCTAAACCTCTCGTAGGACATTAAGAGTGAGAGGACGTTCTGGTCTTCTATCGGGAGGATTCAACCTTGACAGGATCTGTACCAGACTGAGAAAACAAAAACAACTACTTAAGGTAAACTGAAAAACTTCTTAATATATAACAAAGTAGGTTTTAAAAATAAAACCGAGGTAGATTTGTGTACACGAATCGAGGTAGGTCCTGATAAGGGACTGAGAAGTAAAAATAGAACAAAAGTAGGTTTAAAAAAAAAAATAAAACCGAGGTAGATTTGCATAAACGAATCGAGGTAGGTCCCTCTAAAAGGACTGACAAATAAAATAGTGACAAAGTAGGTTTTAATAATTTAAACTGAGGTAGATTTGTGAAACCAAATCAAGGTAAGTCTCAATAGAAAGAGACTGAGCGATAAAACGTAAGAAAATGGGTTCAGGAAATAGTAAAACAGTGGATTATATTCCTTGTGGTCCAGAAGCTGACCGGATGCGTAGACTGCATGGTGATTCAAGTTTCAGTTTTGTCTCATAGTGGTATTCCAAATTAAATTTTCCAAAAAATGGTTCTTTTGACCCCAAAGAAATTCAAAAATCAGAAGAACAGTTGTTAAGACAGAAACAAAAAAATGTGTAATATGAAGAAAATACCACAGGATATTTTTGTAGCGATGCACAATCATGAGCAAACGTTTAAATTATGGAAAAACCAGTCCAAATCCCTAACACAAAAAACAGCGTCTAAAATGTATCAAGTGACTCAAAAAGTTGAAAAGACAACCAAATTGGCTCTAAAAAATGAGACAAAGACAAATTCACAAAATACTCCAGAAGCTAAGTCAGGAAAAGAAACTAGATCGTTAAAGGACAAATTAAACGTGTCTCTCTCCTCTCTCTCTTTTTCTTCACATAAACCGGAGTCCTGTGGACATCAGTCTCCCGTGGCACAGCTGTACCCATCTCTGGCTGGTTTCACTGACCCACCATCGTACGTCCCACCTGTAACGGCAAAGATAAAGAAGGAAAAATCACAAGAACTACCCATTAAAGGTCAAGCTCAGCTGCTCCCACCACCAAAACCCACTTGGGCCCTCGACTCTGATGATGATTTTCAAGGATATGCACCAGCATCTGATTCAGAGGAAGAAGATGATGAATCCCCACCAGTGCCCTCACTGAAGACCCCAGCTGATACGAAAGGTCCTGTCGCCGGAACCAGTACTAAAGTCGTCACAAGACAAATGGGAAAAATTAAGGCCCTTGAAGAAAAGACTGAAGCTATAAAAAAAGAAATTGACGACATTAAACAGCAAAGCCTAAAGAAAAAAACAAAAAAACCAACACAGATCATCATTATCTGACCTTCCCCAAGATGCAGATGGAGTGGACGACCCTGCAGACCTGCTCACCAAACCGATGCTGGAGGTTGGAGGACCGACTGACCCTCAACTGGTGTACCGTACATGGCCAAAGTTGACCCTGATCGAGATGGTAAGCCAGCACTTGCCTGACCTGGCACAAGGAGGAGCTGCTGTAGCTGCTGCTATGATAAATATGATAGAAGTGGTCCGGCCCACACTAGCTGAACTCAAAATGATACTGGCTTCTGTATATGGGATTGCGTTCATCAGCACCATCGGAGCCCAACTATTTGATGTACGTGATGGACATCAAATTGTCAACGTCCAGGCAGATCACAAGGACAACCAACAGTCCTTCACACACGTAGAAAGGATCACAGAACACATCACTGCAGCGTATCCTCAGACCCCAAGCTTCACCACCATCACAGACACTGTTCAGAGACCAGATGAAGCCCCACAAGACTATGCTAACAGACTGCTGCCCATCTTCAGAACCCACTCTGGTATTCACATCAATAATGATGACTGGTGAGAAGCCCCTCAAGCAACGTCTTTTGATATTATTTTCTGCCAATCTCTGATGACTGGACTTCTCCCACCTATCCGTAAAGCTGTTCAATCCACCTACATTGGGTGGAAAACTGGTGTCCGTCTGAATGAGCTTCTCAGACATGCCAGACACGCCTGGGATCAGCACACAGCTGACCAAACCTCCACCCAAAAGAAAAAACAGAGACAAACTGAAGAGGCTCAGCTCACACTGCTACAAGCAGCCACACAGATGACACTTAATACAACTGCCGCTAAATTACCTCACCCACCAACACCCCAGCAGCAACCTGTCCAGCCTTATCAACAGCAGACTGACCCAGCTGAACCTCGTCCTTGTTCCCTGTGTGGAGGACTTGACCATTGGATCAGAGATTGCCCACACAAAAGGAATCAGTGGCGTGGCAGAGGTCGCCCGCCATACCAACCCATACCACAGGGCCCGAGGCCTCAGCAGCATGGCCCAGGCCAACAGCAGCCACAAAATGGACAGACTTTTTACCCAAGCCCACACCGACGCGGTGGATGTGGCTTTGGGCATCCAGGGGGCAGAGGCCGGAGAGGAGGTTACTCCACCTGACTAGTGCCGGGAGACCAGGACCCAGGACTCCAAACTGCAAGTATCAGCACACACACACCTGTTTTTCTGTAAGACACAGGCAAGATTATTCCTACATATTACAAATACACTCAGTCAGCGTATCTGAAGTTGCCCATGCTCACAGTGATGGTTGAAAATGTCCCTGTTAAATTTCTTGTAGACTCAGGAGCAACACAATCTTTAATCATGAAAAAATGTTTTCCTGACGCTCCACTCTCAGGCAAAATTGTACACTCTACAGGAGTATCTGGTCAAGCTGTTCCTGAAGTTGTTACAGCTCCCCTGAAAACTATAGATCCATTTGACCAATCATCACATGATCATCAATTTTTGCTGTCAGACTCCTGCCCAGTAAATGTACTGGCTAGAGACTCAATTCTAAAATTTAGATTGACACTCAGCTGTGGATCTGAAGGTCTACTCATGTCAAAACAGGAAGAGAATCCAAACACTCTTGTTTCTCTCACTCCTGATTTGTTGTACATTCTTGAATGGTTGGTAACCAACCAAGATCAACAAAATTGTCTGCTCACCATGGCCAGAGACAGACTCCCACCCACAACTTGTTTCATGTCTGAACAACGCCTCCACTGCACTGCTCATGTAACTTCAGAGCCTGCTGATCATTTAGGAGACTCATTTCTGATGACACCCGACACACAACTCACCACTTCATCCCTCTGCTGGACACATGACTATTGTTTTGTTTTGCTGACCCTCAATGACAAGGTGACACCCCAAACACCCTATTTCACAGTGACTGACTATTTTCCCCACATTTCACTGGCAAAACCACCTGATTCACAGTGGCGTTCTCTGGGCCCCTTGGCACTCAGAGCACACACTGCCTCAGACTGGGAACCACGTGACAGCTGTTTTTTTCTCACCCTCTCTCAACATGTACAGACAAGATTTTTGTCACATGTTGACAGCTCGACCTACAAAAGAAAGTGAATGACAATAATGCATGACTAACAATGTCCATGTTGTCTCTGGACAGTCCTGAATTGGCAGCCATCCCTCCACATCTGTGGGCTCAAACTAAGTATGATGTAGGACTAATTAAAGGCCAGGAGCCCATTGAAATCACACCAAAATCCTCTTACAGGCCTAAAATACCTCAATACCCACTCAAACCTGATGCAGAAAAGGGAATTACTCCTGTTTTTCACTCTTTGCTGGAAGCTGGAGTAATTGTCCCTTGCCCATCATCACTTGTCAGAACACCTATTTTTCCTATGAAGAAAATCAGACCCAAGCCTCCAGATGAATAGCGTTTTGTTCAAGATTTAAGAGCTATGAACTCTGTGGTACAGGCTCGTGCCCCCATTGTTCCAAATCCTTATGTAATTTTGTCACAAATCCCATCTGGCTCCACCCATTTCTCTGTCATTGACCTGGCCAATGCATTTTTTAGTGTGCCCGTCCATCCAGGCAGCCAATTTTGGTTTGCTTTTCAATTTCAAGGAAAGTCTTACACTTTCACCCGCTTGTGTCAAGGTTATTGTGAGTCACCCACTATTTTTCATCAAGCACTGAATGACAGTCTTGCTGGTTTTACACTTCCTTCTGATTGTGCTTTGTTACAATACGTGAATGACCTTCTGTTGGCAACGCCCTTAGAACAGTCTTGTAGAGAAAATCCTCTCCGTCTGCTCCAATGCTTGGCTGAGCAGGGACACAAAAAGCATCATTGTCTAAGCTGCAGTATGTGCAAACTACTGTGACATTTCTGGGCCATAGAATCTCAGCAGCAGGTAGGGAAATTGCAAACACTCGCGTTAAAGCAATAGTGAAACTGCCACTTCCTGAGACTAAGAAGCAGTTGATGTCCTTTTTAGGACTTTGTGGTTACTGTAGACATTTTATTCCAAACTATGCTGAAATGGAGACTCCTCTATGTGTCAACTGTCATGAAAAAGGCCTACTGATGAGCTCTAAATTGACATGGTCTAATGAGGCTCTGCAGGCCTTTGAAGCGCTGAAAAAAACAACTGCAGCAAGCCCCGACTCTTGGAATTCCAGATCCTACACACCCTTTTATTCAGGCTGTGGATGAGCGTGGTGGCTGTAAGACTTCTGTTTTGCTCCAAAAACATGGTGACAGATTGAAACCAGTCGCCTATTTTTCTGCTAAATTGGACTCAGTAGCAGCAGGCTTGCCTTTTTGTTTGCGCGCTGTTGCATATGCTGATAAGGCGGTCCTAGCTAGTCATGATATTGTGGGATATTCTGATCCGACCCTCCTCATTCCCCACGCTGTCACACAAATTTTAAATGAACAGAAAACTGCACATCTCTCAATAACACAACTCTGCTGGACATGCCCAACATAACCATACAATGTTGTAATGTTCTAAACCCAGCCACACTCTTGCCAACGACTGAAGATGGCACCCCCACATGACTGTATGGCTGAGTTGGAAATTGTTTGCACTCCCAGGCCTGATTTGCAACAACACCCTCTGGAAAGTCCAGATTGGGATCTGTTTGTCGATGGCTCTGTATCACGTGACCCAGTTACAGGCCAGATAAGAAGTGGTTATGCTGTTGTAACACGCACACGCACACACAGTTGAAGCTGCTCCCGTGCCATCATGTTCTGCACAGGCCTGTGAACTGATTGCTCTCACACGTGCTTGTGTTTTATCTGTAGGGAAAAAAGTAAATATTTACACTGATAGCATGTACGCATTTGGTGTTGTTCATGATTTTGGAGCTCTGTGGAAACACAGACGGTTCCTGCGCTCAGATGGACAACCCATTTTGAAGCATAAATTGGTGTCTGACCTCTTGACCTCTATCACCATACCAACACAAATTGCTGTCATAAAATGTGCCGCACACACTTCCAACACTGACTCTGTCTCGAGAGGAAATGCTCTGGCTGATGAAGCTGCTAAAGCTGCAGCCTGCACACTTCTCACACAACCTCTCCCTCTGACTCAGACACACACACAACCCAATGTGCCATTCTCTGTTTCTGACATGCAAAGGTTTTCTCCTGCCAATGAAAAAGCTGAATGGAAAAAACACAGCTGTGTTTTTTCTGAAAACATCTGGATTGGCCCAAATGGTAACCCATGCTTACCAAAACATTTTTCCCCTCTTTTGCTGTTTTGACACATTCTTTGTATCATGTGTCAAAGGGAAGGATGTTGAGACAAATTAATGCTGATTGGTTTACTGTAAATTTTTCAAAAACAGCGGCCCAACATTGTGACTCCTGCCTCGTGTGTGCCACTCACGATGTTTCAAAAACAATAAAAACAATAGCTCCAGGAGCCCACAAAACTGTTATAGCACCATTTCAACATTTGATGATTGACTTTATTGAACTAACACCAGTTCAAAACAAAAAATACTCTTTGGTCATAGTGGACATGTTTTCCAAATGGGTTGAAGCTTTCCCCACAAAACATGCCACAGTTGCAAAAATTCTGTTGCAAGAAGTGGTGTCAAGGTGGGGTATCCCACAAAGAATTTCTAGTGACAACAGTCCACATTTTGCTAATCAGATACTTGAAGAAGTGTCCACCACACTGAACTTTGACCTGACTAAACATTGTGCATACCACCCACAAAATAGAGGTGCAGTAGAAAGAGAGAATGGAACATTAAAAAACAAACTGACAAAAATCTGTGACGAGACAAAACTCAACTGGGTTACATGTTTACCCATTGCACTGATGTACATGCGCATGCACAGAAGGGCTAAACATAACCTTAGCCCTTTTGAAATTTTATTTGCAGCTCCACCCAACCTGGGAGTGGGACCGGTGACCAGCCCAACTAATGACCTGAAACACTGTGATCATAACATGCTTGCCTACTGCATTGAATTTACTAACCATTTAAAATCCCTCAGGTCTCAGGTCCAAGGAGCGCTTCCCAGCCCAGCTCAAGAACAACTGCATGACATAACCCCTGGAGACTTTGTTGAACTCCCCCAGGTGGACAGGTCCATTCCAAGTGCTGTTGACGACCCACACAGCTGTTAAGGTGGCTGAGCGAGCTACCTGGATCCACGCATCCCACTGCAAGCTGTTCAGAGGAACCAATCCACCATCAGAGGGAGGACCAAAGGGAGGACCAATAAAACCAATTGCCTAAAGTCACTCAGTGGTCAACTGAGGCAGCGTTCACTAGATCCAGTCCGAATCATAGACTTTTTACAGTTACTCTCTCAGAAGAACCAAGATGGGCCTGCCATCACATCCATGGAAGACCACCCTAGCCATGGGCGTGGTGATCCTTCTAGCCTGTGGTATCATTTTCCTATGCAAACACTTTTGTTTGTTTCCAGGTGAAGGGCCCTGTGCAAAAAATCCTGGTGCAAAAAGAGAAATACAAAAACACACCTACCCACACTGGAAAAAAGGCATCTCTATCGATTATGAAATAAACACAACCACGTCTTTTCAGTTTGACTTATGTGATGTGATCAATTGTGGTACCAATAAACAATACTACCATAGTGCAGATCTTTACCTATGTGTAGACACAATCATGACTTCAGCAGCTCGACCCGCTTGTGAAAGTCAGTCACCCATATTTACTCAGAACATTCAAGGCTCCTGGTCCCATAGCCAATTGCGAGGCTCTCGCACTTGGACCCCTAGTTTTCAGTGGCAAGAGACAACTCTTTATACAAGATTATGGACCCCCACCCACTCGTACCTAGACGAAGGCACAAAATCATGGTGGGATAAGGTCACTTTTCAGAGAGATTACAACCCGTCCAGAAACCCTGTAACCTTATCTTTGAATAATTTAGCTGGACCTCCTAAACATTTTGAGGCACCTGGTCACTCAAATCCTACTCATTACATTTTCCTGATCCGTGCTGACGTTAACGGTAAAGACCCAATGGGATTCATCACCATTAAATTCAAACCTCCAACTAAACCCCTTGAGACACCAACCTCTACTCCATCTCAAAATGCTTCATCCACTCCTCCTCCCTCAGGAAAATTATGGGGAGAAGAAGTACCAATCGTGTCAGTTGATTATACAAAATTAAAACCTGAACAGCTAATAGAATGCACAACTGGCCATGGGGATGACAATATGTGGCTCTTGTTGTGATTTTCTTATTTCTCCACCCGAGTTCTGTAGTAACCGCT
>NC_056500.1:1433960-1445907 GCF_014905685.2 Nematolebias whitei
CCCCCTGCTGGAGGCCACCCTGGGCGGCCGCCCATGTCGCCCATATAAGGAACCGCCCCTGGTTGTAACACTTATATTTCAATTTAGCCTTTTTCATTTAAAAATGTATCCAATTAATCAACTCCATACTCGTCTTTTTAAATAAATAAAAACACATTCTTTATTTTAAGATGAATGAGTTTAGAAAAAAAAACTTTAGTTTTGAGATATGACCTTCCACCCCTGCCCTCTGTGTAACAGAAGAATGCACAGCCACGTGCACCTGCTTCACTGTCCCTATGGTGCAGCACTGCCCCCTATTGGTGCAGCAAGGTATATTCTTCCTCACCCTGAGTATTTTCAGCGCGCATCAAGACGAGTAGAAAGAAGAAATATGTCACACATTCATTCAATATACACTGCTTGGACAAAAACCCTCTCCACCTGGATGTAACTAATGAAACAGGTCCGAGCCTGTTAGATCATCACTGCACGGACGATTGTGTTTCAGCTGCAACAAGTTCTTTAACTCCAACTGGTGCAATGAGCTGCTTCTCATTTCTTCAACAACATGATGAAAGACTCATGACGTGGTCGTGGAGAAGATGTCCGTCTGTTTGAGAAGGGTCAAATCATTGGCATCAAGCAGAGGAAACATCTCAGGAGATTGTAGAAACTACTAGAACTGGGTTAAGAACTGTCCAACACATTATTAAACACTGGAAGGACAGTGGGGACCCATCGTCTTCCAGGAAGAAATGTGGCCGGAAATAAATCCTGAATGATCGTGATCAGTGATCATTTAAACATTTGGTGAAATCAAATGGAAGAAGAACACCAGCAGCACTCAGGGCTGTGGTTCATAGAGACAGTAAGAACATTTAAACACACACAATGTGAAGGAACTCCAGGGACTGGGACTGAACAGCTGTGGAGCCTTAAGAAAACCACTAACCAGTGAGGCTAACTGGAGGGAGCATAAAGATTGGACTGTGGAGCAATGGAAGAAGGTCATGTGGTCTGTTGAGTCCAGACTGACCCTGTTCCAGAGTGATGGTGCATCAGGGTCAGAAGAGAGGCAGGAGAAGTGATGCACCATCATGACCAGTGTCTCGTCATCAATGAAAGATCTTGATGAAACATTAAAGCAACACTGGATGAAACAGATCTTGTGACGTTGAAGAAGTTTATCGAAACAATGACACAGAGAATGATGTGATCAAAGTTAAAGGTGATCCAAGGAAATATTAGTGTGCGACTTGTTTTTGTTCAGTGTGTTAGACTGTGGAACATGTGCAGCACATGTGTAATCAAACATGTTTACTGGTGATATAGAGCCAGCAATGGGCATGCTCCAAGCACCGTGTACGACACAGCGCCCCCACAGGTGAACCAGAGCACTACACGGCCTCACCCAGCACATTTCTTCCATGTTTCTACAGACGAGGTGTAAATTCTGAAGTGTTGAAATAATTCAGAAGACAGTTTAATAGAACAGTCAGTGGTCAAATGTATCTTCTCTCTTAGTATTTTCATGACAGGTGAGGCACTGACTCACCTGCCTCCCGACAGCACATCACTGCTGTGGGCGGGAGATCCCCGGTTCAACTCCCTGAACCGACATCAAAATGTGGGTGGGAAAGGTGGAACAGCCACAATCTGTTCTTCAGGAAAGTTTCAACTAGTTAAGGCAGACAGGTAAACTTAAGTTGGTGATGACCAGATCTGACCTTGAAACATCAGTCCATGCACTCGTTACAGCTGGACTGGACTGGAACCCGCTTCAGTCAGGGGTCAGTCTGCTCCTGCTCGCGTCTCCAGCTCGTCCAAAATGCTGCAGTTCAGCCAACAACAGGAACTTGCAGGTCTGAGCACATTTCACTGGTTCCGTCCTCCCTTCACTGGCTCCCTGTGCGCATCAGAGCCATTTAAAATTCTCCTGCGGACGTTTAAGTGCCTCGCACCCTCACACCTCTCTGACCTTCTACATCCTTATGCTCCTTCTCAAGCGTCGAGATCTTCACACCAGCTGCTGTTGGGTGCTTCAAAAACCAGCTGAAGATCAGAGGAGATCGAGCCTTTTCAGTCACGGACCCTAAACTGTGGAACAATCTGCCACAAACGTTCGACACTTCCTGTTTTTAAAATCCCTCCTGAACCCTCATCTCACCGACATTCAACACCGGTGACATGATTTAGGTTTAGTTTTTATTTGATTCTCATTGAGTTTATGCTCTTTGCTTTAGTCTTTTGTTTTATTCCCATTTAACACATTTAGTATTTCATCGTTTCTAATCCAGCCAGACTCGTGGTCTTGCTGCTGTTCGCTGTGTTTGGCACCATTAGTGACTCGTGTACATCTTAGATCTTTTAGAGGATTATTTTTTCTTGGTTTATATCCTAGATCCTTATTTACGGTTTCTTTTTACAATTTATATTTTTGCTATTGTTGGATGTACCTGGGACCTCGTGTACCACATGTGACGCGATGACAAAGAACTTTGACCTTGATCACATTTTATTGAAAAAAAAAAAAAAAACCTCGACATGCAATAAATTCACCACGTTTGATGTTAAATGGAGCAAACGTAAAAACACATTTGAAAGTTAAATGTGATGTGTGCAGCAGCAGCAGCAGGTTTTTTCTGCAGCTTCTGTTTCCATCAGCGTCTCGGCTCACGGGGACAGAACTCACTCTGAGGTTTTGATCGTTGGACACAACGGCTGCACCGTGAGAAGACTCCTCACCGACGAGCTGTGCTCCTCTCCAAACCCTCATTTTATTCTGTAATCACTGCGTTACATATTTATCTGGACTGGTCCTGGGGTTTTAATCTGCTCAGAGACGGGATTATAATGAAATTATGACCCAGTTCTGACTGGATTAAACTGGGCCAGCAACTCTAAAAAGAGTCTCCCAGGAATTCAAGATCCGTCAAGGAATAGAGTTTAATCTGCTCGTTACATCACGTTGAAAGGCTTTTCAAGCTCCGTCTCATGTTTCCGTACACGTCAGTCCACGTAAGATCCACTGACATCGCACTTGGTCCCTCCCCGAGTCTAGGACCCTATAAATCTGTAATGACACGGGACATCGCCCCATCCGGTCCCTGATCCCGCGTCGAGTTGTACCGGAGAGGCCGGCGCTGTTACGGTACTTTTTCCTGCCTTGACTCGATAGAATTGATAAAACTTAATTCACATCTCGTTGAGTTGATAGTGTGGGTTACCGCTTCTGAGGGAGGGGTGAACTGGGAGCCTCCGCGGATGGAGGTGGGGCCTGTGGGTCCAGAATAAGACCCGCAGGACACACACTGACCAGCAACAATTGCAAGCAGTGGATTAATGCAATTCAACATTCAACCTTTACTTCTACAGGTTGGTCTCAATGAGCCTCGAGGACTCGTCTTCAAGAGAGACCTGCAGCGCCGCTTCAGTTACACATGAAATGAACACACACTGGATCCACGTCTCATTCTGAATTTAATACAAACCAAAACAAACTTGACAGAACTCTGTTCGAGTCTCAGAAACAACGTGCACCCACAATAAATTCTGTACAAACAGAGGAAGGTAAGAAACAAACTATACTTCATTTAGCTGTGCAGCAGCGTGCACATCAGAGCTTAGCTGTTTTTAAATTAATGAACGCAGCAGAGCGTTCGTCACCGCAGGACGCCGTGCAGTCATTTAGAATTCAATGGTTCCCAACCCTGGTCCTTGAGGAACACCCCCCTGCAGGTTTTACTTGTTTCAGTCTTGACACCTGATTTGAATGAACAGGTGATTAACAGGCCTCTGCAGAACTTAAAGTCATTAAACCACTGAATCAGGCGAAACTGAAACATGCAGGATGGTGTTCCGCAGGGAACAGGGTTGGGAACCACAGGATTAGATAAAGAAAACCAACAATCCTGACAGAACTTTCTATTAAGCATGTGTTCTGGCTCCTGTCTGCCTCAAACATTCAGTTTCTGTGGATCTTTGTAGACCTGAAGGTGAAGAACTAAGATCTGAACTTAGCATTAAAGTTTAGCTCCACACCAGAGAACGTGTCGCATCAATCTCAGACGCTTCGATCACAAATCGATAGAAAAGGCTGCGTTTGTCTCCGTCTAGGAGGAATGTTTCCGCTGAGCTGAGGTCAGTTTCACAAAGTTTCCACACTTGAGGCAGTGAGAGTTGGAGTTCCCTTCTTTCCGAGGAATATGCCAGCATCTGACGCAGCGCACTCTGTACTTCTTATACCTTCAAAATAAAATGCAATAAAACACTTTTAGGGCTGCTGAGGATCAATAAAAACTAAGGACATGCAAAAACAGTCAAATCTGGATGAACCTTGAAAAATCCAGAGGAACTACAAGCTTTTTGAAACGTCGCTCATCCTTTTGTCCAAACAAATGTCTTTGCAACTGCCTGAAATGTAAAGTTTAAATAATGAAACTGATTCAAATGACCGCCTGATGCTGCTCAATAATCCAGGTAGAAAATGTAAAAAAGTTAAGTCTGGTCCTCTGGACGTTCAAAAAACAAAAGAAACCGTCCATCATTAAACAGGGGTGGAGCCTCCAGGTTCAACTGTCCCCCTCTTACAATGCTGTGATTGCTAGTATCACTCAGCCCTCTGTGAACAGTAAACAGCCATCAGGTGCTAATGATCCATTGTTAGGCTGATGGTCCTTCTTGAGCATGTGATCAGCTGGTTCTGGTTGTCAGCAGCAAACTGGTTGATCCACTCTGAGAAGGTGCTATTTAAGAGACTGAGCTGAAAACAGCACCTCAGACTGAGGAAGTCCTCAGGATGAGAGACGAAACGTTTCTACATTTTTTTGTTGTTTTGCTTTGTTTTGTTTTTTTGAATGTCCAGAGGACCAGATTGAACTTTTTTTAGATTTTTTTTACCTGGATTATTGAGCATGCATCAGGATACACTAAGCACTAATGGTACAAAAGAATGTGGCAAACAACAGCAGCACGCATGAACACTTCAACATGAAACAGATCAGCAGCAACATGAAACAGATCAGCAGCAACATGAAACAGATCAGCAGCAACATGTGATTTTTCACAGTGATTATTCTAGTTAGAGATTCATGAGTCTAACAGCCTCAGGGTAGAAGCTGTTCCTCAGTCTAGTGGTTCTACACTTAATGCTCCTCAACCTCCTTCCTGAGGGAAGCGGGGCAAAAAGTGTGTGTGCTGGGTGAGTGGGGTCCTTCATGATGCAGGTGGCCCTCTTCCTGCATCTGGAGGTGTAGATGTCTGTGATGGTGGGGAGACTGACTCCAACATCTTCTGTGCAGCCTTCACCACTCTTTGCAAAGCTTTTCTTTCTGCAGCTGTGCATCATGATGGGTTTATCACTTCTCCTGCCTCTCTTCTTACCCTGATGCACCATCACTCTGGAACAAGATCAGTCTGGACTCGTCAGACCACATGACCTTCTTCCATTGCTCCACAGTCCAATCTTTATGCTCCCTAGCAAATTTAACCCTTTTTTTACAGTTAGCCTCACTGGTTAGTGGTTTTCTTAAGGCTGCACAGCTGTCCTTGAGTTCCTTCACATTGTGTGTGTTTAAATGTTCTTACTGTCTCTATGAACCACAGCCCTGAGTGCTGCTGGTGTTCTTCTTCCATTTGATTTCACCAAACGTTTAAATGATCTCTGATCACGATCATTCAGGATTTATTTCCGGCCACATTTCTTCCTGGAAGACGATGGGTCCCCACTGTCCTTCCAGTGTTTAATAATGTGTTGGACAGTTCTTAACCCAGTTCTAGTAGTTTCTACAATCTCCTGAGATGTTTCCTCTGCTTGATGCCAATGATTTGACCCTTCTCAAACAGACGGACATCTTCTCCACGACCACCATGAGTCTTTCATCATGTTGTTGAAGAATGAGAAGTGGCTCATTGCACCAGTTGCAGTTAAAGAACTTGTTGCAGCTGAAACACAATCGTCCGTGCACTGATGATCCAACAGGAGGCTCGGACCTGTTTCATTAGTTACATCCAGGTGGAGAGTTGTTTTTGACCAGGCAGTGTAAGATGGAGCTAGGTTGTTGACAGCTTTGTAGGTTAGAAGTAAGATTTTGAATTCTATTCTGGATTTGACAGGGAGCCAATGGAGAGAAGCTAAAACTGGAGAGAGATGATCTCTCCCAGTAACTCCAGTTAAGACTCTGGCAGCAGCATTTTGGATCAACTGAAGACGTTTTAAAGAAGTATTTGGACACCCAGATAATAAACCATTGCAATAGTCCAGTCTAGACGTGACAAATGCATGGAGCAGTTTTTCTGCATCATCTTTAGATCAGATGTTTCTAATGTTAGTGATATTACGCAGGTGGAAGAAGGAGGTTCTAGTAACGTTTTTAATGTGGGGGATAAAAGACATGTCCTGATCAAAAATAACACCAAGATTTTTAACATTAGAGCTGGAGGACAGATTAATGCATCTAAGGAGGGAGAAAGACTGAAACATTCATTCCTAAGGTGCTCAGGTCCAAAAACTAAAACCTCAGTCTTGTCTGTTCAACAGGAGAAAATTAAGGGTCATCCAGGTTTTGGATTTTTATTTTTTTTACAGTACTTTCAGTTTTGGTTTTCAGTTCTGCCATTTGTCAGCTCAGATTATTTAAAAAGTAAGAGTTTAATGAGTAAATGACTTAAATGCTTTAGAGAGCAGGTTTTTGGTGGATTTTGTGCAGTAGCTGTGTCAGGACCCTGTAATGCTTCTGGAGTTAAGTTAGTGCTGTTAGTGTTTGACATGCAGACATGTGATCGTGAAGGTTTCAGTCATGTTTTATAGAAACACGAGGCCAGAATCTAAATGGAGACACATGCAAGTGTTTTGATGTGTCAGTAGTTGTTCATTGAAGTGATCACCTCTGGCTCTCAGCTCCTGGTGGCAGCCTGCAGGGCTGTCCCTCTCACACATCGTTGTCTCTGGAGCAGACACACGACCAGTTGTTGACTCTCACTCAGGGCCAGCCTGAGCGCTCACACTGTACACAGGGAATAATAATAGAAACTAATGATAACAGACAGCTTCCGCTTCTCCCTGGAGGGAGGAAGAAATCAAGAGAGGATTGTTTTAATCTCAGAGTTTAGCCGTTACGCCCTCCTCCTGCTAAAGGAGTTTAGATGGGGGAGCCTTTGAGAGAAGTCCGAGTGTCTATCTTCTCTAACCTCAGCTGGAGAGACCGTCTGAGCGAGGTCGCTGTAAAAGAACACGTCAACATCTGAAGGTAACATCTGATATCTGTTCCATTTCATCAAACTTCACGTGATCGACATTTTGAAGCTGAAACATTGATGCGGATGATCTCAGGGTCCACAACACTTGAGCTAAGGCCTCATTTAAACAACGTGTAATGAAGCTGGAGAAAAACTCTGGAGCTTCCATAGTTTCAATGTCCTGCTCCAGTTCAACCAGCAGTTCCAGTATATTTTCTCCTGACATGAAGCGTTTCCTCTCCGGTGAATTCATTCTCCAAACCCTGCAAGACCACAGAAGCTGTCGTCTACTCAGCCTTCAGCCGACCTGCATGACCTGCCACTCTCCCTCCTGCATATGAAGAACTTCCCTGGAAATCAGCTGTTGGACACTGGACCTGGAATCCTAACCTGCTGCCCTCAGGAACCTGGAAAGAACGTAACCAGCAGCATGATGGATTAGTGGTTAGCACTGTTGCCTCACAGCAAGAAGGTCCTGGGTTCAATCCCCAGTTGGACCTCGGGTCTTTCTGGGTGGAGGTTGCATGTTCTTCTCGTGCATGTGTGTTTTCTCCAGGTACTCCGGTTTCCTCACACAGACCAAAAACATGCATGTTGGTCTGCCTTCAGGCCCAGACCTCCCTTACAACAGAGATCTGTGATCTCACTGGGATTTGACTGGTTAAATAAATGTTAATAACCAGTAAGAATCTCTGTGACCTAATGATTACAAGTTACTTTTCACATTATCTGAAGTCCTTGAACTCACCATGAATTGTCCTCTGCAGATGCTCCAGTCCCCGGTCCTCCTCCGTTTCTGATGAAGTAGTTTTTTATCTCGTCTCAGGAGAATCTTTTTGGTTGTCACAACTCTGAACCAGGAAAAATCACAACTAATTAAAATGACACGATACTAAAACTATTTTACAAATGTTGCTGTCTTGTATTTTAGGTGTTCTTGATTAAATAGTCTTTATGTTTCTGAAAGCTTTGCATCATTTTCTTTTCGGTTTGGTCCAGTCATGTCAGTCCCATGTTCAGATCGTGTCTGTTGAACCACCGAACTTCTAACCTGTGAATAATTCAAACTAAAAGGCTTCAACGCTCCTGCAATGTCTCAACACATGAACAACGTTTTTAAGAGATCTTTAGGAACTTTGTTACCAGCAGCTTATCTCACTGACAGTTTGTTCCCAGTTCTTTAGTTGGATCTTTGACAAATACTCAAGGTGACCCAGTTTGACTGACAATCAAATTTGATCTTGTACAAGGTGACTCCCAAAGAGCTGAAAACTTGACACTCCATCTCTCAGGTCCTGGTCTGTTTCCTGCTTTCCAAATTCTGTCCATGTAGATCCGACACGTCTTTGGTCCTTTAAATGTCCATAATTCTGTTATTTTTAAGCACAAGTGGCTCCATATGCCGTCATATTTATACGCAGGGACTGAAACAAACATGAAGGAAAAATCAGCCAAAGTCCAAAGAAAAATAAAATAAAGCCCATCATCAAGACCACTTGAAAAAATCACAAGTAAATTTGTGAGATTAAAATATAGCTCAGATTGTTCTTGTTCATTTTCTCATCATCAAACTCCCTCATTAATGTGTTTGTTAGACTTGGACCATGCACAGCTAAATTTTGGAGATAAATTCAGCAGCTGTTTGCAGCCAACATGATAATAATTCCATCGACAGTTGGATCAAATCTTGTTTCACAAACATCATGGTCAACAGTAAGAGTAAATCTGCGACATCACATCGTGCTCAAGAGTTTTGCAGACTATATGATCCCGCAGTGAGGAAAAACCCATCCACGCTCCCTGAAGTGGGCGCCATGGCCACATTTCCTCCACGCCGTGTAAACACTATTGTGTGCCTGGTGATGGGGATCACTGCAAACTAAGTGTTCGAGGCAATATACGAAGTGAGTTTCATGGAGAAAGTGATGAACATTGTTGAGAGCTCCGGCTGGGACAGATGCTCTCCCTCCTCCTCTGCTGGGGGACATGTCCTCTCATTGTTGTGGAGACTGTCCATCCAGCTACAGGACGGACAACAAGAAGAGTTTTGGTTTGCACTGAGACAAAGATGAGCACGGGCTCTACGCTGTCGGCCATGAAAGTACACTCAAACATCAGCGATGTCATAAAAAAACTGCAGTGAATCACAAGAAAGTTACATCAGGTCATCTGGACAGTTTCTTTTTTGGAGAAACGTTTCGTCTTTCATCTGAAAGACTTCACCAGTCTGAGGCCTGCCAACAGGATCTGTCGTACGTGTTTCTACCTGCAGGCTGCAGAAACAGGAAGTCAGTCTGACATCAGTTCATCTACGTCTGATTTAACAGAAGTGTTTGTTTAGCCTCAGGATTCATCTCTGCTCTTTGCAGATGATGTGGTCCTGTTGGCTCATCGTGCCGTGATCTTCAGCTCTCACTGGAGCGGTTCACAGCTGAATGAGAAGCAGCTGGGATGAGAACCAGCACCTCCAAATCTGAGGCCATGGTCCTCAGTCAGAAAAGAGTGGATTGTTCTCTTCAGGTCGAGGGTGAGGTTCTGCCTCAAGTGGAGGAGTTCAAGTATCTCTGGGTTTTGTTCACAAGTGAGAGAAGAATGGAGCGTGAGATTGACAGATGGATTGGTGCAGCCTATGCAGTATTGTGGACTCTGTGCCGGTCCGTTGTGGTGAAGAGGGAGCTGAGCTGTAAGGCAAAGCTCTCCGTTTACTGGTCACTCTACTTTCCTCCCCTCACCTCTGGTCATGAACTCTGGTAGAGACTGAAAGAATGAGATCGTGGATCCAGGAGGTTGAAATGAGTTTCCTCTGCAGGAGCTGGACTCTCCCTTAGAGACAGGGGGAGAAGTTCAGTTATCAGGAGAGACTCAGAGTAGAACCACTGCTCCTCCACATCCAGAGGAGCCAGCTGAGGTGGTTCATCTGGTAAGGATGCTCCCTGGACACCTCCCTAGGGAGGTGCTTCGGGCATGTCCAACTGGGAGGAGACCCCAGGGAAGACCCAGGACACGCTGGAGAGACGACGTCTCTGTTGGACTGGGAACACCTTGGAGTCCTCCCAGAAGAACTGGAAGAGGCTGTGGAGAGAGATGTCTGGACCTCCCTGCTCAAGATGCTGCTCCGAGACCTGAGTCCAGAACAAGATGATGGATGGATGGAAGGATGGAGTTTGGATGGATGGACAGATGGCTGGATGAATGGATGGATGGTTCAATGGATGGATGGAAGGTTGGACTGATGGATGGATGGTTGGATGGATGGTGGATGGATGTTGGATAAATGGATGGTTGGACAGTTCAATGGATGGATGGATGGATGGAAGGTTGGACTGATGGTTGGATGAATGGATGGTTGGACAGTTCAATGGATGGATGGATGGTTGGATGAATGGATGGTTGGACAGTTCAATGGATGGACGGATGGTTCAATGGATGGATGGAAGGTTGGACTAATGGATGGACTGATGGTTGGATGGATGGACGGATGGTTGGATGAATGGATGGTTGGACAGGTCAATGGATGGATGGTTGGATGTTTGGATGGACGTACAGCCTGTCCAGGGTGTCCTTGTGATACTACATTTGAAGCTTTGACAATCTGGGTGAAGGAGCTGAAAAGTGAAACGTCGCCCAGGAACTGAAAGTGGTCCTCTGAGGTTTGGTGAACACGTTCTGGTTCCTCAGGTCTTCTGGGTCTTCTTGAGGTTTCAGGCCCATAAATAATAAATGTGGAGGTTCAGGTTTTCCACAGCAGCTTTGATGAAACAACGAACACGTCAGACTTGGTGAAATCTGTAAAGTTCCTTTTATAAGTGAAGCAGCTTCATGTCAGTAAGTGAAGTTTGTCCCTGACGGCGCCGCGCTCAGTAAAACCGTGACAGAGTCTTGGTTCATCCCGTGTCTGTATAAAGTTCATGGTAACTGATTACTGCAGCGGCACTCGTGCAGCCGCATGTCCACCGTCACACTGCTCTGTTCCCAGGATGCACCTGGCCTGGGGCGAGCAGCCGGATGTGAGGGGCAGCTGTTTCCTGCGCACACTTCCTGGTTTGGCACAGCAGTGCATGATGTTTGGGGGGGGGGGGGGGGTAGAGGGCTCCAGTCCAAACAGGAAACATCTCCGGGGATCACAGGTGTGAAAGTAGAGGAGCTAAAGACCTCAAATGGAAATAAATTAAAGTTTAGGAGATGGAGCTCTGCAGAGTGGCGTGGACGTTTTGGTGAAACAGGACGTGCACGGACGTGCACGGAAAAGCAGCAATGGAAGGTCCTTCATTCTCAGAGTAGACTCAATCTGCTGGGAGGTGAGCTGATCAGAGCAGAAAGGGTCCGATCAATAGTTTCCTTGATGCACACACGAGGAGCCAGGGAGGAGGATGATGATGTTTCCATGAATCTTCAGGGTGAGTCTGGAGCTTCAGTTCAACATGAAGCAGTTGGACTCGTCCGTGCAGAGGAGACAAGGTGCTGCCTCTGGATCAACACGTCTCTTCTTTCCGTCAGAGAAGCAGCAAATCACAATTATTGAATTCTGGATCAATCAGTTCAGATTGATCCGATCGGTAAAACATTGTTGTGTGGTAAATGAGCCGACTGATATTTAAATGTTTTTATAAAACTTGTTTTCTCTAGTTGGAAACGTTTGACTTCAGATCGAGGAGCTTGTTCACTTTAAAAACTTGAAGGTTTGGACCTCGGCCTCCTGGACCCCGGCTCCTGGACCTCGGCGTCCTGG
>NC_056500.1:1445917-1446700 GCF_014905685.2 Nematolebias whitei
CTCGGCGTCCTGGACCTCGGCGTCCTGGACCTCGGCGTCCTGGACCTCGGCGTCCTGGACCTTGGCGTCCTGGACCTCGGCGTCCTGGACCTCGGCGTCCTGGACCTCGGCTCCTGGACCCCGGCTCCTGGACCCGGGCTCCTGGACCCCGGCTCCTGGACCTGGGCTCCTGGACGCATCAGATTGTTGCTGGTTGTGAAAAAACCTTCCATACCACACCACTTTATTTATAAAGCACTTAAAACAGCAACAAGGCCAACCAAAGTGCTTCACGCTGCAACACGTTGATCACCATCGCTGCTTAGATGAAACTCAAAAAGATCAAACCTGCTGAACTTCTGGGAGCAGGTTAGCAGCAGGCGCTGTGGGACGAGCGCAGCCGGTCCAGTCCAGACCCAGGCCCGTCCAGTGTTTGTAGAACGTGTTCTGTGTCCACATGAAAAGAGTTCCTGCAGTTCATCTCCTCACACAGATGAACTGCAGTCGTCCATGAGCTCATACACTTTTACATCGATGCTTCAAGAAGGTCAGCCCAGTTCAAACAAGGGTCACCCCAGTTCAAAGTAGGGTCAGCCCAGTTCAAAGTAAATAAATCTGTTCACACCATATCACAAGCTCGCGCTGCGCTTCTTCTTCTTCTTGGTTTTAAAGTGTGTGGCGCGCTCGGCTCCTCTTGTCTGTAACATTAACAGCAGCGACCTGTCCAGGTGTCTCTGTGACAGACTGGAGACCTGTCCAGGTGTCTCTGTGATGCATTGGAGACCTGTCCAGGTGTCTCTGTGA
>NC_056500.1:1446710-1449407 GCF_014905685.2 Nematolebias whitei
CAGGTGTCTCTGTGACGGACTGGAGACCTGTCCAGGTGTCTCTGTGATGCATTGGAGACCTGTCCAGGTGTCTCTGTGATGCATTGGAGACCTGTCCAGGTGTCTCTGTGACGGACTGGAGACCTGTCCAGGTGTCTCTGTGATGGACAGGCAGAGTGTGGACATCTCGTCTCCCTTCCTGAGTTTCTTGTTTGGTCGAGTCCACCTGAGCTGACTTCAGGAACACATGCATGTTCACCTGTATGCTCCACACTGGTTAGTCGTCATTATCTGCATCGTTTTAATGTCTATATTCTGATTGACCTCATTTTGTATATTTCTTTGTGTGCTACCTGTTGTTCTGTCTGTACAGCTCTTTGGTCTTGTTGCTGTTGGAAGTGCTCTATAAATAAAATGGTAAGGTATGTAGGAACATGTAACGTAGCTGGTCTGTCTGTTGCAACATCTCATGAAGAGCTCGTTGGATTTGGTTGAAAGTCACAGAAACTGATCATCACATGGAACTCTAGAAATTATTAACTTTTGGAGCCATTTTGGTTCAAGATGGCTGCCACAGCTATCTCAGCAAACACAAAATTGACTATAACTCGGTCATTCTTTGAGTTATTGAGCTGAAAGTTAGTGCAGTTGTAGCTGAGAGCGACTTGTTGTACATTCCTAATGAAAATCAAATATCCAAGATGGACGCCTTCGCTAAAAGACAAAAAATATGAGAACTCTGCCATTTTTAGACATTCAGCTTCAGTGGCAGCTGAGAGTGATCCCAACACACAGTCCTGTCACATCACGTGTACATGAGCAGCAGCCTGGCAGGAACTTTCTGCTTCACGTCTTTCAGTCCAGACACTTTGAAGCTGAGTGTTTTCTCTGTCATGACAACTTCAGAAACATTTTGGAATAAAGTCAATAAAATAAGAGTTTGGGGATGTGGAGGTAGAGATGAAAGAGAAGCCTAAAGAAGAAACTAAGATATTCTCAAAACGCCTCTGGGAGAAATTGAAAGTCTGATTTTTTTTTTAAACTATGTAAGAAATTACAGAAATACCAAAATGACTGAAGAACTGACCCAAAAGGTTAGAGAAGGTGGACCTGCGACACAGTGACAGGTGAGGTGTGAGACGGGTGAGGTGTGAGACAGGTGAAGAGTGTGACAGGTGAGGTGTGTGACGGGTGAGGAGTGTGACAGGTGAGGAGTGTGACAGGTGAAGAGTGTGACAGGTGAGGTGTGTGACAGGTGAGGTGTGCGACAGGTGAGGTGTGTGACGGGTGAGGAGTGTGACAGGTGAGGTGTGAGACAGGTGAAGAGTGTGACAGGTGAGGTGTGAGACAGGTGAGGAGTGTGACAGGTGAGGTGTGTGACGGGTGAGGAGTGTGACAGGTGAGTTGTGAGACAGATGAAGTGTGTGACAGGAGAGGTGTGAGACAGATGAAGTGTGTGACAGGTGAGGTGTGAGACATGTGAGGTGTGAGACATGTGAGGTGTGTGACAGGAGAGGTGTGAGACAGATGAAGTGTGTGACAGGTGAGGTGTGAGACATGTGAGGTGTGTGACATGTGAGGTGTGTGACAGGTGAGGTGTGAGACATGTGAGGTGTGTGACTGGTGAGGTGTGAGACAAATGAAGTGTGAGACAGGTGAGGCAGTGACTCATGTGGAATCGGATGCTCACATATTTGACCCAGAATAGAATCTTCTGGTTCCGACCAGTCGTTAGTTGAATGTGTGTCAAAGCTCTAATTGTGCCAGTTAGTGTCCAGGTGTGCGGCTGGAGGAAGACTCTGCTGAACGGAGCTGTGATTGGCTGCCTGCCTGGAGGTGCTGCACAAGAGGAGCAGAGTTGGAGACGACGGCTGCTTTTCCATCCACTCTGCAGATTTTTTGTGTGACAGCCAGGGTTCTGTATTATAACAGTCTCTGCCATCTCTAACTAAGCAAACCGTGCGAACATCCGTCTTCCTCGGTCCATCACTCAGTACAAACTGGGACGGAGAGGGATCCATCTTAGATGGCGGCTGCGCTGAAACATGAGCGCCTCCAATGGGCCGTCAGTCTTCCAGTTCCAGTCATCCAGAGTACATCACAAAATCATTGCCTTTAGAAGTTATAGTGGCCCATTATTACTTTCCCATGTTGTTTGTTTAGTTTAAGAAGAATGTCAATCTTCAAGACGGTAATATTTTCTGCTGTTAACAAAATATGTCGTCCTAAGCAGCTAACCAGTTAGCATTAGCAAGCTACAGCCTACACATTTCACACAAGAAATGACGGTGACACTCAGCTCTTCTTACCTTCATCTTTTGCTTGTTTCTCCTCTTCTTCTTTTCTCTTTTTCCTAAACTGCACACCCGATGGCTTTGACCTTTTCCTTTCCATCTTCCATTATTTGCATTTAAGCGGAATAGATTAACACCGCCGCCAACCCAGGGTTGCCAGATCTGACTGACAGTTGCCAGCCCAAACCTCCATATACACAGCTATGGTGGGTTGTTACAATTTGGGCTGCTTTAACAGGTCTCTCTTGTAAATGAGTCCTCGAGGCTCAAAGGGATTTATCTGTTTAAATAAAGGTTGAATGAATGCTTTTAACCACATTTGGTAGGTTTTCTTCAAGTTTTTATTATATATATATATATATATATATATGTATTATTTTATAAATATTATATTATGACAACGTCTTCAGCGATCGTGGGCGCC
>NC_056500.1:1449507-1458859 GCF_014905685.2 Nematolebias whitei
CCCCCTGCTGGAGGCCACCCTGGGCGGCCGCCCATGTCGCCCATATAAGGAACCGCCCCTGGTTGTAACACTTATATTTCAATTTAGCCTTTTTCATTTAAAAATGTATCCAATTAATCAACTCCATACTCGTCTTTTTAAATAAATAAAAACACATTCTTTATTTTAAGATGAATGAGTTTAGAAAAAAAAACTTTAGTTTTGAGATATGACCTTCCACCCCTGCCCTCTGTGTAACAGAAGAATGCACAGCCACGTGCACCTGCTTCACTGTCCCTATGGTGCAGCACTGCCCCCTATTGGTGCAGCAAGGTATATTCTTCCTCACCCTGAGTATTTTCAGCGCGCATCAAGACGAGTAGAAAGAAGAAATATGTCACACATTCATTCAATATACACTGCTTGGACAAAAACCCTCTCCACCTGGATGTAACTAATGAAACAGGTCCGAGCCTGTTAGATCATCACTGCACGGACGATTGTGTTTCAGCTGCAACAAGTTCTTTAACTCCAACTGGTGCAATGAGCTGCTTCTCATTTCTTCAACAACATGATGAAAGACTCATGACGTGGTCGTGGAGAAGATGTCCGTCTGTTTGAGAAGGGTCAAATCATTGGCATCAAGCAGAGGAAACATCTCAGGAGATTGTAGAAACTACTAGAACTGGGTTAAGAACTGTCCAACACATTATTAAACACTGGAAGGACAGTGGGGACCCATCGTCTTCCAGGAAGAAATGTGGCCGGAAATAAATCCTGAATGATCGTGATCAGTGATCATTTAAACATTTGGTGAAATCAAATGGAAGAAGAACACCAGCAGCACTCAGGGCTGTGGTTCATAGAGACAGTAAGAACATTTAAACACACACAATGTGAAGGAACTCCAGGGACTGGGACTGAACAGCTGTGGAGCCTTAAGAAAACCACTAACCAGTGAGGCTAACTGGAGGGAGCATAAAGATTGGACTGTGGAGCAATGGAAGAAGGTCATGTGGTCTGTTGAGTCCAGACTGACCCTGTTCCAGAGTGATGGTGCATCAGGGTCAGAAGAGAGGCAGGAGAAGTGATGCACCATCATGACCAGTGTCTCGTCATCAATGAAAGATCTTGATGAAACATTAAAGCAACACTGGATGAAACAGATCTTGTGACGTTGAAGAAGTTTATCGAAACAATGACACAGAGAATGATGTGATCAAAGTTAAAGGTGATCCAAGGAAATATTAGTGTGCGACTTGTTTTTGTTCAGTGTGTTAGACTGTGGAACATGTGCAGCACATGTGTAATCAAACATGTTTACTGGTGATATAGAGCCAGCAATGGGCATGCTCCAAGCACCGTGTACGACACAGCGCCCCCACAGGTGAACCAGAGCACTACACGGCCTCACCCAGCACATTTCTTCCATGTTTCTACAGACGAGGTGTAAATTCTGAAGTGTTGAAATAATTCAGAAGACAGTTTAATAGAACAGTCAGTGGTCAAATGTATCTTCTCTCTTAGTATTTTCATGACAGGTGAGGCACTGACTCACCTGCCTCCCGACAGCACATCACTGCTGTGGGCGGGAGATCCCCGGTTCAACTCCCTGAACCGACATCAAAATGTGGGTGGGAAAGGTGGAACAGCCACAATCTGTTCTTCAGGAAAGTTTCAACTAGTTAAGGCAGACAGGTAAACTTAAGTTGGTGATGACCAGATCTGACCTTGAAACATCAGTCCATGCACTCGTTACAGCTGGACTGGACTGGAACCCGCTTCAGTCAGGGGTCAGTCTGCTCCTGCTCGCGTCTCCAGCTCGTCCAAAATGCTGCAGTTCAGCCAACAACAGGAACTTGCAGGTCTGAGCACATTTCACTGGTTCCGTCCTCCCTTCACTGGCTCCCTGTGCGCATCAGAGCCATTTAAAATTCTCCTGCGGACGTTTAAGTGCCTCGCACCCTCACACCTCTCTGACCTTCTACATCCTTATGCTCCTTCTCAAGCGTCGAGATCTTCACACCAGCTGCTGTTGGGTGCTTCAAAAACCAGCTGAAGATCAGAGGAGATCGAGCCTTTTCAGTCACGGACCCTAAACTGTGGAACAATCTGCCACAAACGTTCGACACTTCCTGTTTTTAAAATCCCTCCTGAACCCTCATCTCACCGACATTCAACACCGGTGACATGATTTAGGTTTAGTTTTTATTTGATTCTCATTGAGTTTATGCTCTTTGCTTTAGTCTTTTGTTTTATTCCCATTTAACACATTTAGTATTTCATCGTTTCTAATCCAGCCAGACTCGTGGTCTTGCTGCTGTTCGCTGTGTTTGGCACCATTAGTGACTCGTGTACATCTTAGATCTTTTAGAGGATTATTTTTTCTTGGTTTATATCCTAGATCCTTATTTACGGTTTCTTTTTACAATTTATATTTTTGCTATTGTTGGATGTACCTGGGACCTCGTGTACCACATGTGACGCGATGACAAAGAACTTTGACCTTGATCACATTTTATTGAAAAAAAAAAAAAAAACCTCGACATGCAATAAATTCACCACGTTTGATGTTAAATGGAGCAAACGTAAAAACACATTTGAAAGTTAAATGTGATGTGTGCAGCAGCAGCAGCAGGTTTTTTCTGCAGCTTCTGTTTCCATCAGCGTCTCGGCTCACGGGGACAGAACTCACTCTGAGGTTTTGATCGTTGGACACAACGGCTGCACCGTGAGAAGACTCCTCACCGACGAGCTGTGCTCCTCTCCAAACCCTCATTTTATTCTGTAATCACTGCGTTACATATTTATCTGGACTGGTCCTGGGGTTTTAATCTGCTCAGAGACGGGATTATAATGAAATTATGACCCAGTTCTGACTGGATTAAACTGGGCCAGCAACTCTAAAAAGAGTCTCCCAGGAATTCAAGATCCGTCAAGGAATAGAGTTTAATCTGCTCGTTACATCACGTTGAAAGGCTTTTCAAGCTCCGTCTCATGTTTCCGTACACGTCAGTCCACGTAAGATCCACTGACATCGCACTTGGTCCCTCCCCGAGTCTAGGACCCTATAAATCTGTAATGACACGGGACATCGCCCCATCCGGTCCCTGATCCCGCGTCGAGTTGTACCGGAGAGGCCGGCGCTGTTACGGTACTTTTTCCTGCCTTGACTCGATAGAATTGATAAAACTTAATTCACATCTCGTTGAGTTGATAGTGTGGGTTACCGCTTCTGAGGGAGGGGTGAACTGGGAGCCTCCGCGGATGGAGGTGGGGCCTGTGGGTCCAGAATAAGACCCGCAGGACACACACTGACCAGCAACAATTGCAAGCAGTGGATTAATGCAATTCAACATTCAACCTTTACTTCTACAGGTTGGTCTCAATGAGCCTCGAGGACTCGTCTTCAAGAGAGACCTGCAGCGCCGCTTCAGTTACACATGAAATGAACACACACTGGATCCACGTCTCATTCTGAATTTAATACAAACCAAAACAAACTTGACAGAACTCTGTTCGAGTCTCAGAAACAACGTGCACCCACAATAAATTCTGTACAAACAGAGGAAGGTAAGAAACAAACTATACTTCATTTAGCTGTGCAGCAGCGTGCACATCAGAGCTTAGCTGTTTTTAAATTAATGAACGCAGCAGAGCGTTCGTCACCGCAGGACGCCGTGCAGTCATTTAGAATTCAATGGTTCCCAACCCTGGTCCTTGAGGAACACCCCCCTGCAGGTTTTACTTGTTTCAGTCTTGACACCTGATTTGAATGAACAGGTGATTAACAGGCCTCTGCAGAACTTAAAGTCATTAAACCACTGAATCAGGCGAAACTGAAACATGCAGGATGGTGTTCCGCAGGGAACAGGGTTGGGAACCACAGGATTAGATAAAGAAAACCAACAATCCTGACAGAACTTTCTATTAAGCATGTGTTCTGGCTCCTGTCTGCCTCAAACATTCAGTTTCTGTGGATCTTTGTAGACCTGAAGGTGAAGAACTAAGATCTGAACTTAGCATTAAAGTTTAGCTCCACACCAGAGAACGTGTCGCATCAATCTCAGACGCTTCGATCACAAATCGATAGAAAAGGCTGCGTTTGTCTCCGTCTAGGAGGAATGTTTCCGCTGAGCTGAGGTCAGTTTCACAAAGTTTCCACACTTGAGGCAGTGAGAGTTGGAGTTCCCTTCTTTCCGAGGAATATGCCAGCATCTGACGCAGCGCACTCTGTACTTCTTATACCTTCAAAATAAAATGCAATAAAACACTTTTAGGGCTGCTGAGGATCAATAAAAACTAAGGACATGCAAAAACAGTCAAATCTGGATGAACCTTGAAAAATCCAGAGGAACTACAAGCTTTTTGAAACGTCGCTCATCCTTTTGTCCAAACAAATGTCTTTGCAACTGCCTGAAATGTAAAGTTTAAATAATGAAACTGATTCAAATGACCGCCTGATGCTGCTCAATAATCCAGGTAGAAAATGTAAAAAAGTTAAGTCTGGTCCTCTGGACGTTCAAAAAACAAAAGAAACCGTCCATCATTAAACAGGGGTGGAGCCTCCAGGTTCAACTGTCCCCCTCTTACAATGCTGTGATTGCTAGTATCACTCAGCCCTCTGTGAACAGTAAACAGCCATCAGGTGCTAATGATCCATTGTTAGGCTGATGGTCCTTCTTGAGCATGTGATCAGCTGGTTCTGGTTGTCAGCAGCAAACTGGTTGATCCACTCTGAGAAGGTGCTATTTAAGAGACTGAGCTGAAAACAGCACCTCAGACTGAGGAAGTCCTCAGGATGAGAGACGAAACGTTTCTACATTTTTTTGTTGTTTTGCTTTGTTTTGTTTTTTTGAATGTCCAGAGGACCAGATTGAACTTTTTTTAGATTTTTTTTACCTGGATTATTGAGCATGCATCAGGATACACTAAGCACTAATGGTACAAAAGAATGTGGCAAACAACAGCAGCACGCATGAACACTTCAACATGAAACAGATCAGCAGCAACATGAAACAGATCAGCAGCAACATGAAACAGATCAGCAGCAACATGTGATTTTTCACAGTGATTATTCTAGTTAGAGATTCATGAGTCTAACAGCCTCAGGGTAGAAGCTGTTCCTCAGTCTAGTGGTTCTACACTTAATGCTCCTCAACCTCCTTCCTGAGGGAAGCGGGGCAAAAAGTGTGTGTGCTGGGTGAGTGGGGTCCTTCATGATGCAGGTGGCCCTCTTCCTGCATCTGGAGGTGTAGATGTCTGTGATGGTGGGGAGACTGACTCCAACATCTTCTGTGCAGCCTTCACCACTCTTTGCAAAGCTTTTCTTTCTGCAGCTGTGCATCATGATGGGTTTATCACTTCTCCTGCCTCTCTTCTTACCCTGATGCACCATCACTCTGGAACAAGATCAGTCTGGACTCGTCAGACCACATGACCTTCTTCCATTGCTCCACAGTCCAATCTTTATGCTCCCTAGCAAATTTAACCCTTTTTTTACAGTTAGCCTCACTGGTTAGTGGTTTTCTTAAGGCTGCACAGCTGTCCTTGAGTTCCTTCACATTGTGTGTGTTTAAATGTTCTTACTGTCTCTATGAACCACAGCCCTGAGTGCTGCTGGTGTTCTTCTTCCATTTGATTTCACCAAACGTTTAAATGATCTCTGATCACGATCATTCAGGATTTATTTCCGGCCACATTTCTTCCTGGAAGACGATGGGTCCCCACTGTCCTTCCAGTGTTTAATAATGTGTTGGACAGTTCTTAACCCAGTTCTAGTAGTTTCTACAATCTCCTGAGATGTTTCCTCTGCTTGATGCCAATGATTTGACCCTTCTCAAACAGACGGACATCTTCTCCACGACCACCATGAGTCTTTCATCATGTTGTTGAAGAATGAGAAGTGGCTCATTGCACCAGTTGCAGTTAAAGAACTTGTTGCAGCTGAAACACAATCGTCCGTGCACTGATGATCCAACAGGAGGCTCGGACCTGTTTCATTAGTTACATCCAGGTGGAGAGTTGTTTTTGACCAGGCAGTGTAAGATGGAGCTAGGTTGTTGACAGCTTTGTAGGTTAGAAGTAAGATTTTGAATTCTATTCTGGATTTGACAGGGAGCCAATGGAGAGAAGCTAAAACTGGAGAGAGATGATCTCTCCCAGTAACTCCAGTTAAGACTCTGGCAGCAGCATTTTGGATCAACTGAAGACGTTTTAAAGAAGTATTTGGACACCCAGATAATAAACCATTGCAATAGTCCAGTCTAGACGTGACAAATGCATGGAGCAGTTTTTCTGCATCATCTTTAGATCAGATGTTTCTAATGTTAGTGATATTACGCAGGTGGAAGAAGGAGGTTCTAGTAACGTTTTTAATGTGGGGGATAAAAGACATGTCCTGATCAAAAATAACACCAAGATTTTTAACATTAGAGCTGGAGGACAGATTAATGCATCTAAGGAGGGAGAAAGACTGAAACATTCATTCCTAAGGTGCTCAGGTCCAAAAACTAAAACCTCAGTCTTGTCTGTTCAACAGGAGAAAATTAAGGGTCATCCAGGTTTTGGATTTTTATTTTTTTTACAGTACTTTCAGTTTTGGTTTTCAGTTCTGCCATTTGTCAGCTCAGATTATTTAAAAAGTAAGAGTTTAATGAGTAAATGACTTAAATGCTTTAGAGAGCAGGTTTTTGGTGGATTTTGTGCAGTAGCTGTGTCAGGACCCTGTAATGCTTCTGGAGTTAAGTTAGTGCTGTTAGTGTTTGACATGCAGACATGTGATCGTGAAGGTTTCAGTCATGTTTTATAGAAACACGAGGCCAGAATCTAAATGGAGACACATGCAAGTGTTTTGATGTGTCAGTAGTTGTTCATTGAAGTGATCACCTCTGGCTCTCAGCTCCTGGTGGCAGCCTGCAGGGCTGTCCCTCTCACACATCGTTGTCTCTGGAGCAGACACACGACCAGTTGTTGACTCTCACTCAGGGCCAGCCTGAGCGCTCACACTGTACACAGGGAATAATAATAGAAACTAATGATAACAGACAGCTTCCGCTTCTCCCTGGAGGGAGGAAGAAATCAAGAGAGGATTGTTTTAATCTCAGAGTTTAGCCGTTACGCCCTCCTCCTGCTAAAGGAGTTTAGATGGGGGAGCCTTTGAGAGAAGTCCGAGTGTCTATCTTCTCTAACCTCAGCTGGAGAGACCGTCTGAGCGAGGTCGCTGTAAAAGAACACGTCAACATCTGAAGGTAACATCTGATATCTGTTCCATTTCATCAAACTTCACGTGATCGACATTTTGAAGCTGAAACATTGATGCGGATGATCTCAGGGTCCACAACACTTGAGCTAAGGCCTCATTTAAACAACGTGTAATGAAGCTGGAGAAAAACTCTGGAGCTTCCATAGTTTCAATGTCCTGCTCCAGTTCAACCAGCAGTTCCAGTATATTTTCTCCTGACATGAAGCGTTTCCTCTCCGGTGAATTCATTCTCCAAACCCTGCAAGACCACAGAAGCTGTCGTCTACTCAGCCTTCAGCCGACCTGCATGACCTGCCACTCTCCCTCCTGCATATGAAGAACTTCCCTGGAAATCAGCTGTTGGACACTGGACCTGGAATCCTAACCTGCTGCCCTCAGGAACCTGGAAAGAACGTAACCAGCAGCATGATGGATTAGTGGTTAGCACTGTTGCCTCACAGCAAGAAGGTCCTGGGTTCAATCCCCAGTTGGACCTCGGGTCTTTCTGGGTGGAGGTTGCATGTTCTTCTCGTGCATGTGTGTTTTCTCCAGGTACTCCGGTTTCCTCACACAGACCAAAAACATGCATGTTGGTCTGCCTTCAGGCCCAGACCTCCCTTACAACAGAGATCTGTGATCTCACTGGGATTTGACTGGTTAAATAAATGTTAATAACCAGTAAGAATCTCTGTGACCTAATGATTACAAGTTACTTTTCACATTATCTGAAGTCCTTGAACTCACCATGAATTGTCCTCTGCAGATGCTCCAGTCCCCGGTCCTCCTCCGTTTCTGATGAAGTAGTTTTTTATCTCGTCTCAGGAGAATCTTTTTGGTTGTCACAACTCTGAACCAGGAAAAATCACAACTAATTAAAATGACACGATACTAAAACTATTTTACAAATGTTGCTGTCTTGTATTTTAGGTGTTCTTGATTAAATAGTCTTTATGTTTCTGAAAGCTTTGCATCATTTTCTTTTCGGTTTGGTCCAGTCATGTCAGTCCCATGTTCAGATCGTGTCTGTTGAACCACCGAACTTCTAACCTGTGAATAATTCAAACTAAAAGGCTTCAACGCTCCTGCAATGTCTCAACACATGAACAACGTTTTTAAGAGATCTTTAGGAACTTTGTTACCAGCAGCTTATCTCACTGACAGTTTGTTCCCAGTTCTTTAGTTGGATCTTTGACAAATACTCAAGGTGACCCAGTTTGACTGACAATCAAATTTGATCTTGTACAAGGTGACTCCCAAAGAGCTGAAAACTTGACACTCCATCTCTCAGGTCCTGGTCTGTTTCCTGCTTTCCAAATTCTGTCCATGTAGATCCGACACGTCTTTGGTCCTTTAAATGTCCATAATTCTGTTATTTTTAAGCACAAGTGGCTCCATATGCCGTCATATTTATACGCAGGGACTGAAACAAACATGAAGGAAAAATCAGCCAAAGTCCAAAGAAAAATAAAATAAAGCCCATCATCAAGACCACTTGAAAAAATCACAAGTAAATTTGTGAGATTAAAATATAGCTCAGATTGTTCTTGTTCATTTTCTCATCATCAAACTCCCTCATTAATGTGTTTGTTAGACTTGGACCATGCACAGCTAAATTTTGGAGATAAATTCAGCAGCTGTTTGCAGCCAACATGATAATAATTCCATCGACAGTTGGATCAAATCTTGTTTCACAAACATCATGGTCAACAGTAAGAGTAAATCTGCGACATCACATCGTGCTCAAGAGTTTTGCAGACTATATGATCCCGCAGTGAGGAAAAACCCATCCACGCTCCCTGAAGTGGGCGCCATGGCCACATTTCCTCCACGCCGTGTAAACACTATTGTGTGCCTGGTGATGGGGATCACTGCAAACTAAGTGTTCGAGGCAATATACGAAGTGAGTTTCATGGAGAAAGTGATGAACATTGTTGAGAGCTCCGGCTGGGACAGATGCTCTCCCTCCTCCTCTGCTGGGGGACATGTCCTCTCATTGTTGTGGAGACTGTCCATCCAGCTACAGGACGGACAACAAGAAGAGTTTTGGTTTGCACTGAGACAAAGATGAGCACGGGCTCTACGCTGTCGGCCATGAAAGTACACTCAAACATCAGCGATGTCATAAAAAAA
>NC_056500.1:1458959-1460675 GCF_014905685.2 Nematolebias whitei
AGGGGTGGAGCCTCCAGGTTCAACTGTCCCCCTCTTACAATGCTGTGCTTGCTAGTATCACTCAGCCCTCTGTGAACAGTAAACAGCCATCAGGTGCTAATGATCCATTGTTAGGCTGATGGTCCTTCTTGAGCATGTGATCAGCTGGTTCTGGTTGTCAGCAGCAAACTGGTTGATCCACTCTGAGAAGGTGCTATTTAAGGGTGCATTCACAGCAGCCCTGTTTAGTCGCTTTAATTGATCTCTAGCTCGTTTTCCTAGAAAGTCTGGTTCGTTTAGGGAGGTGTGAATGCACCATCAAACTCTGGCCTGGTCTAAAACCTAGGTCTCGGTCCGGTAGAAGAGAACTCCAGCGCGGTTCCAGTACAGTGTGAATGTAAACAGACCGAGCCCCACTCCACCGGACAAACACACACACACATTTCTCTGACCTCATATGGAGCCGTAGTGAACTAGGCCTCCAATCAAAACCTGTCTCTGAAGACCTTCAGGGGACTGGAACTGCCATTTCATTGATTTGAATCCAGAAATACAAATTATCTCATCAAGAGACTATTTAATTGTATCCTGAATTAATCAATTGAAAGAACACTCTTCTTTTTACATTATCAGTACTATTTTACAATATCTTGATAATCAAAGAGTGTTTAGTTCAAACCATTTCTAAATGTTGAAGTGAACCACTCATTTTAAATCGACTGTGAAACAGTATTAATGATTTTTAAACCTCATTAGACTTTGATAATCAAGTTAAATGTCTATTTACAAAGTAAGTGTGCATTTTGATCTTCTGTCTGAATGAGGAGTAGTGATGTCGGTCGAAAGTCAGAGACAAACAGAGACGAGTTATTAGAACGAAGTGTCTTGTTTTTAAAACTCGCAGACAGTAAATAACTTCAATTGGCACTTGCCTTGTCTCACTTCGTCACAACATTTCTCTGTCTGTACTAACTGTTTTTAAAAACATTCCTGCTGTCTCTTGACTTCTAGTGACCCTCTTGACATCACTAGAACCACCACCCCTGCTGGTTGTTTCAACCAATCAGGAAGTACCACGTAACAGGAAGTGTATACCCCTTTAAAAGGAACATTTCATGGAACTATTCAGTTCGGTGCTGGAAGTTTGGTCCTGGAGTTCAGTGCTGGAACTCAGTCGGAGTCTTAAGTCTTAGGGCTAAGTCTTCAGAACTTGGAGCGGATGGATGGGACCATGTGCCAAGGGGTCCCTCCCTTTAGCGGAGTCACGGCTCGCATTGCTGTGCACTCAACCCGAGCAGTAAATGCTCCACTTCTAAGGAAGCTTATTCGGTAGAACTGAGTATATGCATTTATTCTAAAGATTCCCAGCTACTTTAACCGGAGACGCTGTAAAGGGATCGTACTAATGGACTTCTGTTCCGGAGTGGAGGTGTCCCCCATCTAAGGTAACAAAGTCGCTGCACATCCTGAAGTGTACCGGAAAGCTGAGCGGGTGTCGGAGGAAGGGTGCAAAGTTCTGGTTTCACACATAGCTTCCATCTAAACCTCCTTTTAAATCTTTAAATCTATGTCTTCTCTGTAACTTTTCTATTTGCCAGTAAATCAAACGAGATGCCTTCAGAGGTGAATCAGCCTCGATCAGTAATGTTCTGTTGTCTTGTTAGTAAAGTGTGCCAAGTTTTTAATAATTAGAACAGATCAGCAAATCAATGTGTACATGTTTTGATGTTAAATTTT
>NC_056500.1:1460775-1466112 GCF_014905685.2 Nematolebias whitei
GGTTCAACTGGGCCCTGAGCTGGGTTCAACTGGGCCCTGAGCTGGGTCAGCTTCATGGAAAAGAACCCTTGAACGAGGTCTTTGTGAAATCTTGACTCACCTTCAGCGACCAGCCCTGAACTCTGTTACAAAGTCTGGAAAGTTTTTTGGAACAAGCCAAACTTTAAATGTTTAAATCTTGATTCACTCGACAGCTGAAGTGTCTCGTCAACAGCTCGGGTCGTAAACTTTAACGTTTGTTGCCTCTGTGGCCTCGTACTCTGCATGATGAACGACTTCTGACTTACAAAGTGATTGAGGAGGAAACTACACGGAGACAACGGGTCAGTATGAAGTGGGCGGTCCTTCACCTCACATTTAAAAGTGAACATCCAGATGTTTCATGTCATTACCTGATTCCGCAGGCGTTGCAGAGCGGAGTCCCGTCCTCGGCATCTCTCCACATGGGGGTCTTCCTGGTGCAGCAAGACGCGCACACTTTGCTTCCTTGTAAAGCAGAATGGAGTAAACATGGTTTTCAAACAGTCTTATGTAATCAAAGTCATTTCAGCATCAGCTTCTTGTGTTCCAGCTGTTGTGATGTTCTCGCCCGATGTGTTCCAGTCAACACTTTAAATCAGTGCTCGTTTCTCTTTAATGTCTTGTACGTTCAGGTTAAAATTGATGATTTGAGGTAAAATAATAATTCAGCTGATGGAAAACGCATGAAGGCAACACCTCATGACCGAGACCCAACACGTCTGTGATGCTGGAACAAAAGTCACGCTTGTTGCCAGAAAGATATTCCTGTAGATCTGAACCTTTGTTTTTTCACTGTGACCTTCTGGTTTATAAGTGGTGCTGCTGCAACAATGTGAATTAAAGGAATATTCTGTTTTAACATGGATTTGCTTCAGTTTCAGCAGGAAGTGGTGGTGGCGCCGCCTGGTGGAGACACGTGGCACTTCAGACAATTTTTTAACTTCTCTTCAGCTTCTAAAGATTTTCATGTGAAGGACATTTGTCTTCATGTTTAAGCTGTGGACGGCATCGAGTCATCAAATCCAGAGTCTTTACAAGGACGATGACAAACTCGTTCCTGACATTTACAGTTTTTTCCTCCATGACACGACACTGTGGACCAGTGGATCATGACGTCTTGTGTCATAAGATCTCAGAAATGGGTTTCTCAGTTCACACCATTGGTTGGTACTCCAACTCTCAGATCTGAGACAATGTGTTCAACATATCGGTAATTCTTCCAGTTATGCAACTGTCAACAATGGTGTACCACAAGGCTCAGTCTTAGGAGCCACTCGTTACAATTTACACAGGTAATGTAGGTCAGATTATTCCAGATGCAGCTTACATTTCTATGGTGATGATAGTTTATTGTTGAGCTAACAAAGTTGCTAAGCTTTTCCAGTTTTACAGTGTGGAGTGGTGGTGCAGAGGTTAGAGAAGGTGGGCCTGCGATGGGAAGATCTGGCGCCAGTTCAACTCCCAATACCGACAATATCAAGATGTGGGTGGGAAAGGTGAAGCACCTACACCTCCCTCCACCCTCATCTGCTTTTCAAACAGGAAGTCGGTCCCAGCAGTTCTTCCACTGATTTCATGATTTCATCTTTGAACGGTGTCCCTATTTTTCTCTCTGTACTCCGGTGATGTCAGACTCCGCTTGCATTCTTTCGTCCTGTGAACTCTTTAGACGACTGTACGTGCACGTTCTTGTATCTCGATGCAATGATAATAAAGTTTATTCTGATTCTATTGAGTTTGTTGATTCCTATAAATATCTGGGTATCTTGGTCGACTCACATCTTTCTTTTAAGCTCCACGTGGAAAACTTGATAAAGAAACTGAAAGTTAAACTGGGTTTCTTTTTCAGAAACAGATCCTGTCTAACCCTGAACCCTGAGGAACACCTTGTATCTGTGACTTTCCTTCCCTCCATTGATCATGGTGACATTATTTACATGAACGCTCCTACAAGAACCCTGCAGATGTTGGATGCTGCAGATGTTGGATGCTGCAGATGTTGGATGCTGCAGATGTTGGATGCTGCCTATCATGGTGCACTAAGATTCATAACTGGCTGTAACTATCGTACCCACCACTGCACCCAGTATTCACTGGTTAACTGGTCACCATTAACTTCACAGACTCTCCCACTGGTACATTTTCATCTTTAAATCACTTCCTGGTCTGCTGCCTTCATACATCTCCTCCTACATGTCTCTGCGTGAGTGCAGCTACAGCGTGCGCTCTCAGGACATCATTACCTGCAGTGTTCCCTCAGTGAGGACTGAACTAGACAAAAGGACCTTCTCCTACTCCGCTCCTGTTTCCTGGAACATCTTGTAAAAACATCTGAAGCTCTCGACCTTTGACCTCTCTAAGTGGATTCAAAACATCTGTTAAGTTCCTGCAGATGTTCCTGGTTTCAGTTTTCTACATCGCTTTATAATCTAGATGTTTTTTTAATATCATTTATTTTATTTACTTTCCATATTAGATTCTTTATATACGATTGTTGTTTGGACCTCATCTGTTCTTTGTTTAAATCAAGTCTCTTGTAAATGAGTCCTCGAGGCTCAATTCAATTCAATTTTCAATTCAGTTTATTTATAAAGCGTCAAATCACAACCAAGTTGTCTCAGGCACTTTACAGGAACATTCACATAAAATCCAATTAGTAAAGTTCTCTATCTAAGGAATCCAGCAGACAAGATGAATCTTGGCTTCGTTGCAGTCTCCCATCCTGAGCAAGCACAGTGGAGACAGTGGAAAGAAAAAACTCCCTTTAACAGGAAGAAACCTCCAGCAGAACCAGCTCAGGACAAGAGACCATCTGCTTTGACCGGCTGGTTTAGTCAATGAGACTAACCTGCAGAAATAAAGCTGAATTATTAAAGTCTGTATTAAAACATGTGAAAACTTTGTTCTTAGAGCTGCAAAGTTTGATTGTGTGAACTATGAACATGGTCAAAAGATTTGTGCAACAAATTTGATCTATAGTCAAGAGTTGTATTAAGACAGCTGAACGGCAGATGACAGGAAACATTTGGGGGTACACCCCCACATGCACGGCTCTGAAACACGTGCAAAAAACTAAGAATAATTGTAAAAAAATGTATTAAAATCTGCTCATTTCTTAAATGTACCTAGATTAAATCATGAGGGTGGGGATCAATGCCAGGCTGGGTACAAAGCGGGCAGTAACATAATGAGCAGTGTGTGATTTTCAACACGGGTCACTCGGCGTAAACACTAGAGTTTAATGAAACATCAAATCTGCTCTTCACCACCGAGGGTCTCAGATCAGCTGGGATCAAATCAAATCAGATCAGCTGGGATCAAATCAGATCAAATCAGCTGGGATCAAATCAGATCAGATCAAATCAGATCAGCTGGGATCAAATCAGCTCGGATCAAATCAGCTGGGATCAAATCAGATCAGATCAAATCAGCTGGGACCAAATCAGCTCAAATCAAATCAGATCAGACTGGATCAAATCAGATCAACGGACTTCTGTCCAGTTTTAACTTTCAGGGGAAGTTTCCTCGTCATCATCTCACCAGGAGGTACTTACTTGAGGCGTTGGCTGCGAGGTCGTTCTCATCATCCGAGCTGCAGGTTCGGAGCGGCTGGGACGTCCGTGTCCTCCTCCTGGGTTTCCGCACACCTTTGCAGAGCTCGTTGCTGTGAAGGAACAAACCGTGAAGTGCAGCCGTCTGAGTCGGACAACATTTTAAACTCGGAGCAGAGCGAGCTCTTCACCTGTACTTGGACGTTATGAGGAGCCGACACTGCTCCTTCGTGTCGTCGAGCTCCGTGTCCATCCTGAACATCACCCCCTGGAAGTCCGGGTCTTGAATATCGGCGCTGCGAGAGGGGCGGGGCTGTTTCCTTGGAGTTCTTGTTTGACGCTGGTGAGGAGGAGGATCGGCCTGCGAGTTCTGCTCCGTGCACAGCTCCAGTGACGACGTCGTCAACAACCCGTCCCAGCCGGAGCACGGCCGCTGGTCCTCTGCGGGGGAACAGCTCCTACATGTGGGTGCAGCTGCTGAGAGCTCCCGGTCCTGACGGCTGCGTGCTGCGCTCCGAGGACACCAAGTAACGTTTGCATTGTGGTCCAGCGTGTGAGCTGGCTGTGACTGATCCATGCAGGAATTAGAAGCTGAACTGAAGGTCATCTGGGCCTTTAGTCGTGTGCGGTTCTGAGCTTCCTTTCCAGGGAACGGCGCGTCCAGATGACCTGTTTCAGAGGAACTCTCCCTACACGTCTGGTTCCATTCCAACACTTCACCAAGACTCAACTCTTCTCTGGAACTACACAAAGTTGCTGCAGAGACGTCTTCTTGCAGCTCGGAGGGAACCGGGCCCGTTTCCTCTGCAGGCTGTACGTGCACATCACAGCCGTGGTCAACGTTTCTGACACAGAGCTGCAGCTGCAGAGCGTCTCCTGGGCGGTCCGCCCTCAAACCTTCCAGAGCAGTAAACGCTGTGTTTTCTGGAAGCAGCGGCTCTACAGAGCAGTCAAGGTTCTCCTGGTCACTCCTCTCCTCTCCATCTGGAGGTGCACACTGGCTGGACCTGGAGGATGGGGACTTCTCCTCCTCAGCACCTCCTGGGTGAAGGAGTCGTTCACAGTGCAGGTTGATCAGGCTCAGCACCCTCCAGGGGCTGCTGCATTCACACCGTGGCTCCTCAAACACGCCACCGTTTTCCTCGCTCGCATTCTTCACGTGCGTGCACGGCCGCTCACAAGACAAACTGTACCTGCGAGCAGCACGAGAGGCCTGAAACGAGCGCTCGTCCTCCTCTTCGTAAAGAAAACCGTTGCTGTTTGACATCTCATTCAGCCAGCTGGAGGGTGCGCTCGTGTCCAGGAGAGCTCCGTGGAGCGGCGGCTCCAGCTTGGACACTTCCTGGAAAAGGTAGAAGAGCGCAGAACGTTCCACTTTGGTCTGGTGTTCCTGGATGAAGGAGGCTTCTGCGTTTGGAGCGGAGCTCATGCTGGGCGCTGTCTGCAGCAGAACAAACAGAAAAAGATGAAGGACGGCGGCAGGCGAGCTGCGGCGACAGGCGAGCTGCTGCAGGCGAGCTGCGGCGGCAGGCGAGCTGATGCAGGCAAGCTGCGGCGGCAGGCGAGCTGCTGCGGCGGCAGGCGAGCTGCTGCGGCGGCAGGCGAGCTGCTGCGGCGGCGAGCTGCGGCGGCAGGTGAGCTGCGGCGGTGGCGACAGGTGAGCTGCTGCAGCTGCGGCAGGCGAGCTGCGGCGGCAGGCGTGCTGCGGCAGCAGGCGAGCTGCGGCGGCCACTGCAGCAGCGACAGGTGAGCTGCTGCAGCGGTG
>NC_056500.1:1466212-1468043 GCF_014905685.2 Nematolebias whitei
GCGGCGGCCACTGCAGCAGCGACAGGTGAGCTGCTGCAGCGGCGGCGACAGGTGATCTGCTGCAGCGGCGGCAGCAGGCGAGCTGCGGCGGCCACTGCAGCAGCGACAGGTGAGCTGCTGCAGCGGTGGCGACAGGTGATCTGCTGCGGCGGCCACTGCAGCAGCGACAGGTGAGCTGCTGCAGCGGTGGCGACAGGTGATCTGCTGCGGCGGCGACAGGTGAGCTGCTGCAGCGGCGGCAGGCGAGCTGCTGCGGCGGCGGCAGGCGAGCTGCGGCGGCCGCTGCAGCAGCGGCGGCAGACGAGCTACACGTTTACACAAATAAAAGCTGAGATTTGGGTTTCCATTTCCACACCTGCAGACAACAGGTAACACCTAAATCAAAATTTAAAGACCACAGCTTGAGCTTTGTGAGTTAACTCAAATTATTTGGGAGATCATTTGACTCTAAAAGAATTTTTATCTTTTTAAAACGTAACTCGTCACCTGCAGGAATAAAACTGGAACTTTTTTCAACCTTTAGTTAAACACGTTAGTCTCATTGAGTCACGAGGACTAACTTTAAAAACTTTTAAACTTAGTCTTGAAGGTTCTTTTGAAGTTTCGCGGCTTCTTTGAACTCTGACCGTCAGAGCGGCGGCAGATCCCGCTTCCTTTCATGTTCCTGTAAAACCCGCGTTTTCGGCCATTTTAACTCTCTCTCCCGCCTCAACGCAACAAAAGTTCAGGAACTAAAAATGAAACTTGATGTTTCGGGCTTTATTTATGTCTCCGACTTGTTGTTTGTTGTCATGTAGGTTCAGTAAAAGACGGTTTTAGACCAAGCTCTTACCTGTGAGCAGAAAGTCAGCTGAAGCTAAAAGCTGCTGCTGACGTCATGGTTTCATCTGAACACTCACCTGGACTCAGGTCCATGTTCTGCTCGGCCCTGGTGGTTTCAGGAGTTCTACCTGCTCAGGTGTTTCACGTTGGCTTGATTACACCTGGCAGGGCAGAAGGTGCAGCTGCTGCTGGAGCTGCTTCACATGTTCCCCCGAGCTGCAGCTAATTGAAGAGAAAAGTATGGAAGCCCATTAAAGACAAAAAAAAAACAAAGTCAAATCTGACGTCACCAACTTTTTCTTTCATTCAACCTTTATTTCTGCAGGTTAGTCTCATTTAGCCTCGAGGACCATTTACAAGAGAGACCTGGTTTAAACACAGAACAGAAGAAGTTCAGACAACAAGAACAGTAAACAATAATGATAAATTACAGTAAAGATGCAGTTAAAATGAAAGCAGTGTTATAAAACAATAAATCAGGGTGACATGGTTAAATACTAAAAACAAGAATATTAAGGCCCCGTTTACACAGAACAGCCTCTGGAAACTTTAGTGTTTTTTCTATGTTTATTGGGGGTAATATACAAAATGAGCGGGTTTACATGAAAATGCTTTAGTTTCCATGTCAGTCGGGTTGCCAGATAAGAAATGATGAACTATAGTACGGTGGCTTTAAAATTATAGTATTTTGAGCTAAACTGACAGATGTGCTGAATAAAGATGTTCTAAGATGAGGTGTGTGTTTGTTGAACATGTGCACAGAAAAAGAGGGGGTAAATAACACATTTTACATTTATCTGGCAACCCTGATGCCCAGCTGCATTCATGGTGCATGCAACATCTGCATTCAGTTAGTCCAACCTGGTGAAGACACCAACGTCTCTTTGGAGCCTGGAGTTTATTAGTTTTGCTCCTACATGATGAAAAAGGGTGAGCAGAATAAAAACACTCTGCTCTCTGACATTTATTATAACTGTTATTTATTGTACCTGTTGTTATTTATTATAAC
>NC_056500.1:1468053-1470740 GCF_014905685.2 Nematolebias whitei
ACCTGTTGTTATTTATTATAACTGTTATTTATTGTACCTGTTGTTATAAAATGTTGCTGCGGCGGTTTTGGTCGTCTCCAGAGGAATACAACCAACTCCGGACTGTCTGCTGCATCATCTCCTGCCGACCATCTGCTGGATGTTCACCTGTCCTGGTGCCTCGCTGATCCTGCTGGGTCCTGCCTGATCCCCGTAGTCGAGGCTGGCTGGTGAGTTAAGTGTTTTTTCTGAACTTTTGCCGGTGGATTGCGCTTTTTTTAATGCTCCAAGGACTTCTGGTAAGGGGTGGTGGATTATTAACAGTTTTTAAAAAGCTCTGGGACTGCAGACAGCTCCAGCTGTAGCTTTTCAGAGTTTTGAGCTGCTGCATTTTGAGCTGGGCCGCTCCAACCCAACACTGTGCTGCCTGATCTACAGACCACCAGTGGTGGAGAAAGTCCTCAAACTCTGTACTTAAGTAAAAGTACACATAAACAGACAAAAATGTACTCTAGTAAAAGTAGAAGTACCACATTAACATTTTTACTTAAGTAAAAGTAATTAAGTACTTGCTTTTAAAAATACTTAAAGTATTAAAAGTAAAAGTACTTGCTGAATGTATTAACTAATGCAATGGTCTACGTGTCTTTAAGTCTGAGTACCGTATGTATATTTTCTGTAATACATTAATAGTGTCGTTCCATTTTACTGAACGATGCTGCAGATAATACATGTTTTTATTGTGTTTACTCTGTGACACAGTTCAACCTGGACTTGTGATTCTGTGTCAGAATTTCAGGGATGACCTGCAGAGTTAAATGTCATTAATGAAAATAAGAAAGAGGAATGATTTTACCTTTTGAAAGTTTTTATTTAACACAGAGAAAAACCAATGTGTCATTTTAACTGCAGTAAACACATTGAAGTAAAAGTTGTCTGTCTGTAAAAAGGAGCATTAGACACAACAAAGGAACAGGCTCTGATCATTTCAACTCCAGTTTGTCATCAGCTCTGGTTAAATACTGTCTATTCAACTTTATAATGGGTCAATATTGAACAATATTTTAACTTCTGACACTATTTTCAAAACTTGGACCCGAGTGTCGAGACATTTGGAGACATCTCTCGTCTCCTAACATCATGAAGTGACACATTTTAATATTGCAGCAATAATTTCTTGTTCAAGTTCAGAAGAAGTTGGTTTTCAAAGTTTTATGAGTCCAGTCTGGCTCTTTTGGAAAAGAGAATCTGTCCTGTTGTAATGAACTGTCTTTCAATAATCTTTCCATAAGGCCCTGGGTGGGGCGTATCTTCTGGCTGACTCTCTGTGGTGGAATCCATTTTGGGTGTGTTAGTGGTGCTGCGGGTGCACCCAGCTCAGTGACGTGTGTATACTAGACCAGCTCTTCTTGAAGGCAGGTCTAACGTTTTCTGACCATTTTGCAGTGATTCAATGGACCAACTCCCCTCTTGCCATAGATTACTTTCAAATTAACAAACAAATCAAAAAGCTACAACGTGAATGTAACTTTTAACTCAACACATTATAGAAATGTAATGTAGTAGAAAGTACAGATACTTCATGTAAAATGTAGTGCAGTAAAAGTCGAAAGTACCCACTTTGAACTCTACTTAAGTAAAGTACAGATACATGAAAAACGTACTTAAGTACAGTAATGAAGTACTTGTACTTAGTTACATCCCACCACTGCAGACCACCCTCGTACAACAAAAACATCATAAGTGAATTTTCTGACTTTCTGACTGGAACACTGCTCAGTTACGACAGGGTCTTGATTCTGGGAGACTTTAATGTACATGTTTGTTGTGCTGACCAGCCTTTGGTGCAGGAGTTTCTAAATCTGCTACAATCTTTCAACCAAGTGCAACATGTTGTTGGTCCAACTCATCAACAGGGCCATACACTTGATTTAGTTCTGTCTCACGGATTGTCTGTGGTTAATCTGGAAGTTGGGGATGCTTTTGTTTCAGATCCCCTGCTGACCACATTCCTGCGTTGTTTTTTCTTTCAAGTTCTACCCACGATTGGACCGTCTCTTCTTACTATTATAAATAATAGTATTGTGACGAGTGTGGTCCCCGTTTTTTTCAAACATGCACTAGTTCGGGATAAGCGTCCAAGACTTAATAAGATGCATCTTCAAAAACCTAGGGGGGGGGGGGGGGGGGTCCCATCTTTCAGTTTTATTGTTGGGCAGCTAACCTCAGATGCTTAGTGTTCTGGTATTCCTACCATCAATGATTACACCCACTTTGTCAGTTCCATTAAGAAAAATACTGTTGTCACAACTTATAACTGAATGGTTCACATTATTGTCTACTTTTGGTATTTTAGCAGCAAGGCTTGATCCAACGTTCACAAAATGATGATTAAATCCATTTACAATTTCATTTTCATCATGGATTTCATCGTCATCCTTCAAAAAATATTGTGAAATACCTGTTTTTGCTTTATGACTTTTCAGAACACTATTTATTACTCGCCATGTAGCTTTCATGTCACCATTACTTTTATTTAATAAATCACTATAATATTCCTTCTTGTGTTTCCTTATAATCGCTACTAATTTATTTTTATACTTCTTATATTTATTTTCAGCCTCTTGTGTTCTCAATTTCAAGAAACATGTATACAAATAATTCTTTTTTTTACAAGCATTTCTCAACCCTTTCGTCATCCATGGTTG
>NC_056500.1:1470840-1474887 GCF_014905685.2 Nematolebias whitei
AACTGTTGTTATATTTATTATAATTGTTGTTATTTATTCCAACTGTTGTTAGAGCAGAAAAACGTTGGCCGCCTGGTGTGTGCATGTGCAGCTTCACACTTGGAGCATCTCACTCCTCTGTGGGTGTTCCCTGAAAATCTGTGCTCTGAACGTCATCTTCAGATCAAACTGAGTTTATTTAACATCAACCTCTGAATCTGTTTCCTGCTGATTTCAGGCCGTAGAGTAAAAAATGTTACCAAAATAAAAGCATGCCTCAAAAACATGAGTTAAACCAAACTTTATTGACCGCTTCTAAAATATACAACTGAAAGTCATGTGCGTGTTCAGCAGATTGAGTGAAGGTTTCTTACTGCAGGTCCAAGCTCAGATCATCCAGACCCACTGATGAAGCCTTGAAGTGTCAGAAAGGAACGACACCTTCAGTCCAAACACGTGCACTTGTTTTGAAATGTTTTATTAAAATGAGTTTAGTTTGCTGTAAACGGCCCACCTTCAAGAAGCATCAGTCACTTCATGACAAAAACAGCTTTTCTGTCGGTTCTGTAGCCACAACCTTCTGACGCTGCATTTATAAACCAACAATAAACGTGACACCATGTAGGCGAATGAAACGGGAGTGAGGACGAGACTGGTGCAAACGATGACCATCTTGTGATACCTGTGCGTATATAAGCTGTAACAAGGAATGTTGCGTTCACTGACCGCTGCTCTGTGAGCAGTTTGTGATGCCGCCTGGTGCCCTAAGGGTGGCCTGAGAACACGCCGTTTAAATAAATGCATTATCGCTCAACATAACGAGTTCAGTGAGACTCTGGTGCTCGGCTCATCTGCAGCTCCGTCCTGACAGTAGGTAACCATGGAAACGTCTGGGGAGATGCTACAGACGATGCTGTCCTAGCTGCGAATCCATCCAGGCACCTCTGAACCGGCACATGCCGAGTCTCATTCACACCCCGAGGGCCTTTGCTCCCTCCTGGTCATCGGCAGCTCGGTTCAGTGAGGTTTAGGAACGTGGCCGTCCACATAGAAGTTCCTGGTGACTTTGGGCAGGGTGAGCTCAATGCCGTCGAGCTCCCGAGTGAGGATGATCTGGCATCCCAGCCGGGAGTTCTCCTGGAGCATGGGCGCCATGTCGAGCATGTCGTCCTCCCTGAGAACCGAGACGTCTGTCAGCGTTTAGCCTCATCTCACATCAGGTGGCACCGGTGGCACCTTACCTCTCCTCAGGTTCTGGCAGCTTGTCGAAATGAGCAGCGCTCACGTAGACGTGGCACGTGGAGCAGGCCAGCGACGCCTCGCAGGCTCCTGAAGGCAACAGCAGAAACGGTTGATAATTAATTCAGCAGCTTTAGTTTAACTGCACAAACCCTCACCTTCCAGGTCAATTCCATGTTTGTGAGCCAGAAACAGAACGTTATCTCCTACTTTGGCCTTAACTGGGATCCTCTGTCCGGACCGATCTATAAACACCACGTTGACCCTGAAGAAACAAACCAGTTCAAATTTACAGGTTACCTGTTCGTACCAAGCGTCACGCCCATTCAGAAAGTTCCTCAGGGTGTAACGTTACAGAGTTTTACCAAGTAAAACGTTAAATAACTAGTAAACATCATGAAGGCGGGCCAACAGGCGCTGTGCATGTTGTCATCGTCATGGAAACAGATGATCACTCAGTGATGCATCTGATGGGGGCTTTATGGAAACAGTACTTCCTGTCAGCTCCCTATCCCTTCACAATAAAAGCCTCTGTAGACTCACACATCTTCTGGGTCCTCTGCATGCGAGCTGCTTTCATCACCCTGGTAAAGACCTTTAGACAAAAAAAAAAAAGAGGAGAAATAAGTTAGAAACGTGAATGTTTCGTAGCGGGGACTCACCCAGGTCAGTGATTAACTTGTTGATGCACAAATGGGAATGAAAAGTTACACAAATGTTCTTGAACAGAGTTGTACATGAAATATTAACTGATAATTCTGAACAACTCAAACTCGGATTAAAAGTAAGGATTAAGGTTGACTGCTCTTTGCTAATACTGAGAGAACGAGCCGTGCTAAGCGTTAGCTAGCCGCTCCACTCACACATGCTCGTCTGTAAATGTCGGTTTAAGGTCCGGAAACTGTCGAACGAGCGTCTCCTTTGCAGGTTAGCTCTGCTGTTCACACATCTCTTCAGTCTGTTCAGCGGACACGCGCTGCACGACGGCAGAACACGGTTAAAACTCAAAGTCAGCGCCGTGCTCGTCCGGACTACAGCGGACACCGCCATGGCTGTGTTTTGATCACGTGACCGTCAGTAACCAATAGGAGCAGAGATTCTGAATGACGTACTTCCTGCTGCGATGTGCTCTTCTGACAGCAGAGGGCGCTCGTACACAAACAAATTATGTTGCTCAGTAAATGTCCCCACAATATTTAAACAATTCAATTTAATTCAGTTTATTTCTAAAGCTCCAAGTCACGACAGAAGTGGTCTCAGGGCCTGAACAGAAACATTCTGATACAGTTTTTATCCTTTACAAGATGTGCTTCAAACCAGAGAATAGCTTTCCAGAATAAAAAAAATCGTTCAGCCCCACATAAAGTAGTCTGCAAATCTTCTTTTTTACATTTAAACATTAAATATGAGCACAGCTGTCCTGATGTAATGTAAAGGTGATATGTTTGGTCGTCATCATTGACTATATACATCTGAGCATACTGTGCAGAATGAAAACCTGGCAACACAAAAGTTATTAATTAAACTTCAAAAGACCTCAAACTGAATATCGCCTGCTGCCTTGACCGACTTTTAAATTAAGATCATCTTGTGCTTATTAAAGATGGAGTTAGCCGTTTTGGTCACACTGAAAATAATGACGTGCACAATCTCAAGCAGCGTCACTCAGGAGTTTGTGTTGAGATGCCAAAAATGAAGCTTTTGGTTTTGTGTAAGGGATGATGCTCAGCTAATACCGCAACAAATTTAAGCTTACTAATTTGTAATATTAACTGAGTTATAGCAATTTTTCTGTAAACTATGGTTGCTAAACTGTGGTGGCCATCTTAAATTAGACTGACTAAAATAAAGTCAGTTGTAGTTGCAGGTAAAGTTCTGACATTCAGTGGTAGAAATGCTCAGATAGTTTATTTGCAAACAGATTTGAATGAGCCAGTTCTTCATTATGAAAGTGAAATACCTAAAACAGCCTGGAAATGGGTGCGGCACCTTTTCCATGCAGCCTCTGACATGTCTAGACCTGTTCATCCGAAAGCTCTTGTCAGGAAGACGGTTTTGTGCCCATTCGGTTTGTATTCATTCATCCTTTCTGTACCTCCACTTCTTCTTTTTGGTGGCAGAAAATTCACATATCTCACAGCAGATTATTGATCATTCGTCCCAGTGGCCCGCAGGTGGGTCCTTTAATCCACCAGTGTCTTCTTGTCTGAGATGTGTGAAGACCTCCAAGTGATGCTTTGACTTTGAACCACTGAATGTAAAACGCTTTGAGCTCGTCCACCTGATGTTTGGATCTTCAGTGTTTTACAGTGTTTCCTCTGAGGTGCTGGAAAATATTAAAGGTTCTCTTCTATCTGAAGGTTTTCTTGGCTGCGCCCAAAACAGCTGATATCAAACGAATTTACCATTTTTTCAAATAAATACTAGCTAAAGCTCAGATAAACACTCAGATTAATCACAGATTAATAGTCTTACAATATTCTTGGTTGTTTTCAGTCTGGTTCTTGATGTCACTACGTACAGAACTGAACTCATTTATGTTCATAAACACGGTTACAAACTGATTTGTCCTTGGTCTTCTTGATGTCAGCGTTGATTTTTAATCCTGCTGATCACGAGATCCTGTTGGACAAGTTGGACAACGGTTGTCTTCTCTGCTCCACTTCCTCCCTGTTTTCAAACGCATTCGTTGTGTTTGTTGGTGAAATAAATAAATACAGCTAAATGCAGCTAAATGCAGCTGAATGCAGCTAAATGCAGCTGAATGCAGCTAAATGCAGACAAATGAAGCTGAATGCAGCTAAATGCAGCTGAATGCAGCTGAATGCA
>NC_056500.1:1474897-1477153 GCF_014905685.2 Nematolebias whitei
TGCAGCTGAATGCAGCTGAATGCAGCTGAATGCAGCTAAATGCAGCTAAATGCAGACAAATGCAGACAAATGCAGCTGAATGCAGCTGAATGCAGCTAAATGCAGCTAAATGCAGACAAATGCAGCTAAATGCAACTGAATGCAGCTAAATGCAGATAAATGCAGCTAAATGCAGTTGGATGCAACTAAATGCAGCTAAATGCAGCTGAATGCAGCTGAAAGCAGCTGAAAGCAGCTGAATGCAGTTGGATGCAACTAAATGCAGCTAAATGCATACAAATGCAGCTAAATGCAGCTGAATGCAGCTAAATGCAGCTGAATGCAACTAAATGCAGCTAAATGCAGCTGAATGCAGCTAAATGCAGGTGAATGCAGCTAAATGCAGTTGGATGCAGCTAAATGCAGTTGGATGCAACTAAATGCAGACAAATGCAGCTGAATGCAGCTGAATGCACCTAAATACAGCTGAATGCAGCTGAATGCAGCTAAATGCAGTTGGCTGCAAGTAAATGCAGACAAATGTAGCCTAATGCAGCTAAAAGCAGCTGAATGCAGCTAAATGCAGTTGGATGTAACTAAATGCAGCTGAATGCAGATGAATGCAGCTGAATGCAGCTGAATGCAGCTGAATGCAGATGAATGCAGCTGAATGCAGCTGAATGCAGCTAAATGCAGCTGAATGCAGCTGAATGCAGCTAAATGCAATTGGATGCAACTAAATGCAGACAAATGCAGCTGAATGCAGCTGGATGCAACTGAATGCAGCTGAATACAGCTTAATGCAGCTGAATGCAGCTGAATGCCGCTGAATGCAGCTAAATGCAGCTAAATGCAGTTGGATGCAGCTAAATGCAGCTAAATGCAGCTAAATGCAGCTGAATGCAGCTAAATGCAGACAAATGCAGCTGAATGCAGCGGAATGCAGCTGAATGCAGCTGAATGCAGCTAAATGCAGCTGAATGCAGCTAAATGCAGACAAATGCAGCTGAATGCAGCTGAAAGCAGCTAAATGCAGCTGAATGCAGCTAAATGCAGATAAATGCAGCTAAATGCAGTTGGATGCAACTAAATGCAGCTAAATGCAGCTAAATGCAGCTGAATGCAGCTAAATGCAGACAAATGCAGCTGAATGAAGCGGAATGCAGCTGAATGCAGCTAAATGCAGCTAAATGCAGATGAGTGCAGCTAAATGCAGCTAAATGCAGCTAAATGCAGCTGAATGCAGCTAAATGCAGATAAATGCAGCTAAATGCAGTTGGATGCAGCTAAATGAGCTAAATGCAGACAAATGCAGCTAAAAGCAGCTGAATGCAGATAAATGCAGCTAAATGCAGTTGGATGCAACTAAATGCAGTTGGATGCAACTAAATGCAGCTAAATGCAGACAAATGCAGACGAATGCAGCTGAATGCAGCTAAATGCAGACAAATGCAGCTGAATGCAGACGAATGCAGCTAAATGCAGCTGAATGCAGCTGAAAGCACCTGAAAGCAGCTGAATGCAGTTGGATGCAACTAAATGCAGCTAAATGCATACAAATGCAGCTAAATGCAGCTGAATGCAGCTAAATGCAGCTGAATGCAACTAAATCCAGCTAAATGCAGCTGAATGCAGCTGAATGCAGCTAAATGCAGGTGAATGCAGCTAAATGCAGTTGGATGCAGCTAAATGCAGTTGGATGCAACTAAATGCAGACAAATGCAGCTGAATGCAGCTGAATGCACCTAAATACAGCTGAATGCAGCTGAATGCAGCTAAATGCAGTTGGCTGCAAGTAAATGCAGACAAATGTAGCCTAATGCAGCTAAAAGCAGCTGAATGCAGCTAAATGCAGTTGGATGTCACTAAATGCAGACAAATGCAGCTGAATGCAGCTGGATGCAGCTAAATGCAGCTAAATGCAGCTGAATGCAGATGAATGCAGCTGAATGCAGCTGAATGCAGCTAAATGCAGCTGAATGCAGCTGAATGCAGCTAAATGCAATCGGATGCAACTAAATGCAGACAAATGCAGCTGAATGCAGCTGGATGCAACTAAATGCAGACTCATGCAGCTGAATACAGCTGAATGCAGCTGAATGCAGCTGAATGCAGCTGAATGCAGCTAAGTACAGCTGAATGCATCTGAATGCAGCTAAATACAGCTGAATGCAGCTAAATACAGCTGAATGCAGCTGGATGCAGCTAAATACAGCTGAATGCAGCTGAATGCAGCTGAATGCAGCTAAATACAGCTGAATGCAGCTGAATGCAGCT
>NC_056500.1:1477163-1477617 GCF_014905685.2 Nematolebias whitei
TGCAGCTAAATACAGCTGAATGCAGCTGAATGCAGCTGAATGCAGCTGAATGCTGCCATTTAACGTCAACAATTGAAAAAGTCTCTTCAGTTCAGGAAACAAAGACGATAAAACTTATTGCAGATTGTTGACAGAGTTCACCGCTGCCTCCTGACTGCTGTACCTGTTTTCTTTCATCTTATCTCAATCTTCATCCACAGGTTGTGTTGTGATGCATGTGCAAACGTGCACACGCGCAGTGCTGTCGTAACGCCACGATGACTCAAACCTTTGTGAGCAGCTCATTAGAAACGGGTTGAAAGAAGAGCCACGTGGCTTTCATGCCTAATCTGTGGGAACGTTCAGAGTGAGCTGGAGTTATTGCCAGGGCAACCGCCTCATGCCTCAACTCTCAGAGATGAACTCTTGGAGATGAACTCTAGGAGAGGAACTCTAGGAGATGAACTCTAGGAGA
>NC_056500.1:1477717-1480334 GCF_014905685.2 Nematolebias whitei
TCTACCAGAGTTCATGACCAGAGGTGAGGGGAGGAACGTAGACCGACTGGAAGAGAGCTTTGTCTTACAGCTCAGCTCCCTCTTCACCACACCGGACCGGTACAGAGTCCACAATACTGCAGATGCTGCACCAATCCATCTGTCAATCTCACGCTCCATTCTTCCCTCACTCATGAACAAAACCCTGAGATACTTGAACTCCTCCACTTGAGGCAGAACCTCACCCTCGACTTGAAGAGAACAGTCCACCCTCTGACTGAGGACCATGGCCTCAGATTTGGAGGTGCTGGTTCTCATCCCAGCTGCTTCACACTCAGCTGTGAACCGCTCCAGTGAGAGCTGGAGATCACGTCACGATGAGCCAACAGGACCACATAATTCTTCACTTGTGCTTTGAAGCCCCCTCAGCAGAATAAAGGAGCCCCAGCTGGTGCACCTTCCAGTACCCCCGTCAAGGACTCCAAGAAGGCCAGATACTCTGAACTGCCGTTTGGCACATGGGCACAAACAGCCAGAGCCTGTCCCCCCACCCAAAGGTGCAGGGAAGAAAACTTGGAAAAAAACGTGGAAAACTCCAACACCCAGGCACCAAGTCGGGGGGCTACAAGTAGACCCACACCAGCTCGGTGTCTCTCACCATGGACAACTCCAGAGTGGAATAAGGTCCAGCCCCTCTCAATGGGATCGGTTCTGGAGCCCATGCTGTGCATCGAGGTGAGTCCAACTAGATCTAGTCAGTACCTCTCAACCTCACGCACAAGCTCAGGCTCCTTCCCCCCCAGAGAGGTCACGTTCCATGTCCCAAGAGCAGCTTTGGTAAGACACAATCAGAGCACCAAGGCCCCCGCCTTCATCCACTGCCCATGGATTCATGCACCCGACTTGTATGGCCCCTCCTGCAGGTGGTGGGTCCACAGGAAGACAAACCCATGTTGCTCATTTGAGCTGAGCCCGACTGGGCCCCATGGGTAGAAACCCAGTCACCAAGTGCTCACCAACGAGTCCCTCCCCCAGGCCTGGCTCCAGGGTGGGGCCCCGGTAACCCACATCCGGGCAAGGTGCACCGAGTTCCTTATTTTCTTTTGTCCATACAAGTCTTCTGAATCGCTCTTTGTCCGGCCTGTCACCTAGAACCAATCTGCCCTAAGAGACCCTACAGGGGCAATTACAACAGCCCCCAACTGCAGAGCTCCTAATAATGTTGAAAACAGCAACCAGTCCTTTTTGTTTCTTCACATGTTTTATTCATATAGTACAGGCATGAAGAACTGTTTCAGTCAGCTGTGTATGTACCAACGCAGCTCTGTCTTTGAACTCTTCGGCTCACTGACTCGTGGCATTAGCTAAAAGTATTAAAAAACATCGACAGTGAACAAATCAGCAGAGGCCAACACCAAAAACAGACTATTTGGAAAGTCTTGGCCTTGGTTTGTGATTTCTTCAGCTCAAAGTTTTCCAGTGGCCTGCGTGAGTCTGAACCACCTGTGTTGTATGTGTTTATACCTGACGTTGGACAGGTGCGTCAATTAAAGCCATAGGTGTGGTTCATCTGCAGGGGTGTGTTAAAGATCGCTTATCCAATACTCCACTGTTAAATTAAAGCCTTAGCATCCCCTTTGAGTAATGGCTTTCATCCCCTGCCTTCAGTCTCAAACCAGCGTCATGTCATGCAGAGAAGTTGTTGTTGTCAAACCTTACAAATGATGTAATGCACAATTTCACCTAGTATTGGGAAATCTTGCTAAATCTGTCTGCACGAAGAGTATATCAGGGGAAAGTTACTCAGATACTGCCACAGGGAATGCATCTGAATATTTGTAAAATTACATGCAGCACAGTGGCGCAGTGGTTAAAGTGGTTACCTTTCAGAGAAAATGCTGCAGGATTGATGTCCCACCTTTCTGGGTGGAGTTTGCATGTTCACTCTGTGCTGCCTGGACCTGCCATTCTGTGTTCGTCTGTCTCTCCTTCCTGTCCTCTCAACCAGCCGGTCAAAGCAGATGGTCTCTTGTCCTGAGCTGGTTCTGCTGGAGGTTTCTTCCTGTTAAAGGGAGTTTTTCTTTCCACTGTCTCCACTGTGCTTGCTCAGGATGGGAGACTGCAACGAAGCCAAGATTCATCTTGTCTGCTGGATTCCTTAGATAGAGAACTTTACTAATTGTGTGAATGTTCCTGTAAAGTCCCTGAGACAACTTGGTTGGGATTTGATGCTTTATACATAAACTGAATTGAAATTTCTGCGTGGGTTTTCTCCAGGCACTCCAGTTTCCTCCCACAGACCAAAATTTACATGTTGGGTTCACTGGTAACTCTAAATCGTCCACAGGTGGAAGTGACTAAGAACATTGTAACCTATGAAGAAGAAGAAGATGGATGGATGGATGATGGATGGATGAATGGATGGATGGATGGAAGGATGGATGGATGAATGGATGAATGGATGAAGGGATGGATGGATGAATGGATGAATGATGGAAGGATGAATGGATGGATGGATGGATGGATGGATGGATGAATGGATGGATGGATGGATGAATGGATGGATGGATGGATGGATGAGTGGATGAGTGGATGAATGGATGAATGGATGAATGGATGGATGAATGGATGAATGGAT
>NC_056500.1:1480434-1482358 GCF_014905685.2 Nematolebias whitei
TTGATGCTGGAGCACAGGATGCTCTCCACTGCACACCTGTAGAAGGAGGTGAGGACTGAGCTTCCCAGACCAGCTCGCCTCAGCCGTCTGAGGAAGTAGAGTCTCTGATGAGCTTTCTTGATCAGGCTGGTGGTGTTGTTGCTCCAGCTGAGGTTGTCATTCATGTGTACACCCAAGTACTTGTAGCTGGAGACCACTTCCACCGCAGATCCTCTTATGTTCAGGGGGGTGTAGATGTTTTTGTTCCTTCTGAAGTCCACAATCATCTCCTTTGTCTTCTTCACATTGATGTGAAGGTTATTCTCTCTGCACCAGCTCTCCAGGTGTTCCACCTCTTGTCTGTAGCTGGACTCATCATTGTTTGTGATGCATCCACCACCTCTGTATCATATACATATTATATTATATACATTTATATATATATATATATATATATATATATATATATATACATGTGTGTGTGTGTATATATTTATTTTTATGTACATTAGGTACTGTCGCTCCTAATATTGAATCGAGGTAAACACCAGGTGTTTGTTCATTTTGTCTTTAGATTGTCTGTTCCCATAAAAAGCCAGTTCCAGACAGCTGAGGAGGTGACGTGCTGTGATCAGTGTGTCATTGTTTATTGTGTCTGTAAGTGATCTCCACCACCACAGCTTTAGTCATACACATTCCAAGACACTAACTGTCTCACTCGATCTGTACACTTCCAAAGGGTCACGGGTTGAGAAGGGAGAACCTGAACCCCGACTCTTGAAGTCTTATGCACACACGCTCAGGGTGGTTCAACCTTGCATCATCCTTTCTCCTGAAAAAGTAACACCTGGTGGTGCTACAGAAAGCTTAAAATAAGTCTGCATGTCCCTGCATGTCAGCAGCTGTCAGTTTGTTCATTCAGCAGCAGAAAGCTGTTAGTCATGGTGCAATGCACAAAACAGTCACATGAACAGATTAATTATTAAGAAGACAAATGATGCTTAAAAAAAGGGAGAGGACAGTTTAATTAATGAGTTTTTACTGGAAGTGAACCCACAGAGTGTCTGCCAAGTGTGTGCAGTCATCCCTAGTCACCTGTTTCTTCAGTCAGATTGAAACACGGACCTGTTTTCTGAAGCTGGCTGTATGCAGCAGACGACATCAAATGGAGGTCCACTGACACACAACGTATACAGCCTAGACACAGTAAAGAGTAAAGTCAGCATGTGGACATCCCCTGCATGGAAGGAATTCATCACAAGTGACTGAAGGCATTCCCTAAAGCGCTGCAGGATTGGATCTCTTCCCAGTAAGATGGGAACCATTGATTTGTTGTTCCTTTGCTCCTTCAGCAGATTTTATTTTCCATTCATACGTCACAGTCCACAGTTTTAGGTTTCAGGGTCAAATTTTATATTTGTGAGTTCCAGTTTTTCTCCACAGCTTTGCAGGAGTGTTGCTTTTTACAACCCTGATCCCTAAAAATATGGCACCTAGACAATGTAAATAAAAGAGAATGAGAGGATTTTCAAATCCTGTAAGTCAACGCCTCAAACACCAAAACATGCTGTAAATGTGCCAGATGTTGTAACAGTTCAATTTTCAGTTCAGTTCAGTTTATTTCTCAACTCCAAGTCACAGCAGAAGTCGTCTCAGGGACTGAACAGAAACATTCATGTATAAAATAATAATTAACATTATTTATCTGAGGAGCAGCTTTGAGTTTAACTCCATCACTGAACTCTCATCTTGAACAAGCATGAAGGCGACAGTGGAAAGAAAAACTCCCTCATGAGGAAGAAACCTTTAGCAGAACCAGGATCAGGACAAGAGGACCATCTGCTTCGACCGGCTGGTTTGAGAGGACAGGAAGGAGAGACAGACGAACACAGAGTGGTAGGTCCAGATATAGGTCCAGGTCCAGATATAGGTCCAGGTCCAGATA
>NC_056500.1:1482368-1482966 GCF_014905685.2 Nematolebias whitei
AGGTCCAGATATAGGTCCAGGTCCAGATATAGGTCCAGGTCCAGATATAGGTCCAGGTCCAGATATAGGTCCAGGTCCAGGTGTATCTGAAAGACAAAAAAAATAAACATGTTAAAGATAGAAAAAATAATTACAAATTCAAAACAGGTTGAGCAGAGTAAGTAAAGAAGCAGCAGAGTGAAAATTGTGGTCAGTTTGTCCTCCAGCAGTCTAAGACTATAGCAGCAGAACTAAGGGACATCTCAGGAAACCCAAGCCGACACTAACTATAGGATTTATCAAAAAGGAAAGTCTTAAACTGGACAATGTGTCAGCCTCATGGACAGAAACTGAAAGTTGGTTCCACAAGAGAGGAGCCTGAGAACTGGAAGATCTTCCTCCCATTCTGCTGCTGTAAACTCTAGGAACCACAAGTAAACCTGCAGTCTGAGAGTGAAGTGCTCTGTTAGTAAAATATGGAACAATAAGATCTGTAATATAAGATGGAGCTAGGTTGTTGAGAGCTTTGTAGGTTAGAAGTAAGATTTTGAATTCTATTTTGGATTTGACAGGGAGCCAATGGAGAGAAGCTAAAACTGGAGAGATATGATCTCTCCCA
>NC_056500.1:1483066-1483414 GCF_014905685.2 Nematolebias whitei
CTGCTTCCACCGGCTGGGTTTGGTAGGAACAGATACACAATGGCAGGTCAAGAATCACATAAGATAGAAATAGTATCAAATGAAAAATATTCAATTTTAACAACTAATTTAAGGAAATGAGGTCAGTTTGTCCTCTAGTAGTCTAAGTCTATAGCAGCATAACAAGCCGACCCTAACTATAGGATTTATCAAAAAGGAAAGTCTTAAACTGGACAATGTGTCAGCCTCATGGACAGAAACTGAAAGTTGGTTTCACAAGAGAGGAGCCTGAGAACTGAAAGATCTTCCTCCCATTCTGCTGCTGGAAACTCTAGGAACCACAAGTAAACCTGCAGTCTGAGAGTGAAG
>NC_056500.1:1483514-1484027 GCF_014905685.2 Nematolebias whitei
AGCCAATGGAGAGAAGCTAAAACTGGAGAGACATGATCTCTCCCAGTAACTCCAGTTAAGACTCTGGCAGCAGCATTTTGGATCAACTGAAGACGTTTTAAAGAAGTATTTGGACACCCAGATAATAAACCATTGCAATAGTCCAGTCTAGACGTGACAAATGCATGGACCAGTTTTTCTGCATCATTTTTAAGATAAAATAAGATAGAGCTTTATTGATTCCACAAGAAATTGTTGTGCCAGAGTTTCAGTACAAAAGGAAAAGAACATACACAAGGAATCACACAAGATATTAAAAAAAATAATAGAGAATATATAAAATACCAGCAAGTAAGTTCTAAACGGGTCAGGTGCAGACGTGTGAAATGTTTTAATGTGAAAACATTAAAGTGCTTATTATAGTGCAGGAATAATTTTATTGTGTAGAAACGGGGGGGAGTTGAAAAGTTTGATAGCCACAAGGAGAAAAGACTTCCTGTGGCGTTCTGTGGAGCACCTCGGTGGTCTCAGTCT
>NC_056500.1:1484127-1490672 GCF_014905685.2 Nematolebias whitei
ATGGATGATGGATGGATGCTGGATGGATGCTGGATGGATGCTGGATGGATGATGGATGGATGATGGATAGATGATGGATGGATGATGGATGGATGCTGGATGGATGCTGGATGTTTAAACTTGCGCTGCATTTCTCGTGTCTCTTGCAGGTCGGCGTGACGTGGAACAGACGGAGCTTTTGTTCGGCTGCAGAGTTCTGGTTCCTGTCGTTCGGACCTGCAGACGTTCCCTGTGCGGACGCCATAGGTCAAAGGTCACACAAAGGTCTGTGCGCGTCCGTCAAAGGCAGGAAGTTCAGCATGAAAAGACGAGCAGGTTTCAAAATGAACGTCTTCTATAACGTGAGAAGTGACGTCTGACCTTTCACCTCCTGTCTTCTCTTGGATTGTGAAGTCTGAGCGTGCACGTGTAGCTGTAAACTGATGATTAACGTGAAGCCACAGACAGGGAGGATGTAAGCCTGCTCCCCCCACCCCCACAGCGACTCCCCCAGAGTTCCTCCTGTTCTCCCCCCAGCTCCCATCTTCACCTTCTGCTTTCTGTTCTTCTGTGAACATCTGGAAAGTCCCATGTAAGGCTCAGAGCGCAGAGCGCTGTCGTTATTCTTTTGATTCCTCCTCATGAGTAACAACGTGCACTCATAAATAACAACGTGCACTTTACCCAGTTCTCCCCCACGTTTGTATTTTGGGCGACCATAAATCAGATTCCATCTAGAAACACACGTCAGACAGCTCCGGCACATGTTAGAACATCTTTTATAGACCTTCATCTTCCTTCCCACACAGCTCCTCAACATCTGGCCTGTTCTGTTCCTCTGGATTTACACCAACTGCTGCGTCTGCCTCACACCACGGACAGAATCACTTTAAATGCACGTGAGAATCTGTAACTTGCACAAAGACTGCAGGAAACCAAGAACTTTGTAAATCCAACTAAAGGAGGCGTGGTCCAGATGTCTTCACATCTGTCGACCCTGCTGTCTCTTTAAAAGCAGATCTGCGATGTGAGCGTTGCTGCTCAGGGAGCTGTCGTGTTGCTTCTGCCACAACTTTTGATTTGCAACTCCTGCTGCAGCTTTTTGACACCCAAACAAAGAGACATGAACCGTGCACACGACGTGCAAACAAAGGCTCAGCGTTTCCACAAAGACCTTCTTGTCAAGTCAAGTCAGATTTATTTATCGAGCACATTTAAAACAGAAACTGTTACCAAAGTGCTTAACAAAAATATCACAACATCAAATAAAAAGTAGCAAGATATATTTACAGCACATGGAATAAAAATATTAAACCAAAAACAATTAGAAACAATGAAATACTAAATCAGATCTGATGACCTTGTGTTAAATATGAATAATACAAAAAGCATAAACAGAATCAGCATCAATGAAAAACTAGATCTAAATCCGATCCCCCTGTGTTAAATGTCAGTGAGTACAGATGTGTCAGTGAGTACAGATGTGTCAGTGAGTACAGATGTGTCAGTGAGTACAGATGTGTCAGTGAGTACAGATGTGTCAGTGAGTACAGATGTGTTTTGAGGAGAGATTTAAAGGCAGAGACTGAGGTGGCCTGTCGAATGTTGATGGGCAGATTGTTCCAGAGTTTAGGGCCCACGACTGAAAACGCTCGATCTCCTCTGAGCTTCAGCTGGTTTTTGGTACGGCCAAAAGCATCTGGTCTGATGATCTCAAAGCCCGAGAAGGAGCATAAGGATGAAGAAGGTCGGAGAGGTATGAGGGTGTGAGGCCGTTAATGCACTTAAATGTCAGCAGGAGAATTTTAAAATCAACTCTGACACGTACAGGAAGCCAGTGAAGGGAGGACAGAACCGGAGTAATGTGCTCAAACCTGTGAGTTCCTGTTAGTAGCCGAGCTGCAGCATTTTGGACGAGCTGGAGACGTGAGAGTGAAGCCTGACTGACCCCAACATAAAGTGAGTTACAGTAGTCCAGCCGGGTTGTAATAAATGCATGGACCAGTTTTTCAAGGTCGGATCTGGACAGAGCGGACTTAAGCTTTGCTATCTGCCTTAGCTGAAAGAAGCTTTTTTGTAGAACAGAGTTGATCTGTTTATTAAACTTAAAGTCCGAGTCTAACACTACCCCGAGATTGGTAACCGACTGCTTTAGATGTGGCTGAAGGGAGTGCAGGTTTACAGGATCAGTGACAGCGGTAGAGCTTGGGTTAAATACAATGACCTCAGTCTTCTGATCATTAAAACTCAAGAAGTTTGCAGCCATCCAAGTCTTGATGTCATCAAGACATTTTAGCAAAGGGTGCATGGAGCAAGAACTGTTTGGTTTTAAAGGCAGATAGATCTGAGAATCATCGGCGTAACAGTGAAACGAAATACCATGTTTCCTCAGGACTGACCCCAAGGGGAGCAGATACAATGAGAACAGAAGGGGTCCAAGAATGGAGCCTTGTGGGACCCCACAGGAAAGAGGGACAGAAGCAGAAAAATTATTGTCAAAGTTAACACAGAAACTCCTGTCACCCAGATATGAACGGAACCATTCTAGCGCCACCCTTCTTGTGGCTTTGCTGAATGGATGTGAGAAGAGCCAGCCCTGTTGAAGCTCTGAACATCTCACAGAGTTTGAACAAGTCACAGGAAGTTGAACTTTTTATCTTCAAACGGACATTTGGAAACATCTGGAGCTCGTTTCTTCTTGTTTTTGAAAGTATCTTGTTTTTTCTCCCACAAACATTTTTGCAGCTTCTAGAGCAAAATGTGAGCTTCTGTCATGTGTCCATCGTTGCTGCAGGACTTTGGTCTCGGTGCAGGACGTACACGTCCAACCTCCACTTCCAGCTCCAAGTGATGCTCTAAAGCTTGAAGGTCTGACGTGTTGGATCTACTGAAGACACAGTGGACGAGCGATGAGCGTCACAACCACACACTTCTGCCTTTTCCAACAGCTTTTCTGTCTGCCTGTCACATTATGATTGCTGCCAGGGCCTGACACACGTGAGGGGTTACGATGGAGACCCCAATGAGTCCAATCAGACCTTTGTTGTCTCAGAATATCGTCAGTCCCAGTTTTACAAGGTTCTCAGGCTCGTGTGTCATTTTCACCAAGTTTTTACAACTGTTCAGTGTCTTTGTATCGTTGTTCTGCCCATGTGGCTGAAGTTCTCCATGTGGCTGAAGTTCTCCATGTGGCTGAAGTTCTCCATGTGGCTGAAGTTCTCCATGTGGGTGAAGTTCTCCACGTGTGGAGTTCAGCTCCGACTGCATTTCATTCGTCTTGTTTGCTGTTTTCCCTGAAACTAAACGGCCCTCGTTGTTCCCAACATGAACTTGGGCTAAAACTCCAAAACGTGAACGCCTCGTCCTGAGAAAGGGCCAGGAGGAAGAGGAAGAGGAGGAGGAGAACAGAGGGAGCTGTGAAGGAGATGGAGGGAGAACGAGTTGGCCTCCGTTTGTGTGACGCCGTCACTCGCCAACTGAAAAGCCACAGAGAGACTGGGAGAAAGGGGGGAGGGGCTTTATGGCCGTCCAGGCTTAATGAGCTGAAGGTCTGGGGTTTCTGCGGTGACTAAAGCGACTCCAGCTGTGGAGAAAAAGGACCAGATTGTTTAGAGAGCGACTCAAACATCCGTACATTTAATGTGAGGCTCCGCGGAGCGGGACGGCGTGAGTGTGTGCAACACTGTCACACAACGCTCGCAGGTTTTTCGATCAGCTTCGGTTCCTTCCAGAAGCTTCTGTCTACACGTATCTGCTGGAGCCAAATTAAAAGTTTTCTCGTACTGATGTTGTTTTGTGTAAAATCTTTTTCCACAGAACTGACGAGTTCAAAAAGTTGCGAAGAGGCTGCTGTCATCTTCAAACGGCTCCGGTCTTCACCGTCTCACGGCACTTCTTACAAACTTTCAAAACCCTTTACAGCCGAAACTTATGCTAACTACCAGCTGCAGTTTTTACCACAGAAACAGCCGAACGACTAAAGATAGGACCAAGTTCAGGTGTCTCTTGTAAATGAGGCTCAGTGAGATTAACCTGTACAACCTCCATGTTTAGTTCACCTGCAGCAGGTGAGTCGAGGCTCAACAACTGTTTCTGTAGTAAACTCTTTCATGACGCACCAGCCGATAACTGACCTCCTCATGTTTCATGTCTTATTTTGTCCTTTTTATTTTTAGAGCAGTTCACTCTGAAAAATACAAATGAAAACTATAAAAGTACAACAGAAGCCTAAAAGCTGAAGAAGTGACCGCAGCATGAAGGAGGACGTTCCTTTAGGCTGTTCGGTTCGTTCCTGAAGCTTGAGCAGCCGATGGTGCAGCTGTGTGTCAGGCAGTGGGTCCATGTCGTTCAGACGAGTGCACATATCAAACCTCAGATCATTCAGTCATGGCCACCACACCGTGCCTTAAAGATCATGTCTGCAAGATCAGAAGAGAAACAGGCGCTGAAGTCTTGTGAGCCGGCTGGTCTTCTGCTTCTGTGTGGAGCTCTTCTGTGATCAGCTGTTGTGCACGCAGTCTGAAACATCTGTGTCGCACTCCTGCAGCACTTTGACAAATGTCGGGGTGGAAGTGAAGCAGATCACCAAGAGCCCTGCTGACAGTGTTCCACGTCTTGTTTACATGAAACCCGCTGCGTCCAGCTCTTCATCAGACTGGATTCACTCTGAACCAGCAGATGTGCACCACATCAGCATCGTTACGCACCCAAACCACCTCGGTGACTGCGTCATTACAAAAACCCCAGACGCCAGTTACCTTCTGCTCGAGCCACGATGTGGGGGACTCTTCTCTGGAATGGAGATGTGCTCAGAATGTACGATTTGTTGTTGAGTCGACGGCTCAGCGAGCACATGGCTGCGGTCAGAACCGCACCACACGAGAGCACAGCGAGGGTTTGAACGAGCACAGATGACGAGACGACTCGTGGAACCACTGACGCAGGAGACTCCCAGACTCATCCAGTCCCACGGAGGCTGTGGAGTCTGCTTGTTGCTCGTCTTTGGACAAGTCTGTGGATCAAGCTGCTGCAAAAAATGTGTCCAGAATGTGAAACAGTCCTGAAAAGCTCTTTGTCCCAAGCATCTAATGAAACAACTGCACACTTTGTTTAAACATTACTGACTACTTTAAATTGACCCCGACTAAACATCTACACCGAGAACATGTGACTCCATGGACGGGTCTGAACTAAAAGGACACACAGCCTGACTTGCGTTATTTGAGGAGTTATACACTGACATACAATTAAAGAGGACATTTTAAATAGTGTGCATTTTGCAGACACTGTCATTTGTTTCAATCTTACACACAAAAACAGCAACAAATAATGGACTTTTAAAGAAAAGTGTGATGTCATCATTGTATGTTCCCATACAGATTAAATGAGTGTCTGCATTTCACCCAGCACACATGAGATGCACCCAGGTGGAGCAGTGGGCAGCTATGTAGGCGCCCGGGGAGCAATTAGGGATTGGGTGTCTTGCTCAGAGACACCACAACATGTGGACATGGTGGGGAGTTGAGCCTGTGACTTCCTGGTCCCACGTCAGCTGCCTTACCTCTTCACCATCTCAGCTCCACTCTTACTTGAATAAATGTACTTCATCTTGAGTATTTTTTAATCCATCTAAGAAACAACACGTTTTTCACACACCCGGCAAGTGGGCTTTTCAAGTTCAGCTCTCTTTTTCTGTTATTTCATTTATTCTAAAGTTTATAATCAAACCGAACTGTTTTTATTCACCAGAGAGATGTAAAAGAAAAGTGGTGGAAGTATGTATGTTGCTGAGAATTTGGCAGTTTTATCACCTCAGGAATGAAGACGTTGCACATTTGAGTTGTTTTTGATTTGATGAAGCGATATTTTCTGACAGATGGCAGAAAATCAAACAGGGAGGTGTGAGAGAAATTATGAACTCATCCTACCTCTGTTGTATCATCGGGAAACTTTATGAGCTGGTTTGAGCTGATTTGGCAGTAAAATCATGTGTCAGCAGGAAAAAAGAGCAAAGGACTGAATATACATCCCTGAGGAACGCCTGTGCCTCTTTGAGGGACTACGGTGTTTAACAGCTAAAATTTAGTGCTTTTGGTTTGCTTTTCTTAAACGTTCAATACTTACTGTAAAAGACATGTACAGTATTGTAACTTTTTTTTGATAAATATAAATTCACATCAGGAATAATCCATCCATCCATCCATCCATCCATCCATCCATCCATCATCCATCCATCATCTTCATCTTGCTCTGGACTCAGGTCTCAAGGGCAGCATCTTGAGCAGGGAGGTCCACACATATTTTCCACAGCCTCTTCCAGTTCTTCTGGGAGGACTCCAAGAAGTTCCCAGACCACTTGAGAGATGCAGTGTCTCCAGCGTGTCCTGGGTCTTCCCCAGGGTCTCCTCCCAGTCAGACATGCCCAAAGCACCTCCCTAGGGAGGTGCCCAGGAAGCATCCTTACCAGATGCCCAAACCTCCTCCACTGGCTCCTCTTGACATCATGGAGAAGTTATATGTACACACACACACACACACACACACACACACACACACACACACACACA
>NC_056500.1:1490682-1492887 GCF_014905685.2 Nematolebias whitei
ACACACACACACACACACACACACACACACACACACACACACACACACACAACATAAAGTGTGTGTTGTTTACCACAATTAAATTGAATGAATTCATCCATTCGTCTGTCTCTCCTTCCTGTCCTCTCAAACCAGCCGGTCAGAGCAGATGGTCTCTTGTCCTGAGTCTGGTTCTGCTGGAGGTTTCTTCCTGTTAAAGGGAGTTTTTCTTTCCACTGTCTCCACTGTGCTTGCTCAGGATGGGAGACTGCAACGAAGCCAAGATTCATCTTGTCTGCTGCTTCCTTAGATAGAGAACTTTACTAACTGGCTTTTATGTGAATGTTCCTGTAAAGTTCCTGAGACAACTTGGTTGTGATTTGATGCTTTATAAATAAACTGAATTGAATCGATTATGAATTAAGTTAAAATTTGTTCATGATTTTATGTTTTCCACTCAGAAAACCTGCGGTGCATCAACTTCACATGCTGCGATACTTTAAAACATGAAACGTTCTGCCTTGCTCCAAAACAACTGGTTTTAACACTTGTCAGAAGCTGCACGGTGAGCTGTGGATCCCCTGTTCCAGGAACCGTTCTGTTCCAGGAACCGTTCTGTTCCAGGAACTAAGGAAAAGCCCAAAACTAATGCAAGCATGAGAAACTGAGCACATGAATGAACATCTTCATCCTGGCTGGAGCAGCTGGAGAGCAGAAAGACTGAGTCATGAGAGAAAAGTTTGAACAACTTGATCCTGCATGAAGTGCCTGAAGACTGCAGCTCCAGCAGCGAGTGCCCCCTGGGAGCACAGCTGCCTGGTGTGGACCGGGCTTCCTCGCAGACGAAGCTGCAGCTCCGGTTTGAGTTCTGTTCTTAACGAAGGCTCAAACAAACATCATCTCAGGACACGTTTGAGGACATGCAACAAATCCACAGAGCAGGTCCTGGGCAGCTGATCAGCATTTGTAACAACTTGGACCCACTGAAGTCTTTGTCATGTTTCAAAGATCACGGCAGATAGTTTGTTTAAAAAGCTCATGTAGGACGTGACACGTCACGAACATCTGGCTCAGACAGAACCTGCTTCCTCTGCTCTAATGGGCCCAGAGCTGGAACAACCAGCTCCTTTGGGTCTTTCAGAATCACCGAGGACCCACCTCACAACAACATCCTCCGTCTCCTGTTGCACGTGGTGAGGCTGCAGAAAACATCTGGACCCAGCAGCTCCTCATGTGAATGTGCTTCAGCAGCTGCTTTTAGCTCAAACGTTTGGCTGGAGAGCAGCAACGTGCTCACGCTTCACACATTCTGCTCTCAGTGGGTAAATTGATGTTGATGCAGCGTTTCAGAGCCAAACGAGGCTCGCAGAGGAGGGGTGGGACCTGGGGGGAGAACGAGGAGAACCAGGACCTGGTCTGTACAAGACTGAGCTGAACGCAGCTCCTCAGACTGAAGAAGTCTTTCAGACAAAAGACGAAACGTTTCTACAATTGTTTGTCTTTTGAACTTGTCAGAGGACCAGACTTCACTTTTTTAGATGACATGAAAATAATTTTCTAACAGAAATACACTGAAATCTGTTGAATCACTTCAGAAACAATATTCCTGCTTTTTTCTTCTGCTGCTACTTTCAGGGCGGCACGGTGGAGCAGTGATTAGAGATGTTGCCTCACAGCAAGAAGGTCGCAGGCTCGCCTTTAGTTGCCTGCATTTTCTGTGTGCTTTTCTTTGCCTTGCTCCTAGGCTCAGGGCAGGGAGATACTTAACCCCAGTCACTAAGATCAGTTATGCATTTATACTCGTTGAGTACTTCTTTAGGTAAGAGTACTCCAACAAGTTGTTCCTGTCGGTCAGCAGCCTGCAGACGTCGTTCTGTTGTGAACTCTTGGAGGAGCAGGAACTCATGAAACCAGGTCAAGTAAGTTCGTTTGATGTGACCCGTTGGCGTCAGAAGCATATGTGTGTGGTGGTGGTGGTGGTGGTGGTGGTGGTGGGCCTCCTCCAGAATATTTTGAATAAAGTAGATGCCATTTTCTACATTCTAGTTTATTTTAACAGGTTGTTAAACATCTAGTTTTATCTACACAAGTAAACACTTGATTCAATAAGTGTTTCAAAGACAACAAGACCAGTCTGACCAGTTCACAACACTTTAAACAAGACCAGTCTGACCAGTTCACAACACTTTAAACAAGAAGTCTGACCAGTTCACAACACTTTAAACA
>NC_056500.1:1492987-1494719 GCF_014905685.2 Nematolebias whitei
ACAACACTTTAAACAAGAAGTCTGACCAGTTCACAACACTTTAAACAGACCTGTCTGACCAGTTCACAACACTTTAAACAGACCAGACTGACCAGTTCACAACACTTTAAACAAGAAGTCTGACCAGTTCACAACACTTTAAACAAGTCCAGTCTGACCAGTTCACAACACTTTAAACAAGAAGTCTGACCAGTTCACAACACTTTAAACAAGAAGTCTGACCAGTTCACAACACTTTAAACAAGACCAGTTTGACCAGTTCACAACACTTAAAACAAGAAGTCTGACCAGTTCAAAACACTTTAAACAGACCAGTCTGACCAGTTCACAACACTTTAAACAAGAAGTCTGACCAGTTCACAACAGTTTAAACAGACCAGTCTGACCAGTTCACAACACTTTAAACAAGACCAGTCTGACCAGTTCAAAACACTTTAAACAGACCAGTCTGACCAGTTCACAACACTTTAAACAAGAAGTCTGACCAGTTCACAGCAGTTTAAACAAGAAGTCTGACCAGTTCACAACAGTTTAAACAAGACCAGTCTGACCAGTTCACAACACTTTAAACAAGAAGTCTGACCAGTTCAAAACACTTTAAACAGACCAGTCTGACCAGTTCACAAGCCTTTATTGATCCCAGAGGGAAGGTAAATGTCGCAGCTCGTCACTGGTTTCATTAGAGATGTTCTAGATGCTCATGGCTGTGGGCAGGAAGGATGCGGTGCAGTCCGTCCCACAGTGGATCTGAAGAAACCGGCTGCAGATCCATCCAGACCCAGCCGGCCTCTCGGTCCTCCGGGGCAGCAGCACCTCCTGGATGTTGGACAGAACTCCTCCCTGAGCGATGTTCACTCCTCTCAGCAGCTTGTTGAGCTCCTCATCATTGCAGACATCCAGCTGCAGGTGTCAGGGGATGGTCCTGCCAGCTCCAGGATCTCAGCAGTCAGCCACTCGAGCATCTCCACCAGGTTGACGGAGATGCATCCACGGCGCCTCCTTTACAATTCATTTGGGATTTGGGGCTGTATTTGAGGTGATATTGGAGCTTTGAGGTGACCACAGCACCTTCTTCCAATACATCTTCAGGTAAATTCAAAAAGGTCTCCCGTGTTTTCTTTGAGTGACGGCTGTTCCCGTGAAGCGTGCGGGTCATGCACATCGTCCTGTTCCTGCAGAAGAGCTGCTCACATCCATCAACGTTAGTTTGGGTGTCTTGATTAAGATCTTGAGAAGCCCCAGCAGACCACAGAGCTCTTCAGATTCGTTTGTTTGTCTCATGTGGTTTTTGTGACGAGTCGGAGCTCTGAGCTGTTTTAAACGACAAGCTGGAAAAGATCTTCTCCCCAAACTTTACTGTAACGAGCTTGATGTCCACGTGAGCTTCATCAACCTCCAGAAGACACTCAACCTCGTGAACTTCATTAGAGGAGGAAAAGGTTTTAAATGAACTAAATTCACTTCCTGCACATTCTGAACACTGGACCTCTGCTCTCCACGCTGAATGTTCAAACACCATCTTGAAGTTCTCCAACACGAGTCAAACAGAAAACCATGTTCTGGTCCACGGTCCAGGTTTGGATCTTTGTTTCACCGAGTGCTTCCTGGTTTGTGCTGAGCTCCAAGTCTTGTTCTTGTTTCTCATCCGATGGTTCACACATCACTCCTGTGTGTGTGTGTGTGTGTGTGTGTGTGTGTGTGTGTGTGTGTGTGTGTGTGTGGGTGTGTGTGG
>NC_056500.1:1494819-1496201 GCF_014905685.2 Nematolebias whitei
GATCAGCAGCAATGTGAAACTGATCAGCAGCAATGTGAAACTGATCAGCAGCAACATGAAACAGATCAGCAGCAACATGAAACAGATCAGCAGCAATGTGAAACAGATCAGAAGCAACATGAAACAGATCAGCAGCAACATTGAACCAGATCAGCAGCAACATGAAACAGATCAGCAGCAACGTGAAACAGATCAGCAGCAACATGAAACAGATCAGCAGCAACGTGAACCAGATCAGCAGCAACATAAAACAGATCAGCAGCAACATTGAACCAGATCAGCAGCAACATGAAACAGATCAGCAGCAACATGAAACAGATCAGCAGCAACATGAAACAGAACAGCAGCAATGTGAAACAGATCAGCAGCAACATGAAACAGATCAGCAGCAACATTGAACCAGATCAGCAGCAACATGAAACAGATCAGCAGCAACATTGAACCAGATCAGCAGCAACATGTAACAGATCAGCAACAACATGAAACAGATCAGCAGCAACATGTAACAGATCAGCAGCAACATGAAACAGATCAGCAGCAATATGAAACAGATCAGCAGCAACATTGAACCAGATCAGCAGCAACATGAAACAGATCAGCAGCAACATGAAACAGATCAGCAGCAACATGGAGCAGATCAGCAGCAACATGAAACAGATCAGCAGTAACATTGAACCAGATCAGCAGCAACATGAAACAGAACAGCAGCAATGTGAAACAGATCAGCAGCAACATGAAACAGATCAGCAGCAACATTGAACCAGATCAGCAGCAACATGAAACAGATCAGCAGCAATGTGAAACAGATCAGCAGCAACATGAAACAGATCAGCAGCAACATGTAACAGATCAGCAGCAACATGAAACAAACCAGCAGCAACATGTAACAGATCAGCAGCAACATGAAACAGATCAGCAGCAATGTGAAACAGATCAGAAGCAACATGAAACAGATCAGCAGCAACATTGAACCAGATCAGCAGCAACATGAAACAGATCAGCAGCAACGTGAAACAGATCAGCAGCAACATGAAACAGATCAGCAGCAACGTGAACCAGATCAGCTGCAACATGAAACAGATCAGCAGCAACATGTAACAGATCAGCAGCAACATGAAACAAACCAGCAGCAACATGTAACAGATCAGCAGCAACATGAAACAGATCAACAGCAATGTGAAACAGATCAGTAGCAACATGAAACGGATCAGCAGCAATGTGAAACAGATCAGCAGCAACAGGAAACTGATCAGCAGCAACATGAAACAGATCAGCAGCACCGTGAAACTGATCAGCAGCAACATGAAACAGATCAGCAACATGAAACAGATCAGCAGCAATGTGAAACTGATCAGCAGCAATGTGAAACTGATCAGCAGCAA
>NC_056500.1:1496301-1497995 GCF_014905685.2 Nematolebias whitei
ATTTTACAGATGAATGTTTCTGTTCAATTATTATTTTATAGATGAATATTTCTGTTCAGTCCCTGAGGCGACTTCTGTTGTGACTTGAAACTTTAGAAATAAACTGAACTGAATTAATTTATTTGGGAGTTTTAAAGAATGAAGTCTCTCATCAAGAAGCACCGTCCTCTTCCTGTTGAAGCTCGTAGAAAGTATAAATATTAAAGTTGTCTCATCAAACATAATCAAAGATTTGCAGAGTCAAGTATTAGTCGGGATCAAAGCGGCAGATTGAGAGTTGAACATGTGTCCTGATGGATTTAGTGCTACGATGTGGTGTTTGCATCAATTATTCTGGATTCTTTCCCACTTCAGCTCTCTGTCAAGTTTCACTGTGAGAAGTTTTATCAGAGGAAGAACACAAACTTACCACCGGTCACACGATCAAGGGCAAGTTCAGGGATTTTAAAAGTGTGGTCACATGGAGTAGTTACTGACACTCAGTATCTTATCTGCAGTAGTTGGCAGTCAAAACGTCCTCATTTTGGAGAAGCAGAAAGAAGTTCTGATGGAGGAGTCCAGCTAACAGAAGAGGCGAGCCTGTGGTCAGAAGATCGCCCGTTTGAATCCCCTGCAGGGAACATCAAAATGTGGTTGGAAAGGTGAAGTGCTCACACTTGCCTCCACCCTCATTTTCCTCACTCGGAGCCCTGGAGCAAGGCAGCCCTCTGCTCCACACATGTAGGTTGTGGTAGTTCGGTGGTCTGTGGTTGTGTCAAGAAGAGCATCCTGCATGAAATAAATACCAAATCTCAGTGTGAGCTCACGTGCTGTGGTGCCCGTGAAGAAGGGAGCAGCTGAAAAAATAAAATAATAATTTACGGTAAATTAAATAATAGGTATTTTCTGTTGAACCTTTGAAGATAATTAACTTCACACAACAGAGAGGTGGTTTTTTAGCACTCAGTCCTCTTTGATCAAAGGTGAGAGTCACCGACTAGTTCAGCGTGAGCTCTCCCGTTTGCTGGGTGAGTCTGTATTTTAATATGTCAAAATGGGTCATGAAAACAGGTCAGGTTTACATGTACAAACTTTTTACCAGGAAGACGGTCAGAACATTTCAGAAGATTTAGCTTGTACAGACACTTTCTTGATAAAATGTCCACTTGATGTAATTCAGAACTTCCCAGAAACTTTTACACAGCACGATATAAACTGAACCAAAATAAACCTTTTGTTCTGTTCATGCAGAAACAGTTATTAATATGAGATAGAAGCTATTTAAAAATGATAAAATAGAACAACCCTAACATTAATGTTCACAAAAACTGCTATGAACGTTCTGACATGTGAGATCAGCAGTGTTTAATTTGATCTTCATTCGTTTTAGTCGTTAGCTTGTTAATCCGGTTAGAATCAAACTTTGTTCCTTTTGTTCAAAGAGCTTCCTCCAGCAGGTAAGATATTCACTGTTCATAACACCTCTTCTATCTCTTTACATAGCAGACTAACTGACTCCGTCAAACAAGATAGGCATCGGTGAATATTGGTGGAAATAATCAAATGTTTGTGTCACATCTCCTTAACCCTGACCAGAATAATCACTGTGAAAAAAATCACATCCTGTTGCTGCTGATCTGTTTCATGTTGTTGCTGATCTGGTTCACGTTGCTGCTGATCTGTTTCATGTTGCTGCTGATCTGTTTCATGTTGCT
>NC_056500.1:1498005-1498801 GCF_014905685.2 Nematolebias whitei
GTTCACGTTGCTGCTGATCTGTTTCATGTTGCTGCTGATCTGTTTCATGTTGTTGCTGATCTGTTACATGTTGCTGCTGATCTGGTTCAATGTTGCTGCTGATCTGTTTCACGTTGCTGCTGATCTGTTTCATGTTGCTGCTGATCTGTTACATGTTCCTGCTGATCTGGTTCAATGTTGCTGCTGATCTGTTTCATGTTGATGTGTTCAGTCGTGCTCATCTGCTCACAATGACTCATGTTCGTGCTGCTGTTCACGTAATGTTTTTATGCTGTTAGTTCTTAGTGTATTTTAGTTGATCCAACATTTTTCAGTCAGATCATCTGGACAGTTTCTTTATTTTGTGCTGAAACGTTTCACCTTTGATCCAGAAGGCTTCATAAGTCAAGGAAACACAACAAAACTGATTCTTATTTTATTTTATTTTAGTTGGTGTTTTTCTTAGTTCATGTCTTTGATCTTATCACTGTTTTTATTTTACATTTTATTGTTGGATGTAACTGGGACATAAGCTCGTTCCACCGCATGAGATGCGAGTGACAAATTAATCTCTGACTGTGACTCTGAAGAGCCATCAGTGAGAAGATGTGAAGCTCCGGTTGTCTTCTGGTTTCTCCTTCAGCCGGGTCAGCGCTCGGACGTCGTTTAAACTGCACACAGTTCTGTGAGCTTTTAAAGAAGCGTTAGTGCAGACAGATCACGTGGTCCCTGCATTGACCACCAAGCTCAGCAGCAGCTGGTCCTGGTTCTGTGTGGAGTCCAGCAGCTGGTCCTGGTTCTGTGTGGAGTCCAGCAG
>NC_056500.1:1498811-1500237 GCF_014905685.2 Nematolebias whitei
TGTGTGGAGTCCAGCAGCTGGTCCTGGTTCTGTGTGGAGTCCAGCAGTGGTCTGTGGGCACCTCGTGCACACATTCATGCACCTCTCTTGGTGAGGAGTAAACTACAAAAGCAGATGGAATTTAAATTGATCTGGTTTCTTTGTGCCAGGAGTCAGAACTCTGACGTGCACACTAGTTCAAGTTTGTGCATGTACGTGCACTCTCGTCCCCAAGGGGCTCGGGGAAATTCTTCCACAGCCATGTTTGACCTCATGTTGTTGCCCAACACAGAGCGGCCAGCAGAGTCAAGAAGTTCCTGAACGTCCCCAGAGTCCAGTCGTAAAGAAAGTCTCTCCCATGAAACCAGTTTATCCCATTTGAAGATGAACTGCTGGTTTACAACACAAGAACTGGTGTCTTCTCCAGCTGCAACCAGAGCTGTGGCATTACATCATGTGTGTGTGTGCGTGTTGCGGGGGCTCACTTGTCTCAACTAAAGATCCTGGCATTGAACCTTCGGTCCCACGGGCTCGTCGGCAGGTCCACACAAGGCTCGACCCACAGAACTTGTCAGTTTACACAGAGATCAAACTCGCCTCAAAGGATTGTGGGAAATGTGGACACAGGACAGAGAGGATGCTTCATATTATATTTGACTTTTGTAGTTTTATAGACGAGCCAGAGCCTCAGCTGATCTGATCTGATCTGATCCGATCTGATCCGATCTGATCAGATCGGATCAGATCTGATCCGATCTGATCCAGAGAGTTTTGACACACTGTGGGTTCCCATGATTAAGGACATGAGTCCACGAAGCTGGACGAGTCAGAATCAGGGGACTGCAGAGACCAGCGGCTCAGCTCTGTGTCTTGTTTTTGTGTTTTGTTGGCTGGTGTTCAGCGGGGGGACTTTAGTCTTCCAGTGACTGATGGGCTTTCTTGTTTATGGAAGCACAATTATACGAGCGACTCAGAATTAAACTGGACCCAATGAGTCCCAGCGGGCTCCAGTGATGGTTGGAGCTCAGTGAACTGGTCACAGCTGGTCACAGTGTAAACATTGTGCCACATCTGGATTCATGCTGGCTTTAAAAGGAAGTGACGGAGGCGACTTCACATGTGCTGAAGAAACTAGCACAGTACATCTCACCAGGTTCCTCCTGGACCTCTGAGCCTCCTTTGGGGTTAGTCCTGTTGAACCTTGACCCGACCCCAGCAGAACAAGTTCATGAGATGTTTGAAGCGTTGAGGAGTTCAATAAAAAGTGAGTAGAAGTGAACAAGAGATGGAGAGAATATTGAAGAAAAATACGGAAAAAGAATCAATTCTGTTCAATTTATTTATAAAGTTCCAACAGGAGTCGTCTCAGAGCAATGAACACAAATATTAATATAAAAAATAATAAATGAACACAAATATTAATATATAAAACAATAAATGAACACAA
>NC_056500.1:1500337-1502398 GCF_014905685.2 Nematolebias whitei
GATGGATGGATGATGGATAGATGGATGGATGATGATGGATGGATAGATGATGATGGATGATGATGGATAGATGGATGGATAGATGATGATGGATGATGATGGATGATGGATGGATGATGGATGATGGATGGATGGATAGATGATGATGGATCATGGATGGATGATGGATGATGATGGATGATGGATGATGGATGGATGATGGATGATGGATGATGGATGGATGGATAGATGATGGATGGATGATGGATGGATGATGGATGGATGATGGATCTGTTTTTGTAGAACTACAAAAAGCTGTTTTTGCAAATGTTATTCCGTTTTTTTCAAATGATGTTCATTTACACCTCAGGGCCACCGTAGATTTTGTTATAAACTCAGTGTTTGATGAATTTGTTAAAAATAGTGTTGTTCTGTTGGACAACATCAAAGACTACATTAACGTGATCAAGGGGCCACTTTTGGCCCTCGGACTCTTATTTGAAGTAGCACCAACATTCTCCTCCTACTTTGGAAAAGGGAACGCACAAATTCCTCCCAAAGATGTCACAGCAGTCTTCTGAAGGAATTTGATCTGTTTCATTTGGCACAAGGAGCAGCTGCAGCTTCTGTCACGGCTCCATCACGCTCCAAAGAGAAAAGTTGAGCTCTGAAAGCTGACACCAGAACTTTGCTTTGGTTTGAGAAGATTTGGGGCAAAGTGTTGATCTGACTTCAGTGGATTTTCCATCGGGTTCAAGAATCGACCCTGGACTCAGCTGAAAGAGAAGTCCCTTCAGCTGAGTCCAGCTGCCCTGGGCTGCTGCCGCGCTCCTGTCTCTGCAGTTTGTCCCGTTTCACACGGCGTGTGAAGCAGAGTCGATGCAAACGGACACTGAAACAGGAAAATAAGGAGTTTCAGGCCCAGACTTGTCTTTTCGCCCGTCTCGTCTTTATCAGCGTTTGTCTCAACCAATGATTCACAACGAGGAGCCCAAACCCAGAAATCTGGTTTTCACTGACTTTGTGTTTCCTGCAGTTTCTCCCTCTTTCCATGTGCAAGTTAATCCTAGCGCAAAGAAAAGGGGCGGCCGTGTCTGAACGAACAAACAGATCTCTGCAGCTGATGTGAGCTCGGGGTGCTGCTCTGATCCCATCACGTCTGGAGGAGCTCATGAGGGCAGTCTGTTCTTCATGTTGGTTAGAGATATCTGCAGGAACATCTCTGAAACATTCACACTGGATTCACAGCTGAGGCCGTATACACACATTCATACAAACAAACACGTTTTGATTTTGTAGGACTTCAACTTGATTTTCTGTCTGTACACTGATGACAGAAATCTTTGCTTTCTTATTTTGTTGGTGTCACAAAAGAAACGTCTTCTCAAAGCGTTCTTTCTGTCAGCTGCAGTGACGGTGTCCAAACCTGGAGTCACTTCACAGGAACCACTCTCCGGTTAGCGCCAGTGAAAGGAGCGTTTAGAGTTTAACGACATTCTTTAAAGACCTCGAGCAGATTTTAATACTGCTGGTTTTAGGTCTGCACCACTAAAGACCGCAGACTGGACCTCCAACTCAAACTGGACCCGCTGTCTGCAGAGAACAAGACGTGAAGACATGAACGAGCACTTTGTAGCAGAAACATGCAGCTGTTTCCTGCTCGCAGTTCAGACCAGAAACAGTCATTTTAATTTTTCACTCATCTGAAAACTCATTCTGAGCAGCGGTGAACGTCATCGACACAACAAGTTTTACAGACTCTGTGTTTTCTATTTATAACAAAATGCAAAAATCATCCATTTATTGCCTTTACCTGCTCCTTCCTTCCTGGGTCACAGGTGCCCACGTCCAGCAGTCACTGTGCGGGGGGGGGGGGGGGGGGGGGACACCTGGACCCAGGTCTCAGTCCATCACAGGGATTCAACTAAGTGAATTAACATCACGTCTGTCTCAAACATTTTATAGCAATTCATGCAAGCGCTAATTCATAAATCTTTACATTCAGTTTATATGAATTTATAAATGTTTACATCAGTTTACATGAATTTATAAATCTTTACGTGTCACTTTACATGAATTTAT
>NC_056500.1:1502408-1504270 GCF_014905685.2 Nematolebias whitei
CACTTTACATGAATTTATAAATCTTTATGTGTCACTTTACATGAATTCATAAATCTTTACGTGTCACTTTACATGAATTCATAAATCTTTACGTGTCAGTTTACATGAATTTATAAATCTTTACGTGTCACTTTACATGAATTCATAAATCTTTACATTCAGTTTACATGAATTTATAAATGTTTACATCAGTTTACATGAATTTATAAATGTTTACATCAGTTTACATGAATTTATAAACCTTTATGTGTCACTTTACATGAATTTATAAATCTTTACATGTCACTTTACATGAATTCATAAATCTTTATGTGTCACTTTACATGAATTCATAAATCTTTACTTGTCACTTTACATTACCTAGTTTTAAATATATTTACATGTTATTTGCTAGCACAAACAGCAGAAGCAGCTAGCTGTATCACTTCCAGTGTCGCCTGGAACAATGCAAAAAGTGTCATAATTATTCTGTCCAAAGGTGCAAATTTTGTCATGGAGCGTTAGCAAAATATCTTATGAACCACAGTATTTGTTGGATGTACAGTCGATCCAATACAAAACAACGACCAAATGACGTGAGAAAACAGAAATATGACCAAGTCAGTGTACAGATACTGACCACTCACGGTGGCGTGGTAGTAGCTGAGCACTGTCCCTGAACTATACTTCGAGCTCTACAAATTGCGTAATACTTTAAACTTTAACATTAACTGTTGGAGCCGAAATTGCTTGTTTGTTAGCAAAACATCTCATGAACCACGAAGAGGTTTCATTGAGACTTTCAGAGAGTAACTGTAGAGTGTTCAAGTGATTAGCCTTTGGAATCAGTTAAAGCCAAGATGGCCACCGCAGCTAATGAACCTCAGCCTGTAGAAGAATGAGGCTCAGTCAGATATTGAGCCAACTGTGGCAGCAGCTGAGAGATTTGGATCAAATGTCGATATTTTTGTTGTTTATTCAACGCTCATGATGTGTGCGTGTTCAAGACATGAGTGGGTTCCCGAGGCTCAATGGGATTAACCTGTATAAATAAAGGTTGACTGAATGCTGGGCTTTTATTACACATCTGTTTTCATCACTTCGCCCCCCCCAAAGCCAACTATGGAGCGTCTCAAACCAACAAAGATCCTCGTACAACACAAACCTGGAAGTGGACTGTTCGTTTGTTTCCTGGACGTTTCTTTGAGACGGTGCATCAGAGGCTGACGTCGTCCTGTCACTCGTGTGAACTCGTGTGAAAGTGTGAGCGTGTCTGCAAACATGAACTGACAGAAGCTGCAGCACATGCCGCCCCCGAGGAGCCGACTTCCATCCGTGTTGAGAGGCAGTTCTGGCATTGCTGGAATGAACTCATCGTCTTGATGGTTGGGTGATTTGGTTACAGCCCCGTGGAGCCAGCAGGGGTGTCGGTGTCACATTGTAAACCCAGAAGGTTCTCACATCTGGATCTCATTAAAGTCCGCTCCAAACACATCCAGACAGCAGACGCCGAAGAAACCTTCCAACAGGCCGAGAAGAAATAAGCAGCTCCACAGCTGAACATGGAGACCACTGGAGGAAAACTTCAGCTGGTTCAAAGATCTGCTGTTAGCTGGGAAACATGCTGAGAACAGATGGCAGCGTGCACGTGAAAACACACGAGGATCAACTTCAGCCCCTCTTTGTTCAAAACATTATCTGCTGTTATGGCTGTAACTGGAGAAATGGTCCATCGTTTCCTGAGTTTCTCACTGACTCTCCGAGCAGCCTTCAGTAATCGTCAGAACTCTTGTAGCCATTTTGCTCATCTGACTCCCACTCAGCTGTTCCTCTGGGCTCATTGGACTCCCACTCAGCTGTTCCTCTGGACTCATTGGACTCCC
>NC_056500.1:1504280-1509335 GCF_014905685.2 Nematolebias whitei
TGTTCCTCTGGACTCATTGGACTCCCACTCAGCTGTTCCTCTGGACTTATCGGACTCCCACTCAGCTGTTCCTCTGGACTCATCGGACTCCCACGCCTACAGACTGAGCTCTCAGAGGAGTTTTAAGTTTGACATGGATCAGAACAAATTACTGTGACTTCATGTTTATTGGATGTAAACTGAAGAAGGATGGACGCTGTTCTAGGACTCATGGAGGAAACTCAGAAACATTAAAGTGCTCAGAACATCAACAAACCTGACAGCTCAGGAAAATTTAGTTTACTTAAATGACAAGGAATTATTCTTCTTTTGACTTTTACCTTTTCAGGGGTCTCCACTCTCCTCCTCCATCTCATTCTGTCCTGTGCATCCTCTGTCCTCACTCTGTCCTCATTCTGTCCTCTGTGTCCTCTGTCCTCACTCCAACTACCTCCATGTCCTCTCTAACTGCATCCATATGTCTCCTCTTTGTCTTTTTCCTGCAGCTGCATTTCTAACATCTTTCTACCAATTTACCCACTGTCCCTCCTCTGGACATGTCCAAACCACTGTCCCTCCTCTGGACATGTCCAAACCACTGTCCCTCCTCTGGACATGTCCAAACCATCTCAGTGGGTCCTCTCTAACTTTATCTCCCAGTTGTTCAACCTGTGCTGTACCTCTGATGATCTCATTCCTGATCTTCTCCATCCTTGTCTCTCCTAAGGAGAACCTCAACATCTTCATTTCTGACACTTCCAGTTCTGTCTCCTGTCTTCTTGTCCATGTCTCTGTCTCCAGATCATACAACATAGCTGGTCTCACCACTGTCTTGGAAATATCCTGAAGCTGCTCAATAATTGAAAAATCTAACAAAGTGCAGTCAGGTCCTTTGGAGGATTCTTCTTTGTTGAAACATTTAATATTTTATCCAAAGAATGTCTTCAGTCTGAGGAGCTGCAACAAAATCTGTCTTATAAATAGCACCTTCTCAGAGTGGATCAACCAGTTTGCTGCTGACAACCAAAACCAGCTGCTCACATGCTCAAGAAGGACCATCAGCCTAACAATGGATCATTAGCACCTGATGGCTGTTTACTGTTCACAGAGGGCTGAGTGATACTAGCAATCACAGCATTGTAAGAGGGGGACAGTTGAACCTGGAGGCTCCACCCCTGTTTAATGATGGACGGTTTCTTTTCACAAAGATGGCCTCCTTTACTCCTCTCTCAAACCATCGTTCCTCTCTGTCCAGGATGTGAACATCTTCATCCCTGAAAGAGTGACCGCTGGCCTGGAGATGAGTGTAGACCGCAGAGTCCTGGCCTGATGATGTTGATCTTCTGTGCTGGGCCATCCAACATGTATCTTTCTCCTCCTCATCACATCCAACCTGTGGAGCATAACCACTGACAACATTTAGTATCAGACCTTCTACTTCTACCTTCAGACACATCACCCTATCTGACACTCTTTTCACCTCTACTACATTCTTTGCCAACTCCTCCTTCAGGACCACCCCTACTCCATTCCTCTTCCTATCCACACCATGGTGAAACAGTTTGACCCCTGCTCCAATGCTGCGAGCCTTGCTGCCCTTCCACTTGGTCTCTTGGACACAGAAAACATCTACCTTCCTTCTCAGCATCATGTCAGCCAGCTCTACCTTTGTCTGTCATTGTCCCCACATTTAGAGCTTCAACCCTCAGTCCTACATTCTTCACTTTCTTCTTATCCCTCTGTCTCCTGACACGTTTCCCTCCTCGTGGTCTTCAACTTTATTGATATTATTTAAAACTACTGAACGTTACTTCTAAAAATGCCTGGACTATCCCTTTAAGTATTATATTGATCAGTGTGTCACTTTCTGCTGGATTCCTTGTTGGTGGGTCCACAAACATGGCTTTTAGCATCAGTCATGGTAAAAAAGGTGCATGGAAAGGTTCTGTCCGAGAATATCTTTGGCCACAGGACAAAACACTTTCATGAAGAAATCCCCAAAGATATCTCCATGGTTCTTTCAGCTTGGTCCGTCTGGGACAGTCCAGAATCGACCAGCCCTCTGCGACATCAGAGCAAACACAAACAAGACCAGAGATAACACTGAAAGCAGAGAGGAATGTTTTCTTATCCGCACAGACGTGGTCTGGTGGGCCTGATTTGAGGGTCTTATCAGGGAGTGAGACTCAGGCCGGCTGGTGATGAATGGCGGGGGGGGGTCAGCCGTTGTATAGCGTCAGAGACCTGGACCAGAAGTATGGAGGACCTGGCAAACAAAGACCACTTAGATGGCGTTCCAAAGCTCTGTGTTTATACATGAGTCTTTTAGTGCTCAACAGCCTGATGAATGTCTGACGGCTGGATCTGTGACAAAACATCTGGGTTATTTTAAACTTCACTGGGAGGATGCATGAGCTCATATGAAAACCAGAGGTAATCCTAAACTGAAACAATGACGCCATGTTTTCTTTATAGCTGCGTGTGTCCAGCAAGTCACTGAATTTTGATTGACATGTCTCCTGAGTGGACGTACAGTTTGAAACGTTACGTGAGAGAGACGTGCAGCAACACTGAGGGAGCTGCACAGAATCTGTGTGGGTCCTACACGCAGTCTCACGTGGTCTCCGTGTCTGGACTTAGGTAGAGAAAGAGTTCCTGTCCAGATAAACGCTGCATGCCTAAATAAATAAATAAAGTCTCCCTAACTCGTGAGAAAATGTGTTCTGATTGATGAACCTGCCCTTAAATCCAAAAGTTGTGTTTGATGCAGGAACGAGACTCCAAAACGACACTATACCCACAGTGAAGCATGGTGGTGGCAGCATCATGCCGTGGGGTTGGAGTTGAAACGGGGGTTTTGTCAAACAGGATGAAATGATGAACAGTTGTGCATATTTTGGCCTAAAATCTTAAAGGTGTCTGAAGGACAGCTTTAAAAGAATGTCATCAAACATAACAGCGATGACCCCCAATCATGCATTTCACTTCAGTTCAGTTCAATTCACTTCAGTTTATATATCTCAAGTCACAGCAGAAGTCGTCTCAGGGACTGAACAGAAACTTTCATCTATAAAATAATAATTAACATTATTTATCTGAGGAGCAGCTTTGAGTTGAACTCCACCACAGAACTCTCATCTTGAACAAGCATGAAGGCGACAGTGGAAAGAAAAACTTTCTTAACTCGCTTCAGTTAAATCAACAAAACTGTGGCCTGAAGAAATCCAGTTTTTGAATGTCCCAGCCAGAGACACCCATTTGACAGAAAAGCTGTGTGCTGACTTTAGGAGGGTTGTGCATGAGCGATAACCTTGAAATCAATTTGGAGCGTCTTTGTGAGGAAGAGTGGGTAAATGTTACTAAGTTTACTGACCGACGTCAAACTGAGAAGACTGAAGACAACAATGGGTCAGAAGGTGCTTCTTCAAGTTATCGGTTCAAGGATTTGTACACTTAAGTAACCAGGTTATTTTTCATTCATTCAACCTTTATTTCTACAGGTGAGTCTCACTGAGCCTCGAGGACTCATTTACAAGAGAGACCTGATTTAACAGAGTGATGACAACAGTGGACGATCATAAAGGATGTGCACAAACTGAGAATAACAAGTGAAATAAAATGGTTTTAAAAAAGAAACAGAAACAGCTGGATTATAAAGTGATGTAGAAAACTAAAAACAGGAACATGTCTGCATTGGTCCCTGCCAGGAGTCCAACAGATTCTTAAAGCCACTTAGAGAGGTCAAAGGTCAAGAGCTTCAAATCTTTTTACAAGATATTCCAGGAAACAGGAGCGGAGTAGGAGAAGGTCCTTTTGTCTATTTCAGTCCTCACTGAGGGAACACTGCAGGTAATAATGTCCTAAGAGCGCACGCTGTAGCTGCACTCACACAGAGACATGTAGGAGGAGATGTATGAAGGCAGTAGACCAGGAAGTGATTTAAAGATGAAAATGTACCAGTGAGAGAGTCTGTGTGGAGTTAATGGTGACCAGTTAACCAGTGAATACTGGGTGCAGTGGTGGGTATGGTAGTTACAGCCAGTTATGAATCTTAGTGCACCATGATAGACAGCATCCAACATCTGCAGCATCCAACATCTGCAGCATCCAACATCTGCAGCATCCAACATCTGCAGGGTTCTTGTAGGAGCGTTCATGTAAATAATGTCACCATAATCAATGGAGGGAAGGAAAGTCACAGATACAAGGTGTTTCCTAACATTCAGGGTTAGACAGGATCTGTTTCTGAAAAAGAAACCCAGTTTAACTTTCAGTTTCTTTACTAGTTTTCCACGTGGAGCTTAAAAGAGAGATGTGAGTCGACCAAGATACACAAATATTTATAGGAATCAACTCAATAGGGACACCATTTTTCATATTGCATTTTTATACTTTTTATATTTTTCTACAGACCTGCATTTTTTTCTGTTGAATTTGACGGGACACAGTAAAGGTGGAAAGAATTCAAAATCTTACTTCTAACCTACAAAGCTCTCAACAACCTAGCTCCATCTTATATTACAGATCTTATTGTTCCATATTTTACTAACAGAGCACTTTTCTCAGACTGCAGGTTTACTTGTGGTTCCTAGAGTTTCCAGCAGCAGAATGGGAGGAAGATCTTTCAGTTCTCAGGCTCCTCTCTTGTGGAACCAACTTCCAGTTTCTGTCCGTGAGGCTGACACATTGTCCAGTTTAAGACTGGGATTAAGACTTTCTTTTTTCATAAATCCTATAGTTAGGGTCAGCTTGTTATGCTGCTATAGACTTAGACTACTAGAGGACAAATTGACCTCATGTCCTCTCTCTGCTGCTGTCTTTACTTGCTCTACTCTACCTGTAATTATTTCTTTCCTTGATGTGTTTTTGTCTTTCTTCCAATAGGAAGTACGCCTGCACCTACACCGGGACCTGCCGTTCTGTCTGTTTCTACTTCCTGTCCTCTCTGTTTTTACTTCCTGTCCTCTCTGTGTTTACATCCTGTCCTCTCTGTGTTTACTTCCTGTCCTCTCTGTGTTTACATCCTGTCCTCTCTGTTTCTACATCCTGTCCTCTCTGTTTCTACATCCTGTCCTC
>NC_056500.1:1509345-1511325 GCF_014905685.2 Nematolebias whitei
TCCTCTCTGTTTTTACTTCCTGTCCTCTGTTTCTACTTCCTGTTCTCGCTGTTTCTACTTCCTGTCCTCTCTGTGTTTACATCCTGTCCTCTGTTTCTACTTCCTGTCCTCTCAAACCCAGTCGGTTGAAGCAGATGGCTGCTCATCCTGAGCCTGGTTCTGTTGGAGGTTTCTTCCTGTTAAAGGGAGTTTTTCCTTCCCACTGTCTCCTCTGTTCTTGCTCAGGATGGGAGACAGTGATGAAGTGAAGATTCAACGCAATCTGCTGCTTCCTCAGAGAGAACTTTACTAATTGTTTTGATAAAGTCTGTGAATAACAACAAAGTCTGTGAATGTTTCTGTTCAGAGACCTGAGACGACTTCTGTTGTGACTTGGAGCTACAGAAATAAACATGAGGGGGTGTAAAGTTTTTATTTCCACCGTTTGACTTCTTGGTAGAAGCACGAGTGTAACGGTTGGCCAGGTTCAGCACGGTCAGCCTTGCACCCCCACCCAGGAGGAGCTTAGCAGAAACAGCTAATGTTACAGCTGTGCACGTGTGTGGCCCAAAACATACAGAGAGGGAATTCCTTTTTAAGTGATGCACAGAAACAGATCCCATGAAATCAGGAATCTGAGGAGAATTCTGAGAAAAGAGCAAAAGCAAGAAAGAGACACAGTCCTCCCCAAATGATCCAAAGACATGAAAAACATGTTGTCTCCTTCCTCCTCTTCCTCTTCATCTCCTGACCGACCGTCAGACATTTGTTTGTCCGCTTGAGTCTCGGGCTTTAACCCTGACTGGACCTTAGTCTGATGTTTTGATAGGAACCTCCTTACGAACAGCCCCGCACACAACCGCACAGACGGGGAAAAACATTTACACAAACACATAAAAACCCACAGACCGGCAGAAGAAGTTCCAGATGTTTGCCAAATGATCCTTCATGAGATTAATCAAAGTCAGTTTTTGCGATGGGAAATCCATCTGTTTTCTTTTTCTGCTAATAACTTCAACAGTTCAGCTGCTGACTGGCTTTTAAAGTGATGTTTCATCCATTTTTAACGGGGGTCCAGTGGAAGAGGCATGAACAATCAGTATCATTCCTGTTGTAGATGGCTCTTTGAACGACTTCTGTTTGGAAAAATACAGTTAAGTTCACCAGGATTAACTAGCTGGTCCAAAATGAGTTCCTGCTGTTTTAAAAAAGCTCCCACCTCTTACCTTTAGTAATAAAATGACTCTGAAGTCACTTTTCGCTGCATATCGTCCCCCATCGTGGAGCCAAGAGGGGGGGTTGGACATACCCTCCATCCCTCAGCCCGTGCACGCTGTGAGCAGGATAACTTGAAAACCAAATGAGGTGACAACTTCTATTAGGGTGTTTGGCTGCATCTAGGTCTGAGGAAGTCTCCTGAACAAACATTGGGTTGCTGGTCCAAATCCAAGATGGATGCCACCATAAATTCCTGTCCATGTTGTGAACATGTCTTGAAAACTAAGTGAGGGGCTCCTTTTTTGGTGTTTGGCTGCATCTAGGCATAAGAAACGTTCCTTTCAAAAATCGGGTTGCCTTTTCAAGATCCCGTCCAGAAAAACACTCATCTCAAAAACTACAAACATTCACTGTTCAACTTCCTGTGGGCAGAGGCCTCTTGATCACAGAGAATCTGGTGGTTGAAGACAATCACAAGTGGCAGCGGCTGCAGCTACCTGGAGCTCTTGGTACAGTCCGGGAAGTCCCCTGTAGGAAAATTAGAACATTCCTCACAAAATAGCCATGAAATGAACATGCAGACGTCCGAATGATGGAGTTTGGTTGATTGGAACTGATTGAAGATGGGAACATTCCCTTTGGAAGGGGTTGCTTAGACTGTATAAACAAGCTAAAAATGGCTAACAGGACCACTCTGCTAACAGGACCACTCTGTTAACAGAACCACTTTAATAAAAGGACCATGCTGCTAAAAGGACCATGCTGCTAGCAGGACCACTCTGG
>NC_056500.1:1511335-1512138 GCF_014905685.2 Nematolebias whitei
AACCACTCTGTTAACAGGACCATGCTGCTAACAGGACCATGCTGCTAGCAGGACCACTCTGCTAACAGGATTACTCTGCTAACAGGACCACTCTGTTAACAGGATCATGCTGCTAACAGGACTACTCTGCTAACAGGACCACTCTGTTAACAGGACCATGCTGCTAACAGGACCACTCTGTTAACATGATCATGCTGCTAAAAGGACCATGCTGCTAACAGGACCACTCTGCTAACAGGGCCATGCTGCTAACAGGACTACTCTGCTAACAATACCATGCTGCTAAAAGGACCATGCTATTAACAGGACCACTCTACTAACAGGACTACTCTGCTAACAGGACCACTCTGTTAACAGGACCATGCTGCTAAAAGGATCATGCTGCTAACAGGACCACTCTGCTAACAGGACCATGCTGCTAACAGGACCGTGCTGCTAACAGAACCACTCTGCTAACAGAACCACTCTGCTAACAGAACCACTCTGCTAACAGGACCACTCTGTTAACAGGACCACGCTGCTAACAGTACCGCTCTGCTAACAGGACCATGCTGCTAACAGGACCATGCTGCTAACAGGACCATGCTGCTAACAGAACCACTCTGCTAACAGGACCATGCTGCTAACAGAACCACTCTGCTAACAGGACCACTCTGCTAACAGGACCGCTCTGCTAACAGGACCACTCTGCTAACAGAACCACTCTGCTAACAGGACCACGCTGCTAACAGGACCACTCTGCTAACAGGACCATGCTGCTAACAGGACCGTTCTGATAACAGGACCATGATGCTAACAGGACC
>NC_056500.1:1512148-1512891 GCF_014905685.2 Nematolebias whitei
AACAGGACCATGATGCTAACAGGACCGCTCTGCTAACAGGACCATGACGCTAACAGGACCACTCTGCTAACAGGACCATGCTGCTAACAGGACCATGCTGCTGTAGATGTAAATAGTAAATGGACTGTACTTATATAGCACCTTTGTATTTTATCAAGCTACTCGAAGCTCTTTACAACAATCTGTGCCTCATTTACCCATTCACACAGCTCTATACTAGATCTGTACAACACAAACTGATCAAATCATTCTAATGAGATCCAACAATTTTCAGTCAGGTCATCTGGACAGTTTCTTTTTTTGTGCTGAAAACAACAACAAAAAGAAACTGTCCAGATGACCTGACTGAAAATTGTTGGATTGTATACCTGGATTATCGAGCATGGACTTTGATCATTCTAAAGAGACTAATCAGAGCTTCATCACATTCATGCACCGATGGGACACACATCAGAGGCAAAGAGGGTTCAGTGTCTTGCCCAGGAGCACTTCAGTATGTGGCTGCTGGTGGCTTTGAACCCCCAACTCTTGCGTTGAAAGATGACTACTCTAACCGCTGAGCCCCAGCCGCCCCAGATGTATCTTTCCCACTTTTGGCGCCTTGTTTTTGTACTTTTCTCGCATGCTTTGGTATTTCTTGTTGGTTTTTTGGAGAGTCCAGACGGTTCTTCTCGTCCTCAGCATTTCATTGCATCATTGACCTTGTGTTGACCTTGTGCTGACCTTGTGCTGACCTTGTGTTG
>NC_056500.1:1512901-1515749 GCF_014905685.2 Nematolebias whitei
CCTTGTGCTGACCTTGTGCTGACCTTGTGTTGACCTTGTGCTGACCTGCATATGACAATAAACCCGAACCGTTTCAGTTTGAATTAAGAAAATCCTTGGACAAAAAGCAAAAAGACAGCGGCTGTCCTTTGAAAGAATGAAACTTTAGATCAACTTTAATTCAATTAAACTTTAAATGTTGCAGTTGCTTTCAGAAAGCAGCGATCCATGTCGGTCCTGACCTCGCTCAGACTAGCCTGCAGCTCGTCAGTCAAACCAATAAATGCTTTTTGTCCAAACTGAGATTACACACCGTGTTCCTAACCTTTCCATAAACCTGTCAGGGATCGTGTGTCTGCGACGCCACGTGTGTCTGCATGTCAGGAGTCACATGGCCCCGTCATGACACAGACACGTATGTGACGTACGGAGGAGCTCCAGGTAACAAACGAAGAGATGAGTGTGTCTAACGGTGGGTCCCAGAGAAGACACAGGGTCCCCGACTGAGCTGAGCCAGGTAAGTCCACGTGAACAGAGTCGTTTAGAAGAAGAGCGTGTTGTTTGAACAGAGCGGCTCCGATCCGTGTGTCAGAGAAGCATCCGCATTGGGAGCAGGATTCCCAACGGTCCAAACGCTGAAGCTGTTTGAGATCCAGCTGTTTCCAGTTTGTTTTCATCTGCAGCAGCTGCTGAGCGCCGGTGTGAGTCGCACAAGCTGCTGCGACACAAGCGTCACCTCGGCGCCTGCAGGGTGACGCTTGTGGAGGCCCCTCCATCCAGCAGCTCTGGAGTCCTGCTCAGGTCACGTGCAGTCAAACGTCCTCTGCTTGTCCAAGTCTGGAAACAAAGCTCAGGAGCTCCAGATGTGCAGCGTCAACGTCACGTGTTGGCAGTTTGAGACGTTTCTGTAAAAATCTGCAGTTTGTCGAGCAGCTTTCTGTAGAAAGCTCTAAAGAACTTTGAGATTTGAAAAGGGTTCATGTCGGCCATGTTTATCTTTCTGCCTCTTGTGTGAACGATCATGAAGCGTTCCTTCTGATCCACTTTGCATCAAATCCTGAATCAAAACGTTCGGCTCTTTCAGGACAGTCCAACTTTAGCTGTTTGAAATATTTAGCCTTTTCTGCCGTTTTGTTTCTCAGAAAATGAACTGAGCTCATTTTGCATCCTTCACATCTTCAGACGTGTTTACACCTTTTGCTGCTCCTTTCTCTTTTTGTTCTGCTTCAGCTTCTTTCAGCTTCCTCATGAAAATATAAACCTTTTTCAGCTACTTTCAGCTACTTTCAGCTGGTTTGTGATGCTTTCAGTTTCTTTCTGCTAACTACAACATTTTTGTGCTTCTTCTAACTTCTTGATGCAAATTTCAGCTTTTTTTGCAAATTTCAGCTTTTTCTGCTATTTCAGCTATTTTGCTGTTTTATGTTAATTTAAGCTTTTTCAGCTCATTCCACATTTTTTGCACTTATTTCAACTTTTTTAATCTTCGTAATTCAGCACAAATGTGCTCGCTCCACTTCCTTCTGGTAATTTCAGCTTCTTTCTGCTGTTTTAGCTACTTTCATCCATCCATCCATTTTCTTCCACTTATCCGGGGCCGGGTGGTGGGGGTAGCAGCCGAAGTAGGGAGGCCCAGACTTCCCTCTCCTCAGCTACATGGTCCAGCTCCTCCGGGGGAATCCCGAGGCGTTCCCAGGCCAGAAACATCGTCCCTCCAGCTACTTCCAGCTTCAGCTGTTGTTGTTCTTTTTGCTCATGTCTGCTTTCTTCAGCTAACTTTTCATTCAACCTTTATGTCTGCAGGTTAGTCTCATTGAGCTGCGAGGACCCGTTCACAACAGAGACCTGATTTTAACACGACAGTAGACAGTCATAGAAACATATAGAATAAAAAGTAGAAAAATAAAAACAGCTAGGTTGTAAAACATGTCTGGTTTGTTTTATTCGCACCAGATTTTGGCAGGAAATGCAGTTTGTGTAGTTTCATTAAAATGTGAGTCTTTAAATGTGTCAAACTGGCACACAGTGAGACGATGAGAAGTGGGAGGGAGGGAGGGAGGCAGGGAGGGGGAGAGGCGTCTTGAGGCCAGCCCCTGAGCTGTCCCAACTGAACCTCCTCCACTTCAGCTGCTGTCAGGAGTGGAGGCAGACGCAGAGCAGGACACAACAATGCAGGTAAACTCTTTTCATTCCACGTCTGAAGCAACGAGTGACAAACTGACTTTCTCACACCGTCACTGTGGGAGCAAACAGATTCAATCAAGTTTGTATAAAAATCAAGTTGTTGTAATGTTTAAAAGCAACTTTTTTATTAACATGTAACTAAATGTGAGTCGTAAAGCTTTTGAGCGTGGAGCAAAAGATAATAATAATTTAAAAAACGCATTTATTGTCGGTCTAAAACAAATTCCAGAAACCTTTCTGTTGCGTAACTCAATCATTTGTCAATTTAAAATGAGTCTTGTGAGTCAGTGCTCATCACCAGATGTTTGAGGATTCCAGCGTGTGGAACGATCCAGATTAAATCTTCCCGTCCGACTCGTGCACAGAAAACAGTCTCAGGATTATTGTTGGCACATCACAGACGAGCTGTTCCTCTCAGACATTAAGTGGCAGCTCTGGCCTGCTACAACAGGGCTTGTCTTCTTTAGTTGGAGGGTCGGGGGTTTGATTTCCAGCCCTGAAGCTTCCTTCAGTGTCCCTGAGCAAGACTCTAAACACCCTGCTGCCTCCAGAATGAACGACGGACACAAACATCTGCAGATGTGCAGATGTTTGTGTGAGGAGTGAAGGAAAACTGTAGAAAGTGTTTAGCACAAACAGAGACAGGATGGAATGGTGCTCTGTGGAATATTTATATATATATATA
>NC_056500.1:1515849-1522022 GCF_014905685.2 Nematolebias whitei
TATATATATATATATATACATATATAATTTGTCTGCAGTGGCAGAGTGCAGTTGTTTGCTGACAGACGTTCACTTTAAGCAAACTGCATCAATTAAATAATCCTTCTGCCGTTTAGTTTTCTGTTGCGACTCGTGATGAATATTGCAGTTATCACTCGTTTGGCTTCTCAAGATTACGGGTTGAGCCAAACATCTTGAGAGCTGCACGTCTGTTTCAGATGAAACGTGTTGAACTTTCTGCTGATGTTTCATGGATCACATCTGGAAATGATCATTTAGGGGCTTCGTTTACTTCGCAGTATTTTTCAGCATGTTTTTATGTCTTTCTTCAGTGTCTGGACCTAAAGACCAGGTAGAGCTCAAGAGCATCGTCTTGTGCCAACAAAGAAAACATCTAGAGGAGTTCTGCAGGATTCTCCTGGACCATCTTCATCCAACCCTTCAGTTGGTTTTTGATTCTTCTGCGCTCCTGCTGCTAAGCGAACGCCAACAAAATGAGTTTGTAGCTACAGCTGCCAGCAGAGTGGAGGAAAAGCACCATCCAGGATGGAGGACTGTATTTCTAAAAAGACTCTGCTCGCTACACTGATGTCCTCCACTTCCCCGACCCCCTTGTCTGATAGCTACCTGGATTTCTTCAGTGAGTACCTGGACAAATCTGTCATTTGGAAGCACTACAACTACACCGGCAAGCTGCAGAATGACCGCTACTGTGACCAGCTGAAACCTCAGAGCATTGTGTTTGTGGTCATCTGTCTCCTTATCGTCCTGGAGAACGCTGTGGTTCTCATCGCCATTTGGAGGAACAAGAAGTTCCACGTGCCCATGTATTACCTGCTGGGGAACTTGACTCTGTCAGACCTGCTGGCTGGGATCACCTACATGGCCAATATTCTCATGTCAGGACACAACACTTTAAAACTGACACCGCTGCTGTGGTTCCTACGGGAGGGAGGGGTCTTCATCACCCTTGCTGCCTCCATCATTAGTCTGCTGGCCATTGCAATCGAGCGCCACGTTACTATGGTGACAATGCGTCCATATCACGGGGCCAAGAAGGGGCGTATGTTGGCGCTGATTGGTGCAAGTTGGGCCCTGTCGGGGCTTTTGGGGGTCCTCCCAGTTCTGGGATGGAACTGTATACACAAACTGGGCCAGTGTTCAACAGTGCTCCCACTCTACACCAAAAGCTACATTCTGTTCAGTGTTTCTGTGTTCTCCGTGGTGCTTTGGGCCATCGTGGTCCTCTATGCTCGAGTGTTCAGCATCGTTCGCAGGAATACGCAACGCCAGCGGGTGAGCTTTAAGAACAGCATGAGGAAGAGCTCATTGAGGAAGTCGCAGAAGTATGTCGCTCTGCTCAAGACCGTGACCATCGTACTCGGAGTCTTCATCGCTTGTTGGCTGCCCCTCTTCATCCTCCTTCTCATGGACTTTTTCTGTCCAACGGGTCAGTGCCAGCTGCTTAAAAAGTCAGAGTATTTCCTGGGGGTGGCCATGTTCAACTCGCTCCTGAATCCAATCATCTACACTCTGACCAGCAAGGACATGAGGCGAGCCATCCTCAGGCTGCTCTGTCGGCCATGTCTGATGACCAAAGATGGACAGGTGAAGAACATCGGGATGCCGTTCCTGGAGTGTAGCTTCAGTAAGACGGAGGCTCCTTCTCAGAAGTTAGAACACGGGCTGGAGACAACCATTTCCTCTGGGAATGTCATCGCCAGTCCATCCACCCTTAAAGCTCTTTACCCAAAACTCTTCAAACCATAAAAACTTTCATTCTTGGAAGGAGAGGCCAAAAGACTGTGAAAGGGTCGCCCACATTACAGAGGACGTGCAGCACGTCTTCTAACGACAGGAAGTAGTCCGGACCCTTTCAGATCTGAAAGCCAGAAAGAGTTTGCCTGAAATTCAGTGGAGGCACAAAGAAACATGTTTTTTAGTAACGCCTCACGTTCGACATGTGAAAAGTAGCAAAGGTAAAGTGAAACTTTACCGTGGCGCGAGAAATTCAAGTGTGAGCGACACACACCTGCGTGCTCATGGTGACAGTGATGTCGCTCCGACTCAACGGACGTGTCCACAAACACGAGCGTGCAAAGAGAAAGTCCAGCGTTTTCTCACAGTTCAAGATGAAAGTTGTAGACGGATGAAAGCAGCGTTGCAGTCTGTGATGCAAGCGTGTGCAGACATGTGGGTGTCGCTGGTCGACAGCCCGTGGCTCACAGAGCGGGTCCCATCACCCGTCTCGCTGCTTCCTGTGTGCGTTTGATGCACGGAGCTGGTGTAAAGCCAGCTCAGGAGGCCGGCGAGGCGTCGCCATGGTTCCAAACGACACGACACAAACCTGATGTGGAAAACAAACGTTGCTGGGCTGGAGTCCATTTGATTCTACTTTAAATGTCACTTTTGCAGTTAAACTGCTACAGCAAGAAACCAGCAGAATGTGCTTGATGTGACTAATGAGCGCATGCAGCTAGCTCCTGTTGTGACACGCTGACTATTTCACCGCGACTGAAACGAAATCAGCAGCTTGAAAAACGAGAACGTCAGGATTTCACATTTCACCTGGTGAATAAAAGGTTTGAAGTGATCAGCATAAAGACTTGACAGAATGTATCGGCACTTGTTACAAAGTTCTTGTTGAATGAAGACAGATTTACAGCCCAATGCGTTTTTTATTTGACCTAAACGTTCTGTCGGAGGCACATTTATATTTGATTCAAATAAGCTCCCAGATAAGAAACTATTTGAGTTTGGTCCCTCTGGACCTAAACTGATCAACGGGTTATGTTTTTATACTTTCTGTGTAGTGAATACCACACATTTTTACAACATCTGTTCTGTAAGTTATGTCTATTTTATGACACACAAATGCAACCATTACCTTTCTTTTGATAAAAGAAATAAAATATTTTCTGAGTGAAAGAGCTTGGGACTGATTTTGTCTGGGGAACGTTCAGAAACGAGTCTGTCTGTGTTTTCATTTTATTTTTGTGTGAGCGGTGACGGATATGTGACGAAGGGCCACGGGACCCGGTCTCACATCTGGAAACAACGTTGGTCTTCATCGAGCTCTGCTGGTCTCAGACGGCTCCAGCAACTTCCTGTAGAGCTTTCATGAAACGCTGAACTCTTTCAATTCTCTTTATACGAGAAGTTAAGATCAGCTGCTGCTCTCATCTGTCCTGCAGCTGGTGTTAGTGCCAGAGACACCGGTGGAAGCAGATGGTCCTCTGGTCCTGATCCTGGTTCTGCTAAAGGTTTCTTCCTCACGAGGGAGTTTTTCTTTCCACTGTCGCCTTCATGCTTGTTCAACATGAGAGTTCTGTGATGGAGTTCAACTCAGAGCTGCTATTATTGTTTTATAGATGAATGTTTCTGTTCCGTGCTCTGAGGCGACTTCACTTGGAGCTTTATAAATAAACTGAATTAAACTGAATTGAAATTGAGACGTAAAACAACTGTAGGCAGAAAGATGAATCCTTTGAACTTTAGTACATTTCTGTTCAAACGTGTTTAAAACATATTGTCTATCAAACAACATGCAGTCAGTCCTCTTGTTTTAAAAACCAACATTTAGACCTTTACTGTGGAAGGAGTATGAACAATAAATATCTTACCTGTTGCAGGTAGCTTTTCAAACTGTCTCAGTTTGGAGAAAGGTTTTTTTTTCTGACCAGATTAACGAGCTAATGGGAGGCAAAGACCAAAGTGGACGGCTGATGCCATAAAACCACTTCAGCTCTGAATATGCAGTTCTACAAACCAGAACACTGTCGTCACTTTTACTTTGGAAGATGTATTCCTGCAGGAAGTGCCTCAGGTCACACTGAAAGAATCACAGCTTAGCTGTTATTGCCACTCTATGTACTTGTAAACAACCATATCATTTACTAAATACCAGTGTAATGCAAAATGCAGTCAGAAATTTTCAGTTGTAGTTAATTCAAACTCTATTTACAACCTTTATATTGCTGTCAATTCTAGGATCTAGCTGTGAAACTGGCAGAAAATAACGATGTGTGCCTGAATAACATGATTGGTGACGATGTTAAAGTTCAATAAAACGAGGTTCACGTGAATATTTTGGTATTTCCGAGATCAGAGCGGTTTAATTTGGCACAAACGGTTGTTTTAGGACAGCACCAAACAAATCTTTGGCCTTGGCGCTGCTCTTACTATCCATTAGGTTGTTCCTCTGATCACAACTTACCTGTTTCTCCAAACAGAAGCTGTTCAAAGAGCAATATGCCACAAGATATTAATTATTCCTGTTTTTCACAAAACCCACTACAAAAGAATTGTGATCACACACTGAGCTGAAACAAATACCAGTAGTTAGTTAGCATGTACAACGGTTGTCCGTAAAGAGACAACATTTTAGAAGTTGTTTAAAGCTGTTGAACGAAAGATTTGAACATTCTGGTTTGTTTACACCTCAGATTACAACTAAACTACAACATCTGCTTTTCAAGAACTGAAACAGGCTGAAAAGTCACAATGAGTTTAAGAAATGTGCTTCATAAATCAGAGGCAGCAGACCATAACTGCAGAAGACGCATCCTTTTGATTTAACCCGCAGTGACCCAAAGACCCGTCTACGATAAGTGGTTCTGTTGCACTGAAGCACCTTTGATTTGATGTGAGTTGTAGTGGTGCAGATGCTCATCCAGATGTTCCCTGTATGCCATGTGGACAGAGGCCAGTCAGGGCAGCCTCCCTTAAGGTGAGAGCCACAGGTCACCGTGATCACAGGGGACACGTGGACAGATGTTCTCCTTCTCCCAGCTCATCTGAGGAGGTTCACACGTGACTGTTGATGGAGGCAGGCCTGATTTAACCGTCTCCTCAGGCCTGCACGCTCACACTGGGCTTTTGGTGCCACCTTGTGACTTGGAACAAAACTTGCTGCACAGGCAATCCTGCTGACCTGGATTATGTATTTTGCAACAGGGGGTAAAAATGTTGTGTCAGCAGCTGCCTGGGGCAAGCAGGTTTGTGTCAAGCTGCTCGATGCTGTTCATAAACATGTTTATCACTGGGAAAGAGTCCTGACAAGCAGGGTGAGTGGCATTTACACTGAGGTTATTACAGGGCATTTACTCACTGCATCGGGTTTTCATTGAGCAATGGCTTTATCAGCATTTTTAAACATGTACATCTGAGCTACTTATTGTTAGGTTTCAACTACTTTTACAACATTAAGAATGGGTGTTTCATTTGGTTTTCATTTTCTTGCAGTTAGATTCATTATTTTTGAATGTTTTGTTTTTATTTGTTTGTTTTTAGGGTGAATAAAGTATTTCACCCCTCCAGTTGAACGTCTTGGTGTTTTGGTGATTTGATCCACTTTTTTCTGTTTTGGCCCCGCTGTTTTGCTTCCTTCACAATAAAAGCCTCCTCCGTGCCGACCCTCCTGCCTTCCATTGCACGTCAACGGAGGCGGGCCGCGCGCGCTGCTGTGGGCTCTTACTTTGAAGGCGGTAGGAGGCCGACAGTGCTTAGTCACGGTGAGTTACAGCTTTCGCCCTCCTTCAGATGTGGAGGTGCTGCTCGACAGGCGGTGATGGAGGAATACAGCTAGCCTACGCGGGTTTCAGTGTTTGTACAAATATAGCAGGTTAGTGACGCTTAATACGATAATTCTGAGCAAATTGTAGAGGCCGAGAAGCCAAATGTTGGGCTTATGTTAGCCTGTTAGCTCGCGCAGCCTCTTCTGTTGTTAGGAGTCTCTGTCGCTGCCAGCTCTGAACATTTTATTTATTAACCCGGACAGTTAAAGATGGTTTTAAACTTAAAGTCGGCTTAAGCCCAACCTTGCACATCAGCTTTCTTCGCTGATTGACCAGAAGCAGCTCTGAAATGTGGAGCTTTATTTTATTTATTTATTTATTTTATTGCGCTTTGTGTTACGTAGGCAGGCGGCGCGGAAACCTAATCCCGCCCGGGGTCTTATGTAAGGACCCACTCGTGTTTTGGTGCAGCCTGTTGTACTGTGTGCTGGAAGAGGAGTCCACGGTGAGTCACGGAGTGGAGGAGGAGGAGGAGAAGGAGGCTCTGCTCGGACTCGGAGCACTTTGTTGTTATGGGAGCGGAGAACTGCAGGCCTGACAGGAAGGAGTCCTGGAGTGAAACTGTCTCCTGATCACTCTGGAGTGAATTTGTCTCCT
>NC_056500.1:1522122-1528196 GCF_014905685.2 Nematolebias whitei
ATGTTGTGTACATGCCTTAGTAACAGTACACAGTATAGTATTGTGTATAAAGACGCACCATCAGGACCGACATCGTTCTAAAGGAAGAGACGTTTGTTCAACTTTTCTTTAGTTTTAGTCGTTTCAGTGTTTTCACTCGGGGCTTGTCAGACAGTTTTAATAAATTATATCACAGAAATTCTTCGCAGAGTTTAAATGAACTTAAAGTTATTATTAAAGTTATTATTTTATTAAGTTTGCCTGACTGACTGATTTCTCTGCTAAACTGATTGTTTCATTCCAATGGTTATATTTACAGGATTTCAGCTTTTGTAGTCGTTTATTACTATTTGTTTTTCATATTTGATCATTTATTAAATGACATTAATAACAGTTTGAAGGTCATTATCAGTTTAACTCCTGGAAGCAGCTAAAACTCCTTCTTACTGTTAATAACAGATATTCTTGATAACCTTCACCTCGTGTACGTGACTCGCAGCAGAGAACACAGCTCCATTATAATGTGGGGCTTATAAATATTTGTGTTTTCGTCTTAACGTGGTTTCCTTGTACGGACTGATGCAGCTGTCTCGCTGCGAGACGCTCAGACAGGCGGCGGCGGCACCGGGGGTTTGGTCCTCGCACAAGTTGCACATGTGTATGACGACGACGCTCAGAACACGCCAACTGTCTTTTTGTTTGTACTTGTATCACTCCGTGCAGGCAGGTAAAATACTACAAGTACACAAACAAGTAGAAGATACTGGTTTCTCCACAGATATCTAATGTGTGTGTACAAATCCTGACTCCACCATCTGTCCAGTAATGGCGGCCACAGCAACTAAAGATTTGATTATTCCCTTTTACTGAAGGCCGTCAGACATTTACATTGGCATCGATAAAACCAGTCCCTCAAATGGAAACTGCTCGTGTCGAGCCCTCGTGTCGTCTCCTCGACGTCTTCAGAGTAAATTACATTAAAATATAATTCAGCTGAGTCACCGTAAAGTACAAAACAGCCTAAGATAAGCACACGCAAAGAAGCTGGTCCATGTGGTAACAACCACACTGAACTGGTACGTTTTGAGTTGGTGTTGGGAACGTCGACGCTAAACGTTTAGCATGTGCGCTACAATCAGTTTTAAGGTGGATTTATTGTAAGCATTTGTTCAAACTGGGTCCCAGTGCAGTCAGTGGTAAAATATGTGAAATGTCCAGTAGCCCACAGACTGACACCTGAGCAGCCTGTTTGTCAGGCGGAGGTTGGTGCTCCGTGGAGGTGACGGAGGGTTGAGCAACATGTTCTCATGGTTTCCTGTAAAACTCTTACTTGGAAACTTGAAGGGGTAAAAAGTGCAGGAGTGGATGAGACGTGCACGTTTCGTCTGACGGTACTCCCAGCAGGCCGACTAAACGTTAGCTGGCCGTGCACACGTTGCTTGTTTCAAATAAAAAGGTTGTGCATTAAAGCGTTTAGTTTTGCCAGTCTCATCTGTTGATCGTTAAAGGTGTCGCCGCTCAGGTAATGGTTGGTGTTTGTGTGGCCGAGCGCTCGCACACATCCGACAGCTCCCGTGCACGTTTCGTCCACGCAGCTGTCGAAGGCAGTTCATGTTCTGAAAACAAGAAGTTGTGAAGGCTGCGCCCTCGTTGCTCTTTTGTATCAAAGCTCGTTGTTACTGGCACGTGGTGTGCATGTGTTACTGCTAACTGCGTGCCAAGTTCCCCTTTCACAAATAAAAGGTGCTTTCTTGTTGTGAGGTGCAAGAAACGACGTGTGGCGTTCGATTCTGCTGGCATGCAGCAAAAACCTTCAACTCCTGAGGCTGTCCACGTTCTGTGTGGGACTCTTCAGAAAACAAAGTACTGTGGGACAAAGGTCCAAACTGCACTCTGCCGCCCGCGGTTCACGGTTCTTCTGAAGAGTTGAGGGTAAAACACGGTGTTTTTACTGAACAACAGCTTTTATGAAGCTTCAGCTCGTTGCTGGTCTCTGCAGCCGTGCGTGTGCAACATATTGGAGTTCTGTAGAATTGCAGCAAAGAAAAGGTTGAAAGTTTCATTTGATGGCCCAAAATGTCAGTTGTTGCTGTTTGAACCGTTTGACTGAATCAAAGGAACAAACAAATGGACGGCAGTTGTTTCCATCTCGCATCATTTGTGGAGCTACTGATTCTGGAATAAATGTTTTGTTGTTGTGGAAACCACGAACTTGCAGAAGATGCTCTTAATTAAAAAAAGTCTCCAGAGACTAAAGACAGCCTTGCTGTTGCACTGATTCCTTTTGTTTGCAGAGATTAAAATAATCCCCAGATTAGGTGTAAACTGTGTTCTGGTTAAATGTTGTGGGGATTAGGCGTCTCCTCCACGTCGGTGTGGCACGTCACTTGGATCAGCCGGAGCACACGTGTCATGCTGGCCAACTAAACTGGGCTCTGTGTGTTTGTGCTGGTTCTGTCTGAGGTTTAAAGTCACGTCTGGAGGTGTTGGAGGGACTCACCTGAACGCTTGTTTTGGAGCTGCACGATGATGTCACAGCTCTGAGGTGTAGCTCTCCCTTGTTAAAACTCGTCTCACTGATGACCTCATCGTGTCGGCCTGCTTTGTGTTCAACAGAACAAACTACGTACAGAGTTAATCAGTGTCATGTCTTCTGTCTCAGTGGTCCGCTTGCACCGAGGGACGTCGATCAGCCCCACCACCACCACCACCACCCCCGTCGTCTGTTCCTACGCTGCTGATCGCTGCACCTTCAGTGTCGGACTCTTCTGACCGAGGCCAAAGTGTTGATCGCACACGCTTTTACTTCATTCCTGCCCTTTTGAAGGTTTGAGCTTAGATTTGAGCTGCATTTTAATTTCCTCATTGGAGACAAATCGTTCGTATGAGAAAGTGTTTCGTAGAGGCCGTTTGGTGTAACGTCCAGCTTCAGTCGGTGATGGAGACGGTCCAGGAGACGCTGTCGTTTTATTTGAACTGAAGGAACGATCAACGTTCAGTCGTGTTGCCAGAACAAACAGACGAGCGTAATGGGAACCTGCGTCATAGTTCAACATTAACTTTTATTTCTGCAAAGTTGGGCGTGAGCGGGGGAGCCTTGACTTCCAGAGTTTCATGATGTTGGAGCGCCGTGTAAAGACACAGCCAGCCACGAGTGGCGTCTCCACCGCAGCCCCCAGCTGAGCCGTGCGGTGCAACCCGCTCCGTAACGGGACAAAGCTTTTCTTTCATCGCCGCTCGCTCGACAACCATAGGACGTCCTCCATGGAAGCTGGAGCCATCGCTTTAGCTTAAAAGTTGCTTTTATTTCAGCCGTGTGTGCACGAGGTGCAGGGATGTCTCGTAACGCCGTGCACCGTCCATGAGAAGGAGCTTGAAGAAGAGGGAAAGGGTTTGTTGGAAATGACTGAGTGTCTGACAGAATACAAAGCGCTGGTGACTCCGTCCACGCGCAATGGGCACCGCGTCTTCAGCTACACGCTGGAGAGCCACACGGCGGCCGCCTTCGCCATCATGAACGAGCTGCGCCTGGAGCGGCAGCTGTGCGACGTCACGCTGCGTGTGCGCTACAAGGACCTGGAGGCCGTGGACTTCGTGGCTCACAAGGTGGTGCTGGCTTCTTCGTCCCCCGTCTTCAGGGCCATGTTCACCAACGGCCTGAAGGAGTGCGGCATGGAGGTGGTTCCCATCGAAGGAATTCATCCCAGGGTGAGTGTGACGCTTGTTTTTAAAAGGATGGACCAGTAAAACCAATGTTTTCTGTACTGTGAGTCCGTGTCAGGATTCTGTGACAGAACCGTAACTCAGCTGAACTCCTATTGACACAATAACAAGTGCATTTTATCTTAATGTTGCTATAAAATCATTTAAATTGTGACAGTTGTTTGGTGTCGCTAAGCTTTCGCTCCTGGGCGGGACGGTCTTTATTCTTCTGCTTCTTTTACCGTGTCTAGATGATTCTAATTCACAACAACAAATGGCAGCTTGTCGTTTTGGTATCACACAAAAACGAAGCCCAATAAAAAATCTGTGTAAGAAGAACAAAGAATAATAATTCAGTCCACCGAGCTGCTTTGATGAGATGTACGAGGAGGAGGATCAGCCGGGTGCTGCTGATCTGATGGTTGGTGCGAGCGCCTCTGTCAAAGCAGCTGTTGCTGCTTATTAATCTGGAGGGCTTAAAGATCATTTATTAAGCAGCAGAGAATTATTAATCTGAAAACAAAAACCAGAAACGGGCGACGCGCCGTCCGTCGGACAGGAAGCTCAAAGCTGCTGCGTCCTGGTGTTTGTTTGGAGTTTCTCCTCTTCGCCTTTTCCTTTCTGGGTTAATAAATAACGAGGACGCTCCAGTTGAACTCTGAATAAGTTTACAGCCACGTAAACAACTTATTTTTATCATCACCGGTAGGGCTGGGCGATATGGACCAAAATTAATACCTCCATGTTTTAACATAAATGGCGAGATACGAATTTTATTATTTCCATAAAGTAATAAAATATATATATTTCTGAGTCAAAGCTTTGTCCCATTTGTGACACAACTTAACAAAACTGTAACTACAAAATAAACGTCTCAAAAATAAAATGATTTTTCTGCATAACAAAACCAAGAGCAGCCGTGCACTTGAAATTTAAACAGAAACCACGGAGCAACCGTCATTTCATTGAACTCTTAACCCCGTGTTAACCTTGCAAATGACAAATAAACGAACTAAGGAAAAGGTGGCTCTTTTTAAAAAGTCTGATTGTAAGTTCATGCAACCCTTAATAACCTTTATTAACGAAGCTGTTGGCCCATTGTTGGCGTGTTTACTGAGCTCGGTTCTGGACATTTGTCTCCATGTTTTTAAAGAGAAGACAGCTTCACGCCATGCCGCTCTAAACCAGCTCGTTTCCTGCAGAACACCAAACCTCTGCTTTGTAGCAGCTACTGCATTTTTCACACCGTTCAGGAATTCAGGGGCCGTTTACACAACACGTATTTTGAGTGAATCCGCTCCGTTCTCTCTCTGATCATCTACACGACACCAGCGGCCCCCCCTCTTTGAATCCAGATGTTTCTGAACCCACCTTCCAGAGTGGAGGTTTTTCTCTGACCCCCCGCTGATGATGTAAACATCTCCCGCTGAAGCTTTGTGTTAAACCACATGTGCACACGCACGCGTGGACAGACGACATATTTCTATCAACATGGCGGCGGACACACGTCTTTCTGAACTACGACTGATGGAATATATTTTTAATCTCGTAGTTAATCTACGTCAGATTCCAGCTGCTGTGACCAACATCTGTGTTGGAAGAGACACAGTTGGATCCAGTTCTGATGTCTCTGTTTATAGAACGAGGCCGTGCACACATCGCGCTGCACTATAACATACTGAATGTGATAAAGAACATTTTAATAGTAATAAACATTATTTATGTTAGTGTGAGATATAATGATCAATCAATCAATCAACCTTTATTTATACAGGTAAATCCCATTGAGCCTCGAGGACTCATTTACAAGAGAGACCTGATTTCAACAAAGAAAGATGACAACAATGGACAACAGCAACAACAATAAGCAGTTATAAAAACTCATACTACAGTTTTTTTTTTTTTTTTTTTTAACAAATAGGATGGCTAAAAGGAAAAAGGTAACAAAACCAAAAAAACAGCTAGATTCCGAGACAAATGTATAAAACTAAAAACAGGAACATGTCTGCATTGGTCCCTGCCAGGAGTCCAACAGATTCTTAAAGACACTTAGAGAGGTCAAAGGTCGAGAGCTTCAAATCTTTTTGTAAGATATTCCAGGAAACAGGAGCGGAGGAGGAGAAGGTCCTTTTGTCTAGTTCAGTCCTCACTGAGGGAACACTGCAGGTAATAATGTCCTGAGAGCGCACTCCGGACGCTCTCTGGACGTTATGTAATTCAAATTATGTGATTAAAATGATGCTAAACATGTTGCGTGTTATTAAAGTTGAAAATGAAGACGTCAGGTTTAATTTTTATTTACAAACCGGATTCCAAAAAAGTCGGGACCAAACATGAACGCAGGACTCTGATTGGTCAGGGGGAGGAGTCACTGGATCTGATTGGTCAGGGGG
>NC_056500.1:1528296-1528361 GCF_014905685.2 Nematolebias whitei
GATTGGTCAGGGGGAGGAGTCACTGGATCTGATTGGTCAGGGGGAGGGGTCACTGGATCTGATTG
>NC_056500.1:1528371-1531091 GCF_014905685.2 Nematolebias whitei
ATCTGATTGGTCAGGGGGAGGGGTCACTGGATCTGATTGGTCAGGGGACTCAGAAACTTTTCACTGAGCCGCCATTTGCAATTTCTCTGGATGCGGAGCAGCGGCTGGAACTATTTTTAAGATTTTAAAAACAATAATGACAACGCCGTGTTTAGTTCTGAGGTCCAGGCGTTTTTTGTGTTTGATGACTGACGACAAAATTGGAGCGAGCGGAGTCACCGCGGAGGATCATACGAGCTGCCGAGACGTCGAAGCCGCGAGGCCGAACCCCGAGCCCCGGCCTCAACCTGCTCACAAAGGCCGGATTCGAGCCCTGGCAGGCGGGAGGACCGGGATGGAGGGTAATCAGTGAAGATTAAAAATAAATAAACAGGTTTCACGGCTTTATCGTGAAATCCTGTTTTCACTTTGACTTTATTAAATAATCTGTTAAAGTTAATTCAACTGAAAAATCATAAAAAGACACAATTATTGAATCTCATATTTCCCTCCAACATGATCAAAGAAGAAACACAGACTTTGGTTCAACGTTATTCTAACCCACAGATGAACAAATCATAAAACAAGAATTACACTCTTAATTAAAGCTTTAAATCTAAAGCTAAACTTTAATTCAAAGCTAAAAATAATCTGTAAACAAGGAAAAATAATCTGTATACAAGAAACAAATGAGTGCAAATACATCAAATGATGAAGAAACATATAGAATTTAAAATATAGATATCCTGATGCATGCTCAATAATCCAGGTAGAAAAATCTAAAAAAGTTAAGTCTGGTCCTCTGGACATTCAAAAACAAACAAAAAAGTAGAAATGTTTCTTCTTTCATCCAAAAGACTTCTTCAGTCTGAGGAGCTTATTCAGCTCAGTCTTATATAAATAGCTGTGAGCTGAATAAGCGCCTCAGACTGAAGAAGTCTTTTGGATGAAAGAAGAAACATTTCTACTTTTTTGTTTGTTTGTTTTTGAACGTCCAGAGGACCAGACTTAACTTTTTTAGATTTAAATATAAATGTTTTTTGTAGAATCTGGTTAATCAGATTTAATTCAGTTCAGTTTATTTCTAAAGCACCAAGTCACAACAGAAGTCGTGTCAGGCGCTGAACAGAAACATTCATGTATAAAATAATAATTTGATATTTATCTGAGGAGCAGAACTCTCGTTAGCAGGACTTGGATTCTGGACACGCCTCCAGAATCGGTCCTAAAGTGCAGGTTCAAATCCAGGCTGAGTAGGGCATAAGAAGCAGGTAAATTTTAGGGCTGGGCCACATCATATCGTTCACGAGAATACCGGGAAAAAAGCTTGCCCGGGAAAATAAATGATATCATGATATGCTAATTTCATGACGTCAGTACGTCAGTGTTTGCCCCGCCCCATTAACGGAACTGAGCGGGCTGAACTACTGAACCAAACTGCCCCCCCAAACCTGTTTGTACTGGTGTAACGCTAATTAGTTGCGCGCAATACTAGCTAGCTAAAAAGCTAAAAACAAACGACGTGCGGCTCTGCTGTGTCTCTTTTTCAAATCCCGTTTTCTATTGCGTTTTAAATGATCTAGATATTTGTAAAGTATCCATATATCACCCAGCCCTAATTATGATCTGTAAAACTGAATAAAGGCTATTTCTTATTATCCGCACGACAAAGTGTCTAAACTAAAAGCTCTTAGTTTGACCCAAAAAGTCAAATAAAAGGTTAAAGACGACAACATTTCTGTGTTCTTTGACCTTTTACAGGCTGCTGTACGTTTAGCTAAGTTCACGTCACGTCTGTCACTCGGTGTGGATTCTGTATTCATTTGTTGTGGGGAGTACAAAGGTCCAGAAACGAGGTTTTGTAATCGTATCCATGAGTTTTCCTGGTTTTGTGGCACTTGTTCAGGTGATGGACAGATTGATAGAGTTTGCCTACACTGCCAGCATCTCTGTGGGGGAGAAGTGTGTCATTCACGTGATGAACGGTGCCGTCATGTACCAGATCGACAGCGTGGTCAAAGCCTGCTGCGACTTCCTCGTCCAGCAGCTCGACCCCAGCAACGCCATCGGCATCGACAGCTTCGCCGAGCAGATCGGTTGCACCGAGCTCCACCAGAAGGCCAGAGAATACATCTACATGAACTTCAGCCAGGTACGGACAGACAGGTGCTGCTGCTTCTCTTTATCATCTCCTTTTTGTCATGATACTAAACTAAAAGCAGGAACTGAGACGCACTTTTGTCCACATTTTGTTTCACTTGCGCTTTCTGCCTTTTGTGTTTTTGACCTTTGAGCCCTGAGAACGAGTCACGGCTGCTAGAACGTAGTTCAACTGGTGCAGCCAACTGCAGACATTAAGGTCGTTTTCACACCAGATAGTCCAGTAGACTCGGTTCTGGACCAATATGCATGACCTTTTGTTACATTTGAGCTGGAGCGTTTGCATTCACACTGCACTGTGCAGTCGAGCCAACCTGTTGAACCAACCTGTTGAAGCAACCTGTTGAACCAACCTGTTGAAGCAACCTGTTGAAGCAACCTGTTGAACCAACCTGTTGAACCAACCTGTTGAACCAACCTGTTGACCCAACCTGTTGAAGCAACCAGTTGAAGCAACCAGTTGAACCAACCTGTTGAACCAACCTGTTGAAGCAACCTGTTGAAGCAACCTATTGACCCAACCTATTGACCCAACCTGTTGACCCAACCTGTTGACCCAACCTGTTGACCCAACCTGTTGA
>NC_056500.1:1531101-1531226 GCF_014905685.2 Nematolebias whitei
CCTGTTGACCCAACCTGTTGACCCAACCTGTTGACCCAACCTGTTGAGCCAACCTGTTGAAGCAACCAGTTGACCCAACCTGTTGAACCAACCTGTTGAGCCAACCTGTTGAGCCAACCTGTTGA
>NC_056500.1:1531326-1534406 GCF_014905685.2 Nematolebias whitei
GGTGTTACCCAGCGTAAAATAGCAAAGACTTTTAAGTTATCATCATCAACCGTGCATAACATCATCAAAAGATTCAGAGAATCTGGAACAATCGCTGTGCGTAAGGGTCAAGGCCGTAAAACTCTACTGGATGCTCGTGATCTCCGGGCCCTTAAACGTCACTGCACCTCAAACAGGAATGCCACTGTCAAGGAAATAACAGAATGGGCTCAGAAATACTTCCAGAAAGCATTGTCAGTGAACACAATCCACCGTGCCATCCGCCGTTGCCAGCTGAAACTCTACAGTGCAAAGAGGAAGCCATTTCTAAGCAAGCTCCACAAGCTCAGACGTTTGCACTGGGCCAGGGGTCATTTAAAATGGAGTGTGGCAAAATGGAAGACTGTTCTGTGGTCAGATGAGTCACGATTTGAAGTTCTTTATGGAACACTGGGACGCCATGTCATCCGGACCAGAGAGGACAAGGATAGCCCAAGTTGTTATCAACGCTCCGTTCAGAAGCCTGCATCACTGATGGTATGGGGTTGCATGAGCGCTTGTGGCATGGGCAGCTTGCATGTCTGGAAAGGCACCATTATTGCAGAGAACTATGTTCAGGTTCTAGAACATCATATGCTCCCATCTAGACGTCATCTCTTTCAGGGAAGACCCTGCATTTTTCAACACCATAATGCCAGACCACATTCTGCAGCAATCACAACATCATGGCTACGTAGGAGAAGGATCCGGGTACTGAAATGGCCAGCCTGCAGTCCAGATCTTTCACCTATAGAGAACATTTGGCGCATCATAAAGAGGAAGGTGCCACAAAGAAGGCCCAAGACGATTGAACAGTTAGAGGCCTGTATTAGACATGAATGGGAGAGCATTCCTATTTCTAAACTGGAGAAACTGGTCTCCTCTGTCCCCAGACGTCTGTTGAGTGTTGGAAGAAGAAGGGGGGATGCCACACAGTGGGAAAAATGGACTTGTCCCAACTTTTTTGGGATTTGTTGACGCCATGAAATTTGGAAACAACAGATTTTTCCCTTAAAATGAAACATTCTCTCAGTTTAAACTTTTGATCTGTGATTTGTGTTCTATTCTGAATAAAATATTAGATGTTGGCACCTCCACATCATTGCATTCAGTTTTTATTCACAATTTGTTTAGTGTCACAACTTTTTTGGAATCCGGTTTGTAGAATCAGTTTGTGTAGCTACACTAAGCCTCTAACCAGTTCCCTGCTGGTGTCCAAACTAAATCCCAATTAGTTTCTGGTCAACACGTCTCTCACGGTGAATGACTCCCTGCGTTTTTATCTGATACGTTTTAATCAAACATCCCATCAAACCGTTGGAAACGAGTCGTCATGGAGACGGTCCATCGAGGCGGCTCCAACTGTCTGTGCACAACAGAACGAGCTGCTGTGACACTCATTTGTTGTAATATTCAACATGTGACATGTCAAACAGTTGAAATGGTCACACGTCCTAAAACTTTACTGACACTTTTCTTGCGAGGGCCGTTTGTGAAGCACTGGGTTTACAACCAGAAGTTTTGCTCTGCAGGTTCACCTGAATCAGGCGGGATCTGATTCATGCCGTCATTGTGTCGGTGTAATGTTCAGCCGTGCAGGGAGTCATCTGAAGATGCTCCACCTGCTGCTTAAAAAGATGAAGCGGGTAAATATCTAAAACCTGCTGAAAAGTACGCCCCGAGGACCAGGTTTGGGTCTAATGGGACAACTCTGGACAGAAGTGAACACGAGCCGAGCACGACAACGAGCCACAGGCAGGGTGGACGAGTCCGGGACACGTCTCTGCTCCGAGCGCTGAACCAGAAAAGGCTAAAACTGCTGAAGCCCTGAAGCAGCTCAGATCAAAGATTGTCTGGTCCCTGACCTCATCTTGAATTTAGGCTGCATTCACACCAGCCCCGTTTAGTCCGATTTAATCCAACTCTAGCTTGTTTTCCTAGAAAGTCCGGTTCCTTTAGGGAGGTGTGAACGCACCATTGAACTCTGTCACGGAACAAAAAGGTGAACTCTGGCCCGGGCTAAAACCTAGGTCTGGGTCCGGTAGAAGAGAACTCCAGCACGGTTCCAGTACAGTGTGAATGTAAACAGACCGGACCCGCTCCACAGGACAAACAAACACATTTCTCTTATATGGAGCCGTCAGCTGACTTGTGTGAAAAACAATATTCTCCATGGTCTTCTGTCTCATCTTCTGCTCATGCTGAGTCCATTGTTGAAAAATAACAAAATATAACTCCTAAAACTGATAAAACTTGATGCCACTTCGTTTTTATTTTTATTTACAGAAGAAGAAGAAGACGTGTCTTCAGAGGTTTTTGTGTCGTTTCTTTCAGTAGTTCTTGGTGCAGCGCCCCCACAGACGAGCGGGGAAACAGGTTGGTTCAACAGGTTGCTTCAACAGGTTGCTTCAACAGGTTGGTTCAACAGGTTGACTCGACTGCACAGTGCAGTGTGAATGCAAACGCTCCAGCTCAAATGTAACAAAAGGTCATGAATGTTGGTCCCGAACCGAGTCTTCATGACTATCTAGTGTGAAAACGACCTTAATCTGGTTATTAGTCTTTCTTCTCTTCTGTTCCTCCCTCCTGTTCTCATTTCTCCCACTTGTCTCTGAATTCTGTAGTACCATCTTCCTTTGTGCTCTTCTTTCCACTGTTTTTGCCATTTTTCCTTCAGTTTCTGTTTCACTGTGGTTCTTACTTCTGATTTACTGATGGATATTGTAAAGTTGACTTGATCTTTTGTTGCTGCTTTTGCTGCCCTGTCTGCTGCTTCATTCCCTCTGATCCCTGTATGCACTGGTGAACTGAGACAATTGTTGTTGTTGTTTTTCTTCTTCTTCTTCTTGTGAGAGGAGGGTGTGTGGAGGAGTGGAGGAAGAGCGAGTGTGAGAATATTGTTTATTCTATATCTTTGACTTTTCTTTCTTACTGTTTTTTCACTGGGTGTTAATGTTATTTGTTTAAATTGTGATTTTGTTTAGTTTCGTCACGTTTTAAGGGTTTTATTGTTGGTTTGGGTGTGGCCGTCAGGCGTGCCTGACTGGCCGGCGTCTGACGGC
>NC_056500.1:1534506-1538778 GCF_014905685.2 Nematolebias whitei
TCTTTCTGTGCAACAATGGTGGAATTGGTGATCCTCTTACCATCTTGGCTTCTGAGAGACACTGACACTCTGAGAAGCTCTTTTTATACCCAATCATGTTGTCAATTGACCTAATTAGTGTTAATTGGTCTTCCAGCTGTTCGTTATATGCTCAATTTCCTTTTTCCAGCCACTTATTGCTACTTGTCCCAACTGTTGTGGGATTTGTTGGCACTGTGAAATTTTGAATCAACATATTTTTCCTTTAAAATGTTACATTTACTCAGATTAAACTTTTGATCTGTCATCTATGTTATATTATGAATAAAATATTGACATTTGCCATCTCCACATCATTGCATTCAGTTTTTATTCACAATTTGTTTAGTGTCCCAACTTTTGTGGAATCTGGTTTGTACATAAACTGATCTGCAAATGCATCTTTGCTAATCACGAGCGCTCGAAAAAGATTTAGAGTAGTTTAAATGTAATCATCAGCTGCTTTGATGTTTTGCTTTAGTTTTTCGGGAGCTCTGTATGAGAACAAAGTCCCTGCTCAGTAATCCAGGTATACAATCCAACATTTTTCAGTCAGCTCTCTGTTTGAGACGTATCGAGGAGCTGTTTCAACAAAATGTGTCGTGTCTTCCAGGTAGCAACCCAGGAGGAGTTCTTCAATCTGTCCCAGTGCCAGCTGGTCAACCTCATCAGCCGTGACGAGCTCAACGTGCGCTGCGAGTCCGAAGTCTTCCAGGCATGTGTGGCCTGGGTGCGCTACGACCAAGAGAACCGTCGACCGTACGTTCAAGCCTTGCTTCAGGCCGTTCGCTGCCATTCCCTCACCCCCAATTTCCTCCAGACCCAGCTGCAGTCTCTGGACTGGGACCCTCCGTGCAAGGACTACCTGGCCCAGATCTTCCAGGACCTCACGCTTCACAAACCAACCAAAGCAATTCCTTTCAGAACGCCCAAGGTGCCGCAGCTCATCTACACAGCAGGGGGGTATTTCCGCCAGTCTCTCAGCTACCTGGAGGCTTACAACCCGTGTTCAGGGGCGTGGCTGAGGCTGGCGGACCTGCAGGTCCCCCGCAGCGGCCTGGCAGCCTGTGTGATCAGCGGGCTGTTCTACGCCGTGGGCGGCAGAAACAACGCACCTGACGGCAACATGGACTCCAACGCCTTGGACTGCTACAACCCCATGAACAACTGCTGGCGTCCGTGCGCGCCCATGAGCGTTCCCAGGAACCGAATCGGCGTTGGTGTCATCGACGGCATGATCTACGCCGTTGGTGGTTCTCACGGGTGCATTCATCACAACAGCGTGGAAAAGTGAGTCTCCTGAGAATCTTCAGTACATGTGTTGAGACGTGCACGACCGCAGGAAGTCAGCCTGCAGGCACTTCCTGCTCGTTCTGTTCAGGTGCTCCAGCCTCGTGTAAAATGTACATTTTTAATTTGAATTAAAAGCAGAGTCTAAAAGTCGAGAGGAGCGTTTGATCTTGTCCTTAAGGGCAAGTGAAGCGGGGACTTGTCCTCTTCAGAGCACGTGTTCTGGGGCTGCGCTCGTGTTTTCAGTGTGACCCGTTTGCGTGGCCTCAGTTTGACACGAGGCCACACGTGCACGTCAGTTCCTCACGTCTCCAGGTGCTTGTTGAGTGACGATGTCTTTACCTCCAGCTTTATTCCAAGAAGCGTCGTCTTTAATCGGAGCAGCAGTTTGTGTGAAAGCAGAACGCGCCCGACCTGTTTGAGTTCTCGCTTCACGATGCTGAAGGAAACGTAAAGTTTATCGTGCACGCTACGCTTACAGGGAGATGAACGTGCACCTCGGATCATGCATGTGAGCTGCTGGCTGATTCCTCTAAATGCCTTCAGCTCTGAGAAAGCGCTGGTCTTCGCTGCAGGACCGAGTCCTGGTTGGCTGCAGGGTTGGAGGGAAGTGGCTCCTAGAAATGTGGATGGAATATTTCCTGGAAGAACTTGAATCTGTAGATCTGCTCATTGTTTACGTAAAGGTGAAGCTGCGGCTCATTCCAGCTCGTACCTTCAGCACGTGGTCTGATCGCTCTTCTTCTGTGTTCAGGTATGATCCAGAGAGGGACCAGTGGCATCTGGTCGCCCCCATGTTGACACGCCGTATAGGTGTCGGTGTTGCAGTCATCAACCGGCTGCTGTATGCCGTCGGTGGCTTTGACGGGGCCAACCGGCTCTGCTCCGGTGAGTGCTACAACCCTGAGAGGGACGAGTGGAGGACCATGGCCCCCATGAACACGCTGCGGTCCGGAGCTGGTGAGGAAGAAATTCAAAGTAACTGTCATGAGAAACTCTCACCTGCCAGCGTGGACACAGCTGCTTGTGCCAGTTTACCACCTCGTCTTGGTTCACCAGGTGTTCCAGTAACGCTGCTGGTGTCAGGTGCCCCAGAATGACCTTTGACCCACAGCTAAAAGAAGCTCAGATCAGTCAGAAGAGTGTGTTCACTTTAAATTAGTGTGCAGTGTAGTTTTATCACCATTATTCAGGATGATCATCGGTGTGCATGGTCATCCTGATTCTGTTCAGAAGAAACGGATGAAAGTCAGAAAGGTCTCCAGGTTCGTGTTCCTCCATCGACTTGTTGTTCGTAGGTCTGCCTCCAACATTCTGTGTAGAAGTACCGTATTTTTCTCTGTAGATGTCAGGTTTTCTGCATAAATTAGCATTTCTGCGACTTGTACAGTGAAGAGACTTGTTGATGTTTTTCCATGTTTCTAAACCAGTTTTGTCTGAGATCTGATGATTTCATTCGTTCTGCCATGGGAATTATTGAACACTACCATCTTCAGCCACTAGAGGGCGCTCGAGGAATATGTTGGTCTGTGGTAAGGAGCCGCCTCAGAGCTCCTGCATCAAACATCACATGAGCTGCATGTGACCACCGCCCAGGAGAAATGCAGCTCATCTGACCGTTAAGCAAAAGTTAGACTGACACCACCTTTACTGTAAAGTCAAGCAAAAAATAATTGTTTTTAAATGTTATTCTTGTTAAATTTTTGTTAAAAGTCCTCCCGTGCACGCTCCCACCATTTGGCAGCCAGTCAGTTTTTGGCACAACACGACCCATGTCGTTGGCCGTGACTCGTAATGAAGCGACTTGTTTCTGGATGTTTCCACTTTATAGCCATATTTGGACTGATGCGACTTGTAGGGCGGAGCGACGTGTACGGTGGCAAGTACGGTAATCTGACGTCAGTCCAACAGTGAAAGCAAACGGACCGTGTTTTTCCTTTACGTTCCTCTGTTCACTCCTAATAAGGTGTTGTGTTCAGGTGGAGGCTCTGCTGGCGACAATGAAGGTAAAGGTTTCGACCGTTCATGTAAATGATCTGAATGTCTCCAAACATCCTGACGGCTGTTTCTGTTCACGACGCTCATCAGGAGCCACGTTGAGTTCACTGAGCGTCCGCTGAGCGTCAGCTGAGCTTCAGCTGACGTTCGATGAGCTTCAGCTGAACTTCAGCGAATGTCAGCTGACGTTCGATGAGCTTCAGCTGACGTTCGGTGAGCTTCAGCTGACGTTCGGTGAGCTTCAGCTGACGTCCGGTGAGCTTCAGCTGACGTTCGATGAGCTTCAGCTGACGTTCGGTGAGCTTCAGCTGACGTTCGCTGAGCTTCAGCTGACGTTCGGCTCACAGCTGTAGCAGCGCCGCAGCAGCTCTGACAAAACGTTTTGCTTTGAGTTGACGACGGCGTCGAGGAAAAGGAACCGTCAGATTTCGGACATGAGATGAGTCAACATGCATCAAGTGTTCTGTATGTTTTGAATCAACTTGTTTATTTCTGTGTGTTTTAGTTCTTTAAGCTGCTCTGAGCTCGTTTGATTAAACTGTTTGACTCAAAGAATGGATGTAGAATATTTAGCTGTTGGAGCCTTGTAGTCCCAATAAGAAGCAGCTCCCACAACCTTTGACTGACGGCTCGTCTTGTCCTTCCATCCCGATCGAGTAACGACACGTTTGAGCTTCTCTCTCCTGCAGGCGTGTGCGCGCTCAACAACCAGATCTTTGTTATGGGAGGATACGACGGCACCGAGCAGCTGAACACCGTGGAGCGCTACGACGTGGAAACAGATGCGTGGAGCTTCGCTGCCTCCATGAGGCACAGGCGCAGCGCTCTGGGAGTCACGGCTTTACACGGACGCATCTATGTAATGGGTATGTGATTATATTATTCATAATCAACATGTTGTTTATAAACATAATATTTGTAATCAAAATGTTGTTTATAATCAAAATGTTGTTTATAATCAAAATG
>NC_056500.1:1538878-1548799 GCF_014905685.2 Nematolebias whitei
GGGGGGGGGCTCTGACAGAAAGGGCTGTATGTGCACCTCTGTGCTGAGCTCTGGCTGCGGGCTCATGTTAGCGCTGAGGTGAGCCGGCGCACACTGAGAGGAGGCGTGAACGCTTTTTGAATGAGACGCTGTTTCGATGGAGGCTGCAGCTGTTGTGGAGAAACACATTTACTCCCGCTGCGCGGTGAGTGAACAGAAACAACAGAAAATAAAACCGTCTCTGGCTGAAAGCGAGGGATTTTACCGGACTCGGTCTGCTGAAAAACATAATTTTAGCTGATGTGACAGATGAGTGTTTTGTGCGATTTACCAAACTGCATCCTCCAGCATTTTTGACATGCTATAGGCCAGCAGGGCGATGTTGTTTTTCGCCGTGGCCACCTGGAATGAGCACTGGTGAGCTCGGTTGGAGAACTTTGTCACCATCTGGTCATGCTTCCCTGGAGGGACAGGTTGCTGATCCATCCTAGAAGCTTTTGCCCCAAACGCCTCCACCAAGCTTGGCTCCAGGAGGAAACTGAGGGAAAACTCTGTTTGGTAAAATCCTCCACTCTAGTGATGGGGCAAAGGTGGAGACGGGTGCCCTCAGCTTGCTGGCTCAGCTGCAGCTCCGTTCCAGTATGACGTCACAGCTGGAAAGCAGGACCAGATGGGGTCAGGGCGACGAGATGAGGCAGAGCCAAACCTTCCCGCCAGATCATCCGATTGAGGCGGAGGAAGTAGAGGGACGGAAAGTCCCTTTGTGTCAGCAGCCTCCTGGATTATGTCGGGCAGCTCTAGAGGAGGGCGCCGACGGCTGGGAGCGGTGTGGTCACCGACATGGGAAGACCCGAGGTGGCTGAGCATCTGCTCAACCGCTCTTCTTCTGTCACTATGCTCTCCAGGAGGGAGGGGGCAGCGGGGTTGCTACCCGCATCGCCTTTCTCTGAGGATCATCAAATTCACTGCGCGACTCTGCGTCAAAAAAGGCGATGGCGTCGTCCAGCGAGTAGTGTCCCACCACAGAAAAACACTCGGCAAGGCTGCTGCCAGCATCGCCTTTTTCAGAGGAATCATCCAATTCACCGTGTGGAAATGAGTTAAAAAAGACAATGGCATTGTCCAGCGAGTAGCGGCCCGCCACAGAAAAACACTCCTCAGCACTTAACTTGAACAAGGCTGCTCGTCTCTGTTTCTCCTCGGGAGGAGCTCACAGTGACGGCAGGAGGTGGTGAGGTCGGTGTGGCGGAGACCCAGGCATCCTTCGCAAATGTTGTGCTGGTCAAAGCTTATGATGTAGCCGGTCTGGCAGGATGGGCACAGGCGGATGGTGCTGGTGCTGGTGCTGGACATCTTCTTCCTTCTGCAGTGCTAGCTGGCTGAAGAAAAAATGGGAGCTGATTGTCCCAGTCTCACCGTAATTTATACGGACCGGGGGTGGGGCCCACACAGCCAGTGGGCACGGACTAAAGTTTTCAGTGCTGCACGCGAAGGGGATAAACCCACTAGTGATAGCCTAAAGGGCGAAGCCTATACGAAATAGAACAGTGCTCTTGCTGGCACTGGTGTCTACGAAGCATGTAGGCGAAATTAATATTTTATCAATACACCCATGTTGCACAAAGTTCTCTCTAGACAAGATTAGGGTGATTTGACTCCCAAACTGTGCTTTTGAGCCTAAAGTGGTTGGATTCTACTCTCCAAAAGTTAGTGGGTTTTTCAGTCTCCCTCCTTTCTTCTCAAAGGAGCAGGAGAGGTTACACAAGTTCTGCCCAGTATGTGGCTTGCACATCTACTTGGACAGGACAAAACTTGTCAGGAAGAGTGACCAACCATTTTTTTCCTGGACTAAGAATCATTTTGGAAAACCGGTAACAAAACAGTGGTTTTCCCTCTGGACCACGGGTACGATTGCCTTAGGCTACATTTCAAAAGGACTGCAGTCTCCAGAGGGCCTACATGCCCATTCTACTAGAGGCTTAAGCTCTTTATGGGCCTCGCTTAAGGGGGATCCTTTCGGGAGATCTGTACCGCAGCAAGTTGGGCTTCTCTTCACACGTTTACTCGGCCTTATAGACTTGATGTCACATTATCATCTCTGTCTCATTCAATGTAGCACTAAGTGCCCAGGAGAATTGAAATTAGCTGGCAGGTAACATGAAATCTGCTGAGCAATTCAGGATTCAGTATATTTTCGTTCCCAATGTGAGACACGAAACAAATGCTATGAAAGAGAATGTTAGGTTACTGTCGTAACCCCGGTTCTCTGAGTAGCATGAGTGAGTCTCTCACCAAGTCAACCTCCTTGTTCTAAAGTTGCGAGTAAGAGGTGAACATTTTTGAATAAACTGTCAGTGCCGCAGCGTCAGCCCTATATATAGGGGGATGGCCCTGCCCTGCTTGACACTGACATGCTTATTTCCAGCCAATCCTGGTTGGTGTAATGTAATAGGAGCTTCTGATGAGGTCACACTGAGGGTGTTCCCATTGTGAGAAACTCACGCATGCTACTCAGAGAACCGGGGTTACGACAGTAACCTAAAGTTTTTGAACCCTGTGTAGAGATTTTCGGGGTATCCCCCATTGAGGTGTCAAAAGCCCTCGCTGAGGTGTGAAAGCACATGCACACTACAGGCGTACATGTGGACCAATGGCATATTTCTATCAACAACAATCGCATTGGAGAATAACAAATTGCTTTTTGTGCAACGACTAATGGAATGTATTTTCTCTTAGTAGGTCTTGTAATTAATCTACGCCAGCATGTAGGTGCTGTGACCGACATTTGTGTTGGGAAGAGATGCCAGCCGGGTCAATTTCAAAATCGCTATGTATTGAACGAGCCTATAGAGGCAGCCGTACATTTTACACATCGTGCTGGAGTATAACAAACTAAATGTGCTAAATAATAACAGTAACAATAATAAACAGTATTTATGTTGGTGGTGGGAGATGTAAGGAAGCTATCTGAGCTAAGTGAAGCTGTCTGGACATTATGTAATTCAAGTTATGTGATTAAACTTGGTTTATGATGTGAAACACATCACATGTTATTAAAGTTGAAAATGAAAACATCGGGTTTAATTTTTAGTTTTATTTATTCAACACCACAAACTGTATGTCACACAAACATTGATACATCCAACCCACCATCTCTCTCTTTAAGTTCCTCCTGCATGCTGAGGTGTATGCTCTCTTTTGTAACCGGTCTGCCTCAGGTGGGAGGATAGCTTCTCCTCTCAGGAAAAATAAACAATAAAATCTCGGTTGTTGTGTAACCAAAGTAAACACAAGCAAAACATTATCAAGAACATGGATTTACCTGCTGTAGCGGCTACTAATTACCCCTGGGGTAGGAAGCCCGACATAATCTTCGTCAGTGCTGGTTCGCTCATCATCCGGTGTCGGGCTGTTAGACGAAGCAGTCCCTATTGGCATCAAATCCGTCGACTCATCTCCAAAATCCGGCTTTAAGTTTTGTTGTTACTGGGCTTTAAGCCCAGAGGAAAGTCCTTAACGACAGTTGTCCCAGGCAGCATGCATGTGCTTTAGGTGAATGTACAAAATTCACAGTGCCACCTAATGACCTGTCATGGCAACTACAGTGGACTCGGGGAGGTTTTCTATGGTTACATGTAAACATCGAATGCGGTCATGTCAACGAGGATTTTTGTCCTCAAATCAACATTTGAAAAACTGCATTTCCCCCGTCGTGTCTGTGTACATGGGACTTAAATAACAGGAAAACAGAAGGGAGGTAAGTATAGATCCCTGAGGTACTCCACATGTGAGAGGCACTACAGGGGACTCAACAGCTCTAATACGAACACAAAAGCTTCTCTCTGTTAAACAGGATCTAAATCACTGTAGAGCAGGACCCTGAACGCTCCCTCAGTTCTCCAGATGAGACAGGAGGACCTGATGGTCCACTGTGTCGAAGGCAGCAGTTAGGTCCAACAGCATCAAAACTGCACAGTGACCAGAGTCTGTGGCTAAAGAAATAAGTAAAGTTTATTTATAGAGCGCTTTTCACAGACATAAAATTACAAAGTGATGTACAATAAAAATCGACGTTAAATTATACAAAGACTAAAACGAGCATAAGAAGCAGAATAAAATCATGACATAAAAGTGTGGGAGAGTAAAACCTCCACAGAGTCAGCAGAACAAAGCTGCTGGTCAAACTGGTCCACAGTCTGGGGGCCACTGGCTGAAAGGTCCTGTCCTCTTTAGTTTTCAGCTGCGTACGTGGAACATCCAAGAGGTTCTGTGACTGGGAGTGAAGGCCACGAGCAGCAGAGTGTTTGATCAAAGACACAGGAGCCATTTACAGCTCTGAACGTCAGCACAAGAACTTTAAAACTGATTCTAGACTCAACTGGGAACCAGTGCAGTGAATATAGAACCAGAGTGATGTGACTGGACCTACTGGATTTGGTGAGAAGTCTGGCAGCTGCGTTCTGTATCACTTGTACACGTGAAGCAGAAGACTTGTCCAGGCAGGTAAAAAGGACATCACAGCCGTCCAGACGTGATGACACAAAAGTGTGAATAATTTTCTCAAGGTCAACTCTGGAGACCAGAGGTCGTATTTTAGAAATGTTTCTTAAATGAAAGGAACGGGAAATATCTCTAATGTGAGACTCGAATCCTAATGAGTCAAATGTGACTCCTAAATGTTTTACTTTTGATTTGGCTGCTGGGCAGAAAGAGGCAATTTCTGATTGATTATTGAGTGAAGGTGACTGGGAGCAGTAATCAAAGTCTCCGTCTTACTGGTGTTTAATACCAGGAAGTTGCTGGTGAGCCAGTCACTGATACAATTCATTCAGTTTATGTATAAATCATCAAATCACAACAAAGTTGTCTCAGGGACTTTACAGGAACATTCACATAAAAGCCAGTTAGTAAAGTTCTCTATCTAAGAATCCAGCAGACAAGTTGAATCTTGGCTTCGTTGCAGTCTCCCATCCTGAGCAAGCACAGTGGAGACAGTGGAAAGAAAAACTCCCTTTAACAGGAAGAAACCTCCAGCAGAACCAGGATCAGGACAAGAGACCATCTGCTTTGACCGGCTGGTTGAGAGGACAGGAAGGAGAGACAGACAAACACAGAATGGTAGGTCCAGGTATAGGTCCAGGTCCAGATATAGGTCCAGGTCCAGATATAGGTCCAGATATAGATCCAGGTCCAGATATAGATATAGGTCCAGATATAGATCCAGGTCCAGATATAGGTCTAGGTCCAGATATAGATCCAGGTCCAGATATAGGTCCAGGTCCAGATATAGGTCCAGGTCCAGATAAAGGTCCAGGTGTACCTGAAAGACAAAAACATGTTAATGATAGAAAAAATAGTTACAAATACAAACCAGGTTGAGCAGAGTAAGTAAAGACAGTAGCAGAGTGAAAAGTGTGGTCAGTTTGTCCTCCAGCAGTCTAAGCCTATAGCAGCAGAACTAAGGAACAGCTCAGGAAACCCAAGCCGACCCTAACTATAGGATTTATCAAAAAGGAAAGTCTTAATCCCAGTTTTAAAACTGGACAATGTGTCAGCCTCACGGACAGAGATTGGAAGTTGGTTCCACAAGAGAGGAGCCTGAGAACTGAAAGATCTTCCTCCCATTCTGCTGCTGGAAACTCTAGGAACCACAAGTAAACCTGCAGTCTGAGAGCGAAGTGCTCTGTTAGGAAAATATGGAACAATAAGATCTGTAATATAAGATGGAGCTAGGTTGTTGAGGACTTTGTAGGTTAGAAGTAAGATTTTGAATTCTATTCTGGATTTGACAGGGAGCCAATGGAGAGAAGCTAAAACTGGAGAGAGATGATCTCTCCCAGTAACTCCAGTTAAGACTCTGGCAGCAGCATTTTGGATCAACTGAAGACGTTTTAAAGAAGTATTTGGACACCCAGATAATAAACCATTGCAATAGTCCAGTCTAGACGTGACAAATGCATGGACCAGTTTTTCTGCATCATCTTTAGATCAGATGTTTCTAATGTTAGTGATATTACGCAGGTGGAAGAAGGAGGTTCTAGTAACGTTTTTAATGTGGGGGATAAAAGACATGTCCTGATCAAAAATAACACCAAGATTTTTAACATTAGAGCTGGAGGACAGATTAATGCATCTAAGGAGGGAGAAAGACTGAAACATTCATTCCTAAGGTGCTCAGGTCCAAAAACCAAAACCTCAGTCTTGTCTGTTCAACAGGAGAAAATTAAGGGTCATCCAGGTTTTTATGTCTTTAAGACATGCTTGTAGTCTAAGTAGCTGATTGGATTCATTGGGTTTAATGGACAAATATAATTGTGTGTCATCAGCCTAACAATGAAAATTGATCCCATGCTGTTTAATAACTTTATCTAATGGAAGCAAATACAAGGCGAATAGTAATGATCCAAGCACTGAGCCCTGAGGAACTCCATGACTAACTTTGGTGTATGAAGAAGATTCATTATTTACATTTACAAACTGGACTCTATCAGATAGATATGATTTAAACCATTTTAGAGCTGTTCCTGTAATCCCAACATCATATTCAAGTCTCTGTAGTAAAATATTGTGATCAACTGTATCAAATGCAGCACTGAGGTCTAACAGGACCAGTAGAGACACAAGTCCATTGTCTGAGACCATGAGAATATCATTAGTAACTTTTACTAGTGCTGTTTCTGTGCTATGATGAGCTCTAAACCCTGACTGAAACTCTTCAAACAGATTGTTTCTTTGTAGATGTTCACACAACTGACCTGCAACTATTTTCTCTAGAATTTTTGAGATGAAAGTTTGATTAGATATAAATCTATAGTTGGCCAGAATTTCTGAATCAAGGTCAGACTTCTTAAGTAAAGGTTTAATTACAGCAACCTTAAAGCTCTGTGTTACATAACCATCCATTAAAGACAAATTAAGTAGATCCAAAATGTGGACATTAATTAGTGGAAATACCTCTTTAAACAGTCTGGATGGGATTGGATCTAGCAGGCATGTGGATGGTTTGGATAATATGGGACAAACATTGGACAAGGATGGCCAATTTATCCATCTGGTGTGGTCTAAATGAAAAATACAATTGAATGTCATCAGCATAAATCTGATAGGAAATATCAGAAAAGGATTGAATAATGCCGGCAAGTGGGATAATATAAAAGGAAAACAAAAGTGAACCCAGAACTGAGCCTTGTGGCACCCCAAAAGTTAAGGGGGCATAATCAGAGGAGAACCTGTCCGTCTTGATGCAGAAAGTTCTGTGAGATAGGTATGATGTGAGCCAGTTCAAAGCTGAGCCAGAAATACCAGCCACAACCTTCAGTCTGTTTAATAAGGTTGTGTGGTCAACGGTATCAACGGCAGCACTAAGATCTAACAGGACCAGCACAGAGCATTTTCCTTCATCAGCAGCCATTAACAGATCATTGTGGACTTTTACCAAAGCGGGTTCAGTGGAATGGTGTTTTAGAAAACCAGACTGAGAGGGATCAGAGATCTGTAACTGACAGAACCAGGATCTGAGTTGGGTTTCTACAACTTTTTCAAGTAATTTACTGAGAAAAGGCAGTTTAGAGACGGACGGAAGTTGGAAAGGGAGCCAGAGTCAAGGTTAGGCTTCTTTAAGAGAGGGGTCACCTCTGCTGTTTTAAAATACGATGGGACGGACCCTTTGTTCAGGGAGTTGTTAATTATCATCAACACTGTTGGACCAGTTCAGGCTAGAGTCTGGACAAGCAAAGAGGGAGTTATATTTCCAGTGAACAAGTAGAAAGTTTCATTTTGGCAATTAATGAGGTCAGGTCATTTAAAGTCATCGGAACAAAAGAAGAAAATGACTCAGAACACTGAGGCTCATCTTGAAAAGTAGATGAGCTTGGAGATATATTGGCTTTCAGGTCCATCACCTTCTTTATGAAAAAACTGAGGAACATGTTACAGTCTTTGTTTGAGGTTAATGAAGCATGGTGCACTGGAGGAGATAAAAAACTGCTGATGGTATCAAATAACACTTTCGGATAGTTTTTGTTCGGGTGAATGAGATTGCTAAAGTACGATGACCTGGCATCACTAACTGCCTTGTTATAAGCACCAAGGAGCTCCTTAAAATATTCCCGGTGGACAACCAGACCAGTCCTCTTCCACAAGCGTTCTGTTTTCTGACAAGAGCACCTGATTCTCGAGTTTGATTGTTTAACCAAGGTGAACGGTAAACGGGCCCACAGTGGGTTTTGTAAGGAGCAATACTGTCAAGAATGGTAAGGCAGTGATCATTAAAAGAGTCAACCAGAAGTTCCACATCATCATCATCATCATCATCATCAGGAGGTGTTGTAAATGAAAAGAGGGAAGAAACTCTGCAACTACAAAACTGTCAATAAAGCATCTGTGCTTACAGGTAACCTGAGGAAAAGTCTCCAAATAACAGGAAATATTAAAAGAGACAACCTTATGGTCACTGAAAACAACATGTTTTATATGTAGATTATTAAGAGTGAGTCCATAAGTAAAAACCAGGTCTAAAGTGTGGCCTGCAGTGTGAGTAGGCTCAGACACATGCTGTGAGAAGTTAAGATCCATAATATTAAGAAAGTCCAGAGCGGGATGGTTTGTTGGATCATCGACATGAAAATTAAAATCCCCAGAGCTGATGATCATATTTAGCTTCAGTGTAGAAGATAAAAAGTCCTGAAAGTCTGAGAGAAAAGATGAAGCAGGTTCAGGTGGTCGATAAACCAGGATGCCATATAGAGACTCAACTTTGTCTATTCGGACCATGATCATCTCAGAGGAGTTGTAGGTAGATGAAGTGATCATTTGACATAAAAAAAGTCCTCTTATAGATGACAGCTGTGCCACCTCCACGGCCTGTCATCCGTGGCGCAGATAAAAAAGAACAGCCCTCAGGACAGAGTTCCAGGAGATGTGAAACATCATTTTCACGCTGCCATGTCCCAGAAATAAACAAAAGTCTAAGCTCTCTGAGCGAAACAAGTCATTTAAAATGAAGGACTTATTGGCAACAGAGCGTGCATTTATTACCGACATTTTAGCGGAGGAAGCTGCTGACCGTGTAGAGGGGTCCACAGCAGCACCAGGATGACGCGGCAAGCTGCGCAGTCAGGATTCCTCCTGGGGTGAACTTTGGATGCCCACAGCTTCAGGTGACAACCTGTTTGAGAAACTTCTGGGAGCGTTTGAACTAGTCCAGCACCAACATATCTGAGGTTGAATCACCTGGCCGCACCCGATGCTGCCTCGTTTTTCCAAAGCCGACGGAGCAGCACGAAGAAGCCAGCTCTGTTCCCCCGCTTCCTTCACCTGCGTGTCCAGAGCAGGGGCAGATCCACAGGTAAGAGGGGAGACGCCAGGAAGGACACCGGGTTCCAGCGGTGGTGGAAATGTAACACCGTTTTGATGACACTGAAGGTTGACCATCACAGACTTGACCACCAGTAGCGAGTGGCGGTCATATGTCCACAAGGAAGCCACCCCAGACAGAAACATGAATATAACATATGAAGTAAGCAAACAATCTGGCAGAGGCCAAGCCAAACACAGGCGCCATTTTGCAACGTCACACGTTACCTGAAATAACACTTACTTCAGGTGGCTTCAGGTGACACTGCAGGTGATTTCAGGAGGCTTAAGGTGACTTACTTCAGATGACTTACTTAGGATGACTTACTTCAGATGACTTACTTAGGATGACTTACTTCAGGTGGCTTCAAGATGACTTACTTCAGGTCACTTACTTCAGGTGACTTACTTCAGGTGACTTACTTCAGGTGACTTACTTCAGGTGACTTATTTTGGATGACTTACTTCAGATGACTTACTTCAGATGACTTACTTCAGGTGACTTACTTCAGGTGACTTACTTCAGGTGACTTACTTCAGGTGACTTACTTCAGGTGGCTTACTTCAGGTGACCCACTTCAGATGACT
>NC_056500.1:1548899-1552310 GCF_014905685.2 Nematolebias whitei
CTTCAGGTGACTTACTTCAGATGACTTACTTTAAGAGGCTTACTTAAGGTGATTTACTTCAGGTGGCTTACTTCAGATGACAGCCGAAGTTTCAGAAACAAAACTCAGTTTGTCCTTTTCTGCCGACAACTTTGGAGTTTAATTCATGTTTTTGCTCCGTTTGATCAGAACTTCGTACGTTTTAGGTCAGCTCAGATGAAGAAGGTTTAGGATCCAACGTAAAAAATGTTACGGTCACATGAAGCTGGTTTGACTAAGACCAGGAGAACAAGATCAAAACATGCTGTGGCACCTCCAGCGTACAGATTGATCCACGTGAACTGAACATCAAACATGATGAAGTCCTCAAACCTTCGGCCTCTGTGGTGAAAAGGCTCATAGTTGTGTTGCAGCCGCAGCATCTGAAACAAACAGGGGGTCAGGAGGTCAACTATGAATCCCTTCTGCCAAATAAAGGTGAGGCCACTGGTCCCAGTGAGCCATGAAACAACCCAAGATCTGAACACAGCAGCTCATTTTCATCGTGATGCAACAAACAGAAAGTTGTAGAACCATAAAGTCTGAAAGGAATCCAGGAGGTGAAAGGTCCTCCCCCCAGTCTGCAAGAAGAACAAGCTCCAGTCAAAAAGAGGCTGGACTTCTTTTTTCTCGTGGCTTCAATAATAATCGACCAGTTCCTGATTTAAAGTTCTGAAGGTTTGCAGCTGACAGGTGGAGAGAGGCAGCAAAAATAAAAATGGACTTTTATAACGAAACGTTTGGAAGATACCTTCAGGAGAACTTCTGCGCAATAAAAACTAAAATATTACAAATATGTGTTTTCCTGGGGCAGCACGGTGGCGCAGCTGGTAGAGCTGCTGCCTCTCAGCGAGCAGGTCCCTGGTTCAAACCCCGGTCCAGGGGCCTTTCTGGGTGGAGTTTGCATGTTCTCTCCGTGCATGCGTGGGTTTTCTCCGGGTGCTCCAGTTTCCTCCCACAGACCAAAAACATGCATGTTAGGCTGATTGGTAACTCTAAATTGTCCCTAGGTGTGAGAGAGAGAGTGAATGGTTGTTTGTCTCGTTTGTCTCTATGTGTCCCTGTGATGGACTGGAGACCTGTCCAGGGTGTCCCCCGCCCCTCACACAGTGATTGCTGGACATGGGCACCAGCGACCCCCGTGACCCAAAATGGAAGAAGCGGGTAAAGATAATGGATGGATGGATGGATGGATGAATGGATGGATGGATGGATGGATGGATGGATGGATGGATGGATGGATGGATGGATGGATGGATGAATGAATGGATGAATGAATGAATGAATGAATGAATGAATACGGTGGATTCAAAAACGGTTCCGGAAGGTCAACGAGTAAAACGACTCATCTAAAAAATGAATATTTAACTGGAGCGCTGCCGTAAAACAAACCAACGGCTTTTTGCCTAAATGTTTTTTAATGAACTCGGGGTTCCCAGGTGCTGGTCTGTGACCCCGATCCAGACAGAATCTATTTTCCAGACCCAGTAAATAAATAAACAAATAAATTTCACGTTTGATCCACAAAATAAAACTTTAAAAGATCTGAGCCTGACGTACAGACACTGATGATGAACTGTTGAGGTTGTTGTTTCTCAGCCCACAGTGGGCCCTGACCCCCCGGTCCCCCCCTGCAGTTAGACGAACACCCAGGTGTCGGCTGAGAGCCCAGCTTCCTGTTCAAGCTGCAGTTTGTTATTATCTGATAGAAATCCTCCTCTGAGAGGATTTACAGAGAATTAAAGTTTAATCTTCACAATCTCCACGACAGGAAACGTCTCTGAGCAGAGGAGGGTTCCCTCCTCCCGTCGTCGTGCGTTCACTTTGTACTTTTAACAGTAAAACCATTAACATGTTGCACAATGATTAACTGGTAAATGTTTTCCCTGTAAAATGATTTAAATTAAATTTAAACTTGGTTCTTTTCTAAACATGCTTCAACTTTTATATGTTTTGATTTTCTTTTGCCACTCTTTAGTTTTTAGCTGACATGTTTCTGCTTTTAGCTAGTTAGCTTTTAGCCACATTTTGATACCTTTTGCTTTTGGTTAGCATTTTACAACTTGTGACTTTTAGCTAACATTTAGCTGTTTTTAACTAGCATGGCATTTAGCTTCCATACTGTTACCTTTAACCAGCATTTTCTTACTTTTAGCTTTTATTTAGCTTTTTTTTCATTCAGCCTTTATTTCTACAGTTAGTCCCACTGAGCCTCGAGGACTCATTAACAACAGAGACCTGGTTTAACAAAGAACAACAACAACAAACAGTTATAAAAAGTCACACAGATTATTATTGTTTTACAGATAGGATGGCTAAAAAAAGAAAAGTAACAAAAACAGCTGGATTGTAAGGATAATGTAGAAAACTAAAAACAGGAACATGTCTGCATTGGTCCCTGCCAGGAGTCCAACAGATTCTTATTTATTATTATTATTATTATTATTATTGTTATTATTTACTAGATTTGTCTGTTAGCTAGTGTTGTGCTCCTTTTAGCTTGTTCAGCATGTTTCAGCAGACATTCAGCTTCATTCTCACAGAAATTTCTAGAAGCGTCTCAAAGTGACGTCATTTGCTTGGACGTGAAATAAACACGTGACAGGTAGTTCTGTCATAAAAGTGTATTTTATTTTGTAATGAGGTAAACACGCCGTGTGGAGGACATGGGGGGGGGGGGGGGGGGCGCCTCACGAGGATCAAAGGCTGCCGCCGGCCACGAGGACAGGGTCACGTCCTCTCAGGACACGCCTGTCCGTGGAGTTTTATTGTGAAAGTCGTGGCCGGATGTGGAGGGGTGTGTGCCCCCACCTTCCTCTCAAGGTGATGAAGGAGCAGGTAAGACTCACCTGGCTGCGCGCGCCTCTTTACTGTCGCGAGTTCACAAGTTTCTGAACTTTTTCACGTGGGTCCGCGTGAAAACTTTTTGTTGTTCACTAACGAGGCGCGTGCGTCAAGAACAAGTAAATGATGACGTCAGGTTTCTGCTGTTTCCTGGTGGGGGAGCAACTTCTCCTCCGTCATGTCTTCACGGAGCTCCAGCTTGGCGCGAGGGTCTGAAGCCCACCTCCACCTGAGTGTCCCTCCTTCGTGTGCACAGGTGTGAAGCGGCAGGATGATCCCGCTGGGGGAGTTTAAAAGCCTCGGCTCCGACCACAGCTCCCAGTTTCGGGTCCTGAAGCCCTGGTGGGACGTCTTCTCCGAGTACCTGTGCATCGCCATGCTCATGATCGGAGTGTTTGGATGCACCTTACAGGTGAGGCCCTACCTGACATGACCCGCGCCTTGCTCCTGGGGGGCCTGTGGAGGCTCCTGGGGGGCCAGAGGAGGCTCCTGGGGGGCCAGAGGAGGCTCCTGGGGGGCCAGAGGAGGCTCCTGGGGGGCCAGAGGAGG
>NC_056500.1:1552410-1553134 GCF_014905685.2 Nematolebias whitei
TGGGGGGCCAGAGGAGGCTCCTGGGGGAGGCAAAGGAGGCTCGTGCAGAGTTCTCAGCTGCCTTGGTGCTCATTACTCCTCGTGTGTGGGTGTGGGGGGTGGGGGGGTTTATCACCCTCAGAAATGTGAGCTCCACCTGAAAACCTCCTGAACATTGGTCTGCAGTTCACAGCTGCTTCTGTGGTTAGTTTCTGTGGATGAGACTTTCGGCTACTATCAGCCGACTTTTAGCTCAGTGTGTAGAACTGGTTCAGTTAAAGTCATTTGTGTGTTTGAGAAGTCTGGGTAGCTGTGGCAGCCATTTTGAATAAGTTGACCTCAAAGGTTAATCAGCTTAAGTTGAATGATGTTTTTGAATGGGGGGGGGGCTTGGACCTCAGTAGAAGTTACTTTTCTTTATCCTGATGAGTTTGAAGCTGTGAGCTGCAGCCTTTTCTCCTTTTTAATGAGCTGAACATGCAAATCCCTCCCCCCTCTCCCTCCTGAGGGTCATCAGGTCTTTGTTGTCCTGGTCCACATGAGAGACGGTTTTGGTGACATTCATGAAGGAACAGATGTGTGGGTCTGGATTAGTTCCAGTTCTGTCTCAGGACTCTGAACAGAAACATTCACCCTTCCTTTATCAAAGATCTCCATCACGGTTTTTCAAAATAAGAGTGACTTTTCATTTGGGTTTTTTTCCAAGTGTTGATTGACCTCCTCCTCCTCCTCCTCCTCCTCCTCC
>NC_056500.1:1553234-1553564 GCF_014905685.2 Nematolebias whitei
TCCTCCTCCTCCTCCTCCTCCTCCTCCTCCGTTCACTCGACTGACATGATGAGAAATGAAGGAATTCGTCATGAGAGAATTGATCTCAGGTCCAGCGTGGCTGCAGGTCTGGAGGTTTCACACAGAACACGGCTGCTCCTGCAGCTGCCAGCTCTCCTCTTTCTTTCTTTCTTTCTTTCTTTCTTTCTTTCTTTCTTTCTTTCTTTCTTTCTTTCTTTCTTTCTTTCTTTCTTTCTTTCTTTCTTTCTTTCTTTCTTTCTTTCTTTCTTTCTTTCTTTCTTTCTTTCTTTCTTTCTTTCTTTCTTTCTTTCTTTCTTTCTTTCTTTCTTT
>NC_056500.1:1553664-1573180 GCF_014905685.2 Nematolebias whitei
CTTTCTTTCTTTCTTTCTTTCTTTCTTTCTTTCTTTCTTTCTTTCTTTCTTTCTTTCTTTCTTTCTTTCTTTCTTTCTTTCTTTCTTTCTTTCTTTCTTTCTTTCTTTTCTTTTCTTTCTGTTTTTTGCGACCTGTCAATCAATCCAGTAGGCGTGTCAGCAAATGACCAATCAGTGACCTCAATTTTTCCCGAACATAGGTGTCACAACCATTATATGTGAAGGGGACAAGTCCCCCCCACATTAAAAAAACATTCATTTGGACCCCCCCACTTTTACTATGAAACATTAATTCAGGCGGCGCAGTTTCTCTTTCTTTGTGAACGAATCCATTCCACTTGATTAATGGGAGAATACTCAATCTACTAAAACTCCACTCCAGGTTTTCCTGGTTGCCTCCAACTCTCCACCGTCCCTTCCTGCCTCTTGTCTCCGCAGAAAATGCGCACTGGTGGAGGAGGTGGAGGTACCTGTTACTCGCTCGCCAGTTTAGCAGCTTAGTGCGGGCAGTGGTTGACCGGGGGGTTGATCATCAACATGTATTCATGTTAGGAGGATGTTTGAGAGGAGCTGCGTCTGTAGCATCTTATCTCAGCAGTAACTGTGACGCTGCAGGTGGAAGAGACTCTGTGTGTTCAGGTGCATTAAAGGTGAAATGTCTCTAAACCCCCACACCTTATTGTCCTCAAGCTTCATGACAAACATCATTTAGATGAGGAGCGTTGAACACAAGTAAAAGAGTCCAGTGATGGTTTTTATTTCTCTATAAAGACAAATAGTGCCGACCTGACGCTCTGTGTTAAAGTGTATTAAAGTTAAAATGTCTTTAAACCCACAGATGAATTTACACAAACTTGGTGAGAAACATGATTTAAATGTGTGGAATTAAAGGAAATCTAGGAGAAATGTTGATTTTTTTTTTTTTTTTTTTTCACTAGTGAACACCTTTTTTTAACGCCCCACCACATCATTGTGTCCCCCCCCACATTACAGATGCTTTCGACGCCCATGGTCCTGAAGGTAAACGCTCCTTACCTGCGGAGCTGGTCTGCAGCCGCTCAGGGTGGACGCTGAAGTATGAAGTGTCAACCCTCTGCACAGTGCACGTGGAGCCTGCACGAGTATACTGGAGCCTGCAGAGCTTTAGAGTTTAGAAACTTTGTGTGTATATATAATGTGTATATATATACTCTTGAAATATTTTAAACAAAGTTCTAAAGCTCTGCAGGCTCCAGTATACTCGTGCAGACTCCACGTGCACTGTGCAGAGGGTTGAGCGTTTGAGTCTTTTAATTTTTGAATCTAAAACAATTCAAAACTTTCTCCACCAAAATTAATAAATTTGTCCTTTCTCCAAATTTCACGTAGAGTTAAATTCACATTTTGTGGTCCATGAGTCCTTTTATCTCGATAGTTTTGGGCACATATGGAAACGTTTGGACACGCCTGAGCTAAGATCTACGCTAAACACTAATAATGTAAAACAATGTGGTATATTAAACAGCAGCCCGAACATGAGTCTGTGGTGAGCACACGGGTATGAATGAACACTGCAGCATCACATAATCAGCAGCTTGACATAATCAGCAGCACGACATAATCAGCAGCACGACATAATCAGCCGCATGACATAATCAGCCGCATGACATAATCAGCAGCTTGACATAATCAGCAGCATGACATAATCAGCAGCTTGACATAATCAGTAGCATGAGATAATCAGGACTTGTGACCCATCCAGGGTGTACCCCGCCCCTTGCACTGTGATTGCCGGACATGGGCACCGGCAACCCCCGTGACCCACAATGGAAGAGGCGGGTAAAAGATGATGGATGAGATAATCAGCAGCATGAGATAACTCGTATATCATCAATCAAGTGTCATTAACAGTGATTATTCTAGTTAGAGATTCATGAGTCTAACAGCCTCAGGGTAGAAGCTGTTCCTCAGTCTAGTGGTTCTACACTTAATGCTCCTCAACCTCCTTCCTGAGGGGAGCGGGGCAAAAAGTGTGTGTGCTGGGTGAGTGGGGTCCTTCATGATGCAGGTGGTCCTCTTCCTGCATCTGGAGGTGTAGATGTCTGTGATGGTGGGGAGACTGACTCCAACATCTTCTGTGCAGCCTTCACCACTCTCTGCAAAGCTTTTCTTTCTGCAGCTGTGCAGCCTCCATGCCACACGTTGATGCTGGAGCACAGGATGCTCTCCACTGCACACCTGTAGAAGGAGGTGAGGACTGAGCTTCCCAGACCAGCTCGTCTCAGCCGTCTGAGGAAGTAGAGTCTCTGATGATCTTTCTTGATCAGGCTGGTGGTGTTGTTGCTCCAGCTGAGGTTGTTGTTCATGTGTACACCCAAGTACTTGTAGCTGGAGACCACTTCCACCACAGATCCTCCTATATTTGTCAAGGGGGGTTGTTCTGTCTGAAGTCCATGATCATCTCCTTCATTGTCTTCACATTGATGTGAAGGTTGTTTTTCCTGTACCAGTTCTCCAGGTGTTCCTGGAACACCTCTAATGTGGGGGATAAAAGACATGTCCTGATCAAAAATAACACTCAACATTTTTAACTTTAGAGCTGGAGGACAGATTAATTAACTAAGAAGGTGAAAGATTGAAAAAAATCATTCGGGGCTCAGGTCCAAAAACCAAAACCTCAGTCTTGTCTGTTCAACAGGAGAAAATTAAGGGTCATCCAGGTTTTTATGTCTTTAAGACATGCTTGTAGTCTAAGTAGCTGATTGGATTCATTGGGTTTAATGGACAAATATAATTGTGTATCATCAGCATAACAATGAAAATTTATCCCATGCTGTTTAATAATTTTACCTAATGGAAGCATATATAAAGTAAAGAGTATTGGCCCAAGTACTGAGCCCTGAGGAACTCCATGACTAACTTTGGTGTATGAAGAAGATTTATTATTTACATTGACAAACTGGAATCTATCAGATAGATATGATTTAAACCATTTTAGAGCTGTTCCTGTAATCCCAACATCATATTCAAGCCTCTGTAGTAAAATATTGTGATCAACTGTATCAAATGCAGCACTGAGGTCTAACAGGACCAGTAGAGACACAAGTCCATTGTCTGAGGCCATGAGAATATCTTTAGTGACTTTCACCAGTACAGATTCAGTGCTGTGGTGAACTCTAAACCCTGACTGAAACTCTTCAGATTATTTCTTTGTAGATGTTCACGCAACTGACCTGCAACTATTGTCTCTGGAATTTTGAGATGAAAGTCAGATTAGATATAGATCTATAGTTGGTTAGGATTCCTGAGTCAGGGTTGTTTCATAATTAAATATTTATTACAACAGCCTTAAAGCTCTGTGGCACCTGACTGTTTATTAGGACAAATTAAGTTTACAAGGGAGCCATCTTTTGAAACGTCACACTTTTCCTGTGTTGATACAGAAAAACATCTTGTTGACGGGTTCTTCGGTTTCTTTTGACGCGAGAGCGCAGATAATTCCCTGTAGCTGCCGAGACAGGTCGCTAGCTGGCTTTAGACGAGAAACACGGAGCCCTGTAGCCGTGTGCACAAACGGCAGCAGAAAAGCTGCCATGTCATTGAACTACGGAGTCGTGTAATCTGGGCCTTGGATTTAAAGCTTCCTTGTGTTTGAGCGCTGCTCAGTCTCAAATCACAAGATGGAGTTCATGTCCTGATGCACGCTCAATGAGGGAGTGGTGGCGCAGAGGTTGGAGAAGATGGGCCTGTGATCGGAAAGTTGCAGGTTCAACTCCCGGTACCATTAACATCAAAATGTGAGTGGAAAAGTTAAACATCCACACCTGCCTCCACCCTCATCTGCCCCACTCTGGGCCCCTGAGCAAGGCACTTAACCCCCACCATCTGCTCTGAAACAGGTCTCTGTTGAAAATGAGTTCTTGTGACTCAGTGAGACGACCTGGATAAATAAAGGTAAATAAAAAAATAAAACGCTCAAAGATTGATTTTATCTCTTCTCTGTCCAGAATATGTCCATGTCCTCAGTTAAAAGTCCAGTTGTCCTTGAATGAAATTCCTACAGTTACGGTGCCTCTGACGACTGAGAGCTGTGGACAGCAGCAGATCATTAAACCCTCGGGACTCGGCACTAATCAATAACTCGTAATACCACGCGGGATCACAGCATTCCTTCATTTTCAAACCGTCTGAATGTTTGAAGTTTGAGCTCGCACCGTCGTCTCCCAAAGTGTGTGTTTGGTATAAACCTCAGCTACTACCACTCAGTTTGATCTGCCCAGCTCATAAGTCACGGCCTTCTTCTTTTCTAAAGTCAGTTGGCTGCGGTGGCCATCTTGAATTGGACCGACTCAAAGGGGTGATCAGTTTTAGACGACCTGCTACGGATCTCTTGAGAGTCTCATAAACTCTTTCCTGGTTCACGAGATATTTTCTTAACGGACACGAACAAGGGACAAACGCTCGAGCCTGCTTTTCATGGAGACGTGCGGTGAATAGATTTAGTTTTGAATCTGTTTCGTTCACAGCCCCCGCTGCTTGGCTTGCTAAACCAAATCATAGAACTAGAACACGATGTTCAAAAAGTTGACCACGACTTTTTGTACCTCAGTAATGTTCAACAAAACTTGGGTACACTTTGTGTCTTTTTATTACGTTTACAGCTTCGTCTTAATGAAACATGACGAACATCAACAGAACGATGACCCAGTGACTGAGTCACTGAACACCGAGGCGTCAAAAGGATCAATGACGTAATTCTGTATAAAAATGACCGTAGAGCAGCGACACACAGCGAGCCAGTTTGTAGTTGGTCTCATTTACGTTTGTTTATTTTCAACAGCTCACCCAAGAGAAGATTGCGTGTCTGCCCAGCCACGTCACCAGCCCAACGCCAGAGGCCATCGACTGCAGCCACATCCGCAACTACAGGGACAACGAAACATCTCAGAGCGCCTCGGACAAGCCTGAAAGCCCCGTCATCCAGGAGGTGTTTGGTCGCAAGAACAACCTGGACATTCACCAGTACGTGTTCGTCAACCACTACTGCTATGAGAGGGCTGTGCACTGGTACGCCAAGTACTTCCCATACCTTGTTGTGATCCACACCATGATCTTCATGGTGGCGAGCAGCTTCTGGTTCAAATTCCCTGGAACGTCCTCCAAAATCGACCTGTTTGTCTCCATTCTTACCAAGTGCTTTGACTCGCCCTGGACAACGAGGGCCTTGAACGAGGTTTCAGAGGAAAGAGGAGAGGAGAAGCTGGTGATCTTGAGGAGAAACACCTTGTCTAAGGATTTTGTAGAACGGCGAGCAGACGAGGAGGAGACTGTAGGGCTCCTACGCTCCCCCTCGGTCAAGTCTAATCCAGAAAAGAAAAGTCCCGAGCCTCAGACGACTCTCTCTGTGCTGGACAAGAAGGAGGGGGAGCAGGCCAAAGCTCTTTTTGAAAAGGTGAAGAAGTTTCGGACTCACGTAGAGGAGGCTGACATCTTGTATCTCATGTATGTGCTGCAAACGTCGCTAAAAGTTCTCAAGTTCCTGCTTATCATTGTTTACACCGCGGTGCTGGCTCAGAACATTGAAATAGTCGTACGCTGCCACGTTCCTCCTGAGCTGACTGGCTTTCATATTTATTGTTGTAACCACAACAAAGCCCACTTGTTCTCCAAGCTTGCCTACTGCTACATCTGCTTTGTGGGAGTGTATGGAGTCATGTGCATCTACACCCTCTACTGGGTGTTCCACCGACCTCTGAAGGAGTACTCCTTTGAGCACGTACGTCTGGAGACGGGAATCAAAGACATACCAGATATGAAGAATGATTTTGCATTCCTCCTGCACCTTGTGGACCAGTATGATCCTCTGTATTCTAAAAGGTTTGCCGTGTTTCTTTCTGAAGTCAGCGAGAGCCGCCTCCATCAACTCAACCTTAACTATGAGTGGACCCCTAAAAAACTGCGTGCCCGTCTCACCAAGAACTGCAGGAATCTGCTGGAGCTCCATCTTTTAATGTTGCCGGGGCTTCCTGACACGGTTTTTGAGCTTCCCGAACTGGAATCGCTCAAACTGGAGCAAGTGAACAATGTTACCATTCCAGCTGGGGTGGCAAAGCTGGACTCTCTGCAGGAGTTGTCGCTGATCTACTCTCCTGCGAAGCTTCAACTGTCCGCCCTGAACCACCTCAAGGAGCAGTTAAAGGTTTTACGTCTGACGTTTGAGAATCCAGAGGAGATTCCTGTGTGGATGTATACCCTTCATGGTCTCGAGGAGTTATACCTCAGTGGTCCTTTAACCAGTGAGGTATCCAAGGGTGCTACTCTGGAATCCCTGCGAGACCTCCGATCCCTGAGTCTCCTCTCCCTCCGATCCAGCCTCAGAAAGATCCCACCCACTGTGGCGGATCTCGCGTCCCAGCTGCAACGTTTGAGCATTCACAATGAAGGGGTCAAGCTCCAAGTGTTCAGCAGCCTGAAGAAGTTAACGGCTCTAGTTTCACTGGAGTTATCTGGGTGTGACCTTGAACGCATCCCTAGCGCCGTCTTCAGCCTGAACAATCTGCAGGAGTTGGACCTGAAGGAGAACAAACTCACGACCGTGGAAGAGATTCTGAGCCTGCAGCACTGCCGGCGTTTGGTGACGCTTCGACTGTGGCACAATAAAATCACCTACATCCCCGACCACATCAGTAAGTTGTCCACACTGGAGACGCTCGACATCAGCTGGAACAAGCTTCGGAAACTTCCGTCACGGCTCTTCTACTGCACCAAACTCAGGCACCTCGACGCCTCCCACAACCAGCTCACTTCTCTTCCTCCTGAAGTGAGCGTCCTGCAGGGTCTTCAGTACTTTTCTGCCGCCTTCAACTCCTTGGAGTCGCTGCCGGAGGAACTGTTCTCCTGTAAAAGACTCAGGACGCTAGTTCTTGGGAACAACTGCCTGCCGTCTCTTAGCTCGAGAGTGTCCAACTTGGCCCAGCTGGTGCGACTGGATATCAAAGGGAACCGCTTGGAGTCTCTTCCAGTGGAGATAGGGGACTGTCCTCTGCTGAGACGCAGCGGGCTGATGGTGGAGGACGGTCTGTATGACCTTCTGCCATCAGAGGTACGCAACAAAATGAACCAAGGTAAAGACTGAAGACGTTTTTTATGAAGAGTTGTCGTTGGATAAAATGTCAAACCCACTACTGATCAAAAACTGAGACCCGTTTGCAGATTGTGCTCCGAAAATAACAGGAACAATATTTGTTGTTGTGTGTTTTTTACAACTTCCTTTTTATAATTTTATTTCCTGGGGGTGCTTGTTTTATTCACAGAGACGATGTTGGGGAAAGATCTGACGAACATTTTGAACAAATAAAACAACGAAGGCTTCGAAGCTTTTCAGCCTTCATTCTTACCTCAAACTTGTTTTTTTGGATTTTTTCTTGTTAAACAGGTTTTCACTGAACAAACAGGACGGTCCTGCTCTGTGTCGGGTCATGTTCTGACCCGGTTCTGAAACGAAACGTGAACAATTCCTTTCAGAAGAGATGAAATGGACTCGTCGTATTTTCAAGTTCAAGTAGATTTCCTGTCATTTCACCACATGTGGTATATGAGGTGGAATTATGTTCACAGGGTCCCGGAGCCAACAATTACAAAATATAAAGTGTTAAAAGAAACGGTAAATAAGGATCTAAGATACACGCTAAGATACACGCTAAGATACACACTAAACACTAATAATGTAAAACAAAACGACGTAACAACAGCAGCACGAACATGAGTCTGATGAGCAGATGGGTACGGATGAATACGGCAGTATGAGATCAGCAGCAACATAAAACAGATCAGGGGGTGTAGATGTTTTTGTTCCTTCTGAAGTCCACAATCATCTCCTTCATCTTCTTCACATTGATGTGAAGGTTATTCTCTCTGCACCAGCTCTCCAGGTGTTCCACCTCCTGCCTGTAGCTGGACTCATTGTTTGTGATGCATCCCACCACCGCTGTATCATCTGCAAACTTTACAATGTGACAGCCTGGATGGGTAGCTGCACAATCATACGTGAGCAGAGTGAACAGGAGGGGGCTCAACACACATCCCTGAGGAGAGCCAATGGTTATGATGGAGAAGTTGTGGATCCTCACTAACTGTGGTCTGTTTGTTAAAAAGTCTAGTACCCAGTTGCAGATGGAGGGGCTTAGTCCTAGTGTGGATAGTTTGTCCATCAGGGTTTGGGGATCATGGTGTTGAAGGCGGACGTGAAGTCCACAAAGATCTTACGGACGTAGGAGTCCTTCTGCTCCAGGTGGTTGAGCGCAGTGTGGACCACAGAGGAGATGGTGTCTTCATTTGATCGGTTCTCACGGTATGAGTACTGATGAGGGTCCTTGTTGATGTTGATGGTTGTGTTGATGTGGGTCATGACCAGTTTTTCGAAGCATTTAGTGACTGTCAGGGTGAGGGCCACTGGTCGATAGTCATTCAGACCAGTCACTGTAGAGTTCTGAGGAACTGGGATGATCGTGATGGTCTTCAGGTAGATGGGAACTGTTGCCAGGGTGAAAGAAGAGTTAAAGATGTCTGCCAGCACCTCGCAGAGCTGATCAGCACAGGACCTTCCCCGGGATGTTGTTTGGGCCAGGTGCTTTGTGAGGATTAATCCTCTTGAAGGTCCTCCTCACTTCTGCTGAGGAAGTCCTTCAGATGGTGAGGTGAGTCTGGTGCTGGGTGGTCTGTTCAAAGTGTGTAGAACTTGTTGAGGGCATCAGGCAGTGATGGGTCTCTAGAGCGTTGTTCACCTCTGCCTTCATAATGTGTTCTACACTTGATGCCCCTCCACAAGCTCCGAGGGTCTTGTGAGGAGAACTGAGCCTGGATCTTCTCTGCATGTGGCTTTGGTCCTCCTACCAGCAACCAGCTGGTTCCTTGTCCTCCCCAGTTCCTGTGAGTCCCCAGACCTGAAGACGGTCCCTGATTTCCAGCAGAGTACGGACCTCTGGATTTTATCAACTGGAAAACAAAGTTAATTCACGTATGAAAAATTAAAGCTTTTTTTTTTTTTTACAGTAAAACGTAAAACTAAAATTATACGTTTGAACTAATTTATATCTTTTTAATTTAAATTACCAGGGAAATTAAGTTAGAAATAATTAATATTTTAAAAACAGACATGAAGAAATGCATTAAATTATTTTAGTGAAACGTAAAAAAACGTACGATTGTGTCAGGGATGACTCTCAGCTACTACCACGCAAGTTTCAGCTCAATGTTTGTGAGAGCCACGAGTTTGAGCTCGTTTAGTGTTGCTTAACATGTTGCATGATTACTTCCTGAGGCTTTCCTTCATCCAGTTACTCTCTTTAACATGGAGACTGTTCATGTCCAAGTTTTAATCAAAGATCTAATGCAACCTGACCGTGTGTGAAGGATCACTCTCAGCTACTACCACACCAACTGTCTGTTTCAGTAAAAGTGACTGAGTTCAAAGTTTCAGGTCGCTCTGGGAGATTAGCTGTGGTGGACGTCCAGTGATTTTCTGAAGGTTTTATCCGTTTCCATCCAGAGGTTCATGAGTTATTTTGCTAACAGACCAACAAACAGGTGATAAATGTCTTTGTTCATATCTATAGTAGTTTTTATAACTGCATACTTTTAATGCACTTTAAATTAGTGCATTAAAGTTAACTGCAGTAAAGTGTTAATGGAGTAAAGACAGAAGTTTATAGAAAGCGTTCCTCCTCCTCAGTGAGTCTTTCATGTCACGTGCTCCAAACCTCAGCCGCCCCGTGAGCTCGTGTTCCGGCTCGTAGGACCTCGAACAGAATCCTGACGTCAGACCTTCGTACCGCCCACGCCTGAAGACTTCCAGCTGCTGAAGCAGAAGCTAACGGCTGCTCCGCCTGTCAGTCTCCCTGAGTGGCACTCGGGCGTGTCACCTGTGGTAACCAGACAGGAAGTGACTCGCGTGCGTCTTCATGGTGGCTGCAGTCTGACACGAATGATGTCATCACGAATGACGTCATCACCCAAACGTGTTTCCACGTTGGGTTATGCATAAACAACATCTTACTTGTTGCAGATGGTTCATAAAAAGGTCCAACAGGACGGACGAGTTGACGATGTGGACTGCTGCCGTCTGAACAAGAAGTTTTAAACCCAGAACTAAATAAAAAGCAGCAGCAGCAGCTAACTGTAGCACTTCCTGCCGTAACATCATTGTTTTTGTGTAACTAACCATTTATCGCAAAACATCGGATGAAACGACTCCATGAACTTTCATCGTCCGAAAGATGAAAAGGATTTTGTATAGTCTGACAGTTAATCACAGTGGACCACGTTTCCAAAGTCTCCTTTAATCAAAACTAAACATTTTAAAGTCGTATTTAAACAAACGGCAGCGCGAGAAGAGCTGCGTGGACAAACTCGTGCTCGTCCTCCGTCACTTCAGCTTCTTGCTTCCACTCCTCACTAGTTTTAAACATTTTGGTATGAAATTGATGAGCATCTTCTTCTTTCAGTTCCACAGCGAGTCCTCCTCCATCTCTCTGTCCTCACTCTGTCCTCTGTGTCCTCTGTCCTCACTCCAACTACCTCCCTGTCCTCTCTAACTGCATCCATCTATCTCCTCTTTGTCTTTTTCCTGCAGCTGCATTTCTAACATCCTTCTACCAATATACCCACTGTCCCTCCTCTGGACATGTCCAAACCACTGTCCCTCCTCTGGACATGTCCAAACCACTGTCCCTCCTCTGAACATGTCCAAACCACTGTCCCTCCTCTAGACATGTCCAAACCACTGTCCCTCCTCTGGACATGTCCAAACCATCTCAGTGTGTCCTCTCTAACTTTACCTCCCAGTTGTTCAACCTGTGCTGGACAGTGGACCCCAAGTCCTTGAAGTCCTGCACCTTTGTGACCTCTGCTCCTTGTAGCCTCACTGTTCCACCTCCTCCCTCCCATTCACACGTGTCACAAATGTTAAAAACGACGTTGGGCCGTGAGGTCAGATCTCAGCAGCTCTAAACATCTCGAGTAAACACTTATTTACTCTGAAGCTGTAAACAAACAACACGTTACAGAGACCAACATGATTTATACTTTTCTACACAGACGCACGAGGTCCGATCAGAAATACTCATATTTTGAACTTGTTTTATTTGATCTTAGAAAGACCTCAGACGTTTGATTGCTCAAGTGTCACTTAAAAAACATCAAGTCAGATAAATAAAGAAGTAACTTTATTTATTCTGGTGTTTGTTTGTCACTCCTCTGAAATAAAGTGATGTCATCACGGCCTGAGTGTTTGTTCAGGTGGGGCCGGTTCTGTTAGTGTACAGAACCTGCAGAACAAAGCGCCCACAGTCCTGTTTACTCAGGAAGTATCCAGTACCACAACAACACGCCCTCACTGGGCTCGGGCTAAATAAAGGCCCGGAGCCTAAAACTGGATCTGGTGTCAGTTCTGGACTAAGCTGCCTAAAATAGTTCTGATTTGAACAACACGACCCGTCAGCCCTGTGAGCAGAACTCTTTTAAACTGAAAGTGTTGAACCGTAACTTTTGTCTCCGGTGAAACCAGAACAAACCCGTCACTGTGCCCTGAGAGCTGGGAGCGCCAGCAGGCCCGCCGGTCCGGACAGAACCGGCTTTCAGTTCCACCGGGGTCACCTCTACGGCCTTCTGAAAGCTTCTCTTTGTGTTGCTCGCTCTGTCCTTGAATCACCTGGAGGAACCATTCAAGTTCTTTTTGTAAAAAAAACAAACGTTTAATCTGGACGTCCATTTAAAGGGATATTCTGGCTGTTTTAAAGTGAAGTTTGGTCAAATAGTACCTTATTGGCAGAGAGTGGAGCAACAAATGACTAAAGTGTTTGTTTAGTTGTTTTTCAGCCTCATAAAACAAGCTTTTGTCAAAAACAACACACCTTGGTTAGACGCAGCCTCAGTTCGGTTGGTGGTACGTGTTCGGTGAAAAAAAACGACGAACTGAACGGTGACCTGCTGAAGCGTTTTAGTATTAACCCACAAAAAGGTCTTTCAAACCTTATCCGGGGTCGGGTTGCGGGGGTAACAGCCTAAGTAGGGAGGCCCAGACTTCCCTCTCCCCAGCCACTTGGTCCAGCTCTTCCAGGGGAATCCTGAGGCGTTCCCAGGCCAGCCATGAAACATAGTCCCTCCAGCGTGTCCTGGGTCTTCCTCTGGGTCTCCTCCCAGTGGGACGTGTCCGGAACACCTCACCAGGGAGGCATCCAGGAGGCATCCTAACCAAAGCTCATGTTCATAGATGAGGGTAGGAACGTAGATCGTAAATTGTAAATTGAGAGCTTCGCCTTTTGACTCAGCTCTCTCTTCACCACAACAGACCAGTACAGTGCCCACTTCACTGCAGACGCCGCACCTATCCGCCTATCGATTTCTTACTCCAATTTCCCTCATTCGTGAACAAGACCCTGAGATACTTGAGCTCCTCCACTTGGGGCAGGACCTCTGACCCGGAGAGGGCACACTTCCCTTTTCTGGCTCAAGACCATGGCCTCGGATTTGGAGGAACTGATCCTCATCCCGGCCGCGTCACAATCAGCTGTGAACCGCTCCAGTGAAAGTTGTAGATCAATGACCTGATGAAGCCAACAGGACCACATCATCTGCAAAAAGCAGACACACGATCCTAAGGCCACCAAAACGGATCCCCTCAACACCTTGGCTGCGCCTAGAAATTCTATCCATAAAAGTTATGAACAGAATCCGTGACAAAGGGCAACCTTGGTGGAGTCCAACTCTCACCAAGAACGAGTCCGACTTACTGCCAGCAATGCAGACCAGGCTCTGACACTGGTCGTACAGGGACCTAACAACCCATATCAAAGGGTCTGGTACCCCATACTCCCGGAGTACCTCCGACAGGGTTCCTAGAGGGACGCGGTCGAACGCCTTCTCCAAGTCCACAAAGCACATGTAGACTGGTTGGGCAAACTCCCACGCTCCCTCCAGGACCCTGCTGAGGGTGTAGAGCTGGTCAAGTGTTCCATGACCAGGACGAAAACCGTACTGTTCCTCCTGAATCCAAGGTTCGACTATCCGATGGACTCTCCTCTCCAGAACCCCCGAATAGACCTTACGAGGGAGGCTTAAGTGCGTGAGCCCCCTGTAGTTGGAACACACTCTACGGTCCCCCTTTTTGAATAGGGGGACCACCACCCCAGTCTGCCAATCCAGGGGAACTGCCCCCGATGTCCACGCAATATTGCAGAGTCGTGTAAGCCAACACAAACCCACAACATCCAGTGCTTAAGGAACTCCGGGCGAATCTCATGCACCCCCAGGGCCCTGCCACCGAGGAGCTTTTTAACCACCTTGGTGACCTCAGCACCAGAGATTGGAGAGCCCAACCCAAAGTCCTCAGGTTCTGCTTCCTCAGTGGAAGATGTGCCGGTGGGATTGAGGAGGTCTTTGAAGTATTCTGTCTACCGACCCACTACATCCCAAGTTGAGGTCAGCAGCACACCACCTCTACTATAAACAGTGTTTGGTGCATAAGCACAAACAACAGTCAGAACCCGTACCCCCCACATGTAGGCAGAGGGAGACTACTCTCTCGTTCACCAGGGTGAACCCCAACGTACAGGCACCAAGATGGGGGCAACAAGTATGCCCACTCCTGCTCGGAACCTCTCACCAGGGGCAACTCCAGAGTGGAAGAGTGTCCAACCACTCTCAAAGAAACTGGTTCCAGAGCCAGAGCCATGCGTCGATGTGAGTCCGACTATTTCTAGCCGGAACCTCTCAACCTCACACACCAGCTCAGGCTCCTTCCATGCCAGAGAGGTGACACATCCCAATAGCCAGCTTCTGTAGCCAAGGATCAGACTGCCAAGGTCCCCGCCCTCGGCCACCACCCATCCCACATTGCACCCAACCCATTTGGCCCCTCCCACAGATGATGAGCCCATGGGAAGGGGGACCCACGTCTCCTATTCGGGCTGTGCCCGACTGGGCTCCATGGGTAAAAGCCCAGCCACCAGGCGCTCGCCAGCATGCCCCACGTCCAGGCCTGGTTCCAGAGTGAGGCCCTGGTGCCCCATGTCCATGATTCAATTAATTTTAATTATCATAGGGGTTTTTGGGCTGCACTTTGTCTGGTCCCTCACCTAGGACCTGTCTTCCTTGGGTGACACTACTAGGGGCATGAAGCTTCTAGGATCATTGGGAAACTCAAACCCCTCCACCACAGTAAGGTGGCAGCCCAGGGAGGGGTTTCATGTAGCCTGAAAATGTATGACTGATGTCACAGCTGATGACCTAGTAGAATTTAAAATGACCAGACTGTCTCTTTATGGTTTGAAATACTGAAAATGCAGCACAGTACACCACTGATGATAAATAATGTTACCTGCTCCTTTCCTGCAGGGTTCCGCAGGGCTCGATTCTTGGACACCTTCTGCTTTCATTCTATCTGCTCCCTTTGGAGTCTATCCTGAGGAAACATGGTCTTTCATTTCATTGTTATGCTGATGATTGTCAGATTTATCTGCTCTTAAAACCCAACAGTTCTTGCTCCATTCACCTTCTGTTAAAATGTCTTGACAAGCTATGGATGGCTTCCAACATTTTTCAGTCAGGTCATCTGGACAGTTTCTTTTTTTGTGCTGAAACGTTTAGCCTTCGATCCGGAAGGCTTCATCAGTCAAGGAAACGCACAACTTGTTCCTTCCTTCCCCTCTTCCTACCAGTTTGACAAGACTGTCAACAAGGAAGAGGGCTGGCAATGGAGGAGGGGCGTACCAAAGAGACCATCTTATCACAAGCAGAACTGGTTTGTTCCACTTTGGAGTAAGCTGTTGGAGGAAGAATCAGTTTTGTTGTGTGTTTCCTGGACTGATGAAGCCTTCTGGATCGAAGGCGAATTGTTTCAGCACAAAAAAAAAGAAACTGTCCAGATGACCTGACTGAAAAATGTTGGATTTTATACCTGGATTATTGAGCATGGACTTTATTGAGCATGGACTTTGTTGTATGGATGGCTTGATTTTTTTTAAAGTTTCAAAGATCAGAAGACTGAAGTCCTCGTGTTTAGCCCTAGCTCTACTGCTGACTCTGATCCTGTCAACCTGGACTCTCTTCAGCTGTATCTTAATCACGTCTGTTACAAACCTCAGGACGGTTTTAGACTCTGACTTTAAGTTTAATAAACAGATCAACTCTGTTCTGCAGAAAAGCTTCTTCCAGTTTAGGCAGACCGTTAAGCTGAAGTCTGTGTTGACCAGATCTGACCTTGAAAAAAATAGTCCATGCCTTCATTACAACCCGACTGGACTACTGTAACCCACGTTGTGTCGGGGTCAGGTCTCTTTCACGTGATGTCTCCAGCTCGTCCAAAATGCTGCAGCTTGACTCTTAACAGGAACTTGTAGGTTTGATCACATTTCACGGGTTCTGTCCTCCCTTCCCTGGCTCCCTGTACCAGAACAGATTTTAAAATTCTCCTGTTGACCTTTAGGTGCCTAAATGACCTTGCACCCTGATCTGTCTCTGAGCTGCTGGAACCACATGTTCCTTCTTGGGTGCTGAGATAATCTGACCAGCTGCTTTTGGCTGTTCCAAAAACCAGTTTGAAGCTCAGAGGTTTTTTCAGTCATTGGACCTAAACTCTGGGACAACCTGCCCCCCCCCCCCCCACTTCCTGTTTTAAAACACACCTGTATTCACAGACGTTAACACCGTGTGATATTTAGTTTTAATGTTTTTCTTTTGATGCTTTTAATAAATGTTATTTTTTATTTACTACCATTGATTTTATTGTTAAGCATTCTGGTAACAGCTGTTTTGCATGTGCTTTATAAATAAATGTAACGAGACATCAGCTTGAGAGCAGACAATTATTCCAGCTTCTTCTCAGACGTGTCAAACCTTCACTTTGATCCAGACACGAATAAAAAAGACGTCAGGACTTCAAGTTCAAAACTTTATTTTGCATCTGCAAATATTAAAGTGAATAATCTCACTTGTCTTAAAGGTATTTGTATAAATAACATTTCAACAAATCACAATAAAAGTTGCTATTTACAGGAATATTAAGTCCTATTTCAACAATAAATAGAGTAAATTCAAAGTCTAGGTACATCTAGTGAAGAGAAACAACTATGCAAAGCAATCGGGGCGCACCACGTCAAGTTTGGTCGTTTTAAAAAGACTCATACGCGTGTATGGACTCCTACAGTCCTTACACAACCAACAGGATGCACGAATAAGATAACACTGGACAACTATGAACAAATGTGCACTCCCAATTAAAGGGACAACAGATCAATGTAAATTAAAGTGCCTAAACTGCACTGTGCAAAAGGTGTCTACAGTATATAGCCACCCATCCACTGAAAACAAGCTGCCAAGACAATGTGTCCCGTCATTAATGCTGAACTACCAAAACACCAACATCCTTTGTACAACCACGGATTCAAGGCGCCACGCATCGAAGCAGAAAGAAAGCGTTCCAGTTACACGCTAACTGTGGACGTGAGCAAAGAGGGCGTCCATCATATGGGGCACACACGAGGCTCGGGCCACGTCTACCGCCGTCTGACCGCTGACGGTGGCGTGTTTCAGGTCCGACTGGGGCGCCAAGAACTCCACCACGTCCCGGTGGCCTTCCCGGATGGCGATGTGAATGGGCAGGGCGCCGTTCTGATCCGGGAGGTTCACGGAGGCGCCGTGCTCCACCAGGACCTGGAGGGTGTCGAGGAACCCCGTCCGCGCTGCGTCGTGGGCGGGCGCTATGCCGTGTTTGTCCTGAACGTTGGGGTCCGCCCCTTTCTCCAGCAGCAAGCCTGCGATTTTGGCGTTCCCCATCATCATCACCTGGTGGAGACATTAAAAACACGTTTGTGTTTTAGGAACTTGTGACGAATGTAAAGTCTTAAGAAAATCATTTGTTTTAACCAACATCTCCACACGAGACCTCCATCCACACAACTTGTGCTGAATAAAACCCTAAAATGTGTTGGAGTGAAATTATGCCAATTTACAGAACGACCACGTTGAAACCTTTGTAAAGAATTACTGACATTTAGCAGCACGCGTATGAAGTAGAGCTGAAACTATTGGTAGTTAGTCACTCGTATCATACAACACGAGGTCAGGCAGGAATCCCCGTGTATGATGATGATGTTTGCAGATGACATCGAGATCTGTGGTGAGAACAGGGAACAGGTGGAAGAGAACTTGGAGAGGTGGAGGTATGCACTTGAAAGAAGAGGAATGAAAGTCAGCCGTAGTAAGACAGAGTACATGTGTGTGAATGAGAGGGAGGAGGAGGAACAGTGAGGCTACAAGGAGCAGAGGTCACAAAGGTGCAGGACTTCAAGGACTTGGGGTCCACTGTCCAGGAACATGGGGAGTGTGGTGAAGAGGTGAAGAAGAGAGTCCAGGCAGGATGGAGTGATGGAGAAAAGTTTCAGGAGTGATTTGAGACAAAAGGGTGTCAGCAAAGGTCAAAGGAAAAGTTTACAAGACAGTTTTGAGACCAGCTATGTTGTATGGTCTGGAGACAGAGACATGGACAAAAAGACAGGAGACAGAACTGGAAGTGGCAGAAATGAAGATGTTGAGGTTCTTCTTAGGAGAGACAAGGATGGAGAAGATCAGGAATGAGATCATCAGAGGTACAGGTTGAACAACTGGGAGATAAAGTTAGAGAGGACACACTGAGATGGTTTGGACATGTCCAGAGGAGGGACAGTGGTTTGGACACGTCCAGAGGAGGGACAGTGGTTTGGACACGTCCAGAGGAGGGACAGTGGTCATACGTTTCATTCAGCCTTTATTTCTACAGGTTAGTCTCATTGAGCCTCGAGGACTCGTTTACAGAGAGACCTGGTTTATTTAAATTCAGTTTATTGAAACTGCCTCAAGTTGAGTTCAAGTATCTCGGGGTTTTGTTCAAGGTCAAGGTTCTTTATTGTCATTCACACCACGTGGTACATGTGGTGGAACAAATTTGTGCACACAAGGTCCCAGTTACATCCAACAAAAGTATAAATTCAGTTGTAAAGAAAAACTAATAAGATCTAAGATAAGAAGAAATACACTAAACTAAGAACACACTAAGCACTGGTGGTACAAGAACAACACACCGAACAGCAGCACGAACATGAGTCTGTGTGAGCAGATGAGGACGAATGAACACAGCAACATGAAACAGATCAGCAGCAGCATGAAACAGATCAGCAGCAACATGAAACAGATCAGCAGCAACATGGAACAGATCAGCAGCAACATGGAACAGATCAGCAGCAACATGTGATTTTTCACAGTGATTATTCTAGTTAGAGATTCATGAGTCTAACAGCCTCAGGGTAGAAGCTGTTCCTCAGTCTAGTGGTTCTACACTTAATGCTCCTCAACCTCCTTCCTGAGGGGAGTGGGGCAAAAAGTGTGTGTGCTGGGTGAGTGTGGTCCTTCATGATGCAAGTGGCCCTCTTCCTGCATCTGGAGGTGTAGATGTCTGTGATGGTGGGGAGACTGACTCCAACATCTTCTGTGCAGCCTTCACCACTCTCTGCAAAGCTTTTCTTTCTGCAGCTGTGCAGCCTCCATGCCACACGTTGATGCTGGAGCACAGGATGCTCTCCACTGCACACCTGTAGAAGGAGGTGAGGACAGAGGAACAGCTTCTACTCTGAATAAAAACTGTGAAAATCACATGTTGCTGCTGATCTGTTCCATGTTGCTGCTGATCTGTTTAATGTTGCTGCTGATCAGTTTCATGTTGCTGTGTTCATATGTCCTCATCTGCTCACACAGACTCGTGTTCGTGCTGCTGTTCAGTGTAATCCAACATTTTCCTTAACTGATGAAGCCTTCTGGATTGAAGGTGAAACGTTTCAGCACAAAATAAAAGAAACTGTCCAGATGATCTGACTGAAAAATTTTGGTGTACCTGGATTATTGAGCATGGACTTTGTTGTTCAGTGTAATGTTTTATGTTATGAGTGCTTAGTGTATATTTAGTTGATGTTTTTCTTACTTCATATCTTGGATGTTATTAGTGTTTTTATTTTACATTTTATTGTTGGATGTAACTGGGACCCTGTGAACATCATCTCGTTCCACCACGAGATGCAAATGACAAATCTCTCTGAATCTCTGTAGAGGCGTTCATGAGTGAGCGTGAGATTGACAGATCGGTGCAGCATCTGCAGTATTGTGGACTCTGCACCGGTCCGTTGTGGTGAAGAGGGAGCTGAACTATGAGACAAAGCTCTGTTTACAGGTCGATCTACAGTCCTACCCTCACCTTTAAGGCCTTTCATTTAGAGCTGTAGAGACAAAACACCAGGTGGACATGATCTTTAGCTCATGTTCAGCATGTGACAGAAATAATTCTACTTCTCTGTAGCTTACAGTTCACCAGGTAAAATGTGTTCAGCAGGAATCCACATCAGGTGGTTTGTGGCACACCTGTGGAACATGACGTCATGTGCCAGGTAAAGAGCCCACCTGTAGATGATGTCATGTGCGCAGGTAAAGAGCCCACCTGTAGATGACGTCATGTGCG
>NC_056500.1:1573190-1578792 GCF_014905685.2 Nematolebias whitei
CACCTGTAGATGACGTCATGTGCGCAGGTAAAGAGCCCACCTGTAGAGCAGTCCTGCCGAACTCGTTCAGAGTATCTGGGTGGACCCGGAGCTCCTCCAGGATCCTCTGCACCTCCTCCGGGTTGCCTTTGGCCGCCGCCGCCGTCAGAGCCTTCCCCGCGTCCATCTGACTCAGGACCATGGTCGCCTCCGTTCCTGCCTGCTGGCGACACCAGAACCGAACCGGGTTACGGAGCCACAGGACGGGCTGCTCGTCAAAGAGCAGGAAGACGCTGCCGGCTACACCTAGCTAACTGCACAGCATCCGGCTAACTGACTCGACTTGTTATACCGGTCAGTCTCAAGCTGGAGCTCTTAGGGGCTCACCTGTCCGCAGGTCATGTTGGCTACAACTAAGAAGAAACCTCAGCACGGGTTTGTCTGAAAGGTCGAGCATGTATTTGTTGTGAAAGGTTCGAGCTGAAGGTTTCCAACGACTAGCATTCATGCTACAAGCTAACGCCGAGCTATTGCGCATACCTTCAGCTTGTAGAGATCCAAAAGCGCCGCCAGGTTCCACAGCCCGCTGTCTCTAAAGCCCGGTTATTCGTAAATACAATTCAAACGAGAAAAGTTTATCAACGTTTAAAAAATACATTTGCGCGCTGAGCTCCAAACAGCGGTGTCCCCCAGTCTACAATTTACAAACATTAGAGTTGGCCTACGCTGACCAATCACAACTCGCACGGAAGGCGTTGTCCTTCCATATATGGCAAAAAGGGCGGGGTTACACCGCTGTTACTATGCGTTGACTGTGGCAACATAGACAGCTGACCAATCAGAGCGCGGAGAGAAGAAAGCGGGCGATTCGTATAGTTGGCGTCTTCAAAGGGAGTTCATTGAGGTTTCATCCTGCGCTCGTGCTCCTCCGGAGGGAGGAAAAAGGCGGGTGCGCGCTTTAATTTAGGCGGAATTCAACACAGTGATGCTGCTGAACAGCAAAGCAATTAACAACGAGTAGCTCCAGGGGAATAACTTTATTTAAATAATGTGGATGTAGAATCACAACACACGCTGAAATCAATCTTCAAACAGGTTCCATAAAACTCTTAAACAGAATAATTACGTTAAAACAGGTGACGTTTTAAGAGTCATTCAGTGCAGAGAAAGTGATTGTTACGCTCTTGTGGAAGGAAGCATCTCTAAAGCCTTATGCATTGGTCCTCAGTTGGTAATCTAAAGAAAACACAGAAAGCCAAAGAAGACATGTCAGTTTGTGCTGCATCATTCAGAATCCAGACACCAACAGCAGTCCTTGTTTACCTCCACTCTGAGTGATGTAGCGCACCCAGGGCAGAGCTTGATATCCACTCTTTTCTATGATCTTCATGTACCGAACCTAAAACCAGAGGTACAACTTGTAACCACCATCAGACCATCATCTCCTACACGACTGTTCAAAGCTGAAACTGGAAGCACAAACGGCGCGCACGTAAACGATGCGTCATACGTTAAACAGTGTTCCTTGAAAGAATACAGGTGCTGGTCATAAAATTACATCATCATGAAAAAGTTGATTTATTTCAGTAATCCCATTCAAAAAGTGAAACTTGTACATTATATTCATTCATCACACACACACTGATATATTTCACGTTTATTTCTTGTTGATGATTATAACTGATAATGAAAACCCCAAATTGAGTCTCTCAGAAAATTGTGAACAGGTTCAATATTGAAGACACCTGGTGTCACACTCTAATCAGCTGATTAACTCCAAACACCTGCAAAGACCTTTAAATGGTCTCAGTCTGGTTCTGCAGCTACACAATCATGGAGAAGACTGCTGACTGGACAGTTGTCTAAAAGACGACCATTGACATCTTGCATAAGGAGGACAAGACACATGAGGTCATTGCTAAAGAGGCTGGCTGTTCATAGAGCTCTGTGTCCAAGCACATTAATAGAGAGGTGAAGGGAAGGAAAAGATTTGGTTAAAAAAAGTGTACAAGCAACAGGGATAACTGCACCTGGAGAGGATGGTGAAACAAAACCCATTCCAAAATGTGGGGGAGGTTCACAAAGAGTGGACTGTAACTGGAGCCAGTGCTTCAAGAACCACCACGCTCAGACGTATGCAAGACATGGGTTTCAGCAGTCACATTCCTTGTGTCCAGCCACTCTTGAACAAGAGACAGTGTCAGAAGTGCCTCACCTGGGACTGCTGCTGAGTGGTCCAAAGTTCTGTTCTCTGATGAAAGAACATTTTACATTTCCTTTGGAAATCCAGGTCCCAGAGTCTGGAGGAAGAGGAGAGGCACAGAATCCACGTTGCTTCAGGTCCAGTGTCAAGTTTCCTCAGTCAGTGATGGTTTGGGGCCATGTCCTCTGCTGGTGTTGGTCCACTGTGTTTTCTGAGGTCCAAGGTCAACGCAGCATCTACCAGGAAGTTTTAGAGACTTCCTGCTTCCTGCTGCTGACCAACTTTATGGAGATGCACATTTCATTTTCCAACAGGACTTGGCCCCTGCACACAGTGCCAAAGATACCAGTACCTGGTTTAAGGACCATGGTGTCCCTGTTCTTAATGTCCAGCAAACTCTCCTGACCTCAACCCCAGAGAAGATCTATGGAGTATTGTGAAGAGGAAGATGATGCACCAGAGCCAACAATTGAGAAGAGCTGAAGGCCACGATCAGAACAACCTGGACTCTCAGAACCTGAGCAGAGACACAGACTGATCCACTCCACGACACGATGCAGTGATGCAGTAATCCAGACAACAGGAGCAACAACCAAGTACTGATGCTGAACATGCTCGTACTTTTCATGTTCGTACTTTTCCTGTTTGTACTTTTCCTGTTTGTACTTTTCATGCTCGTACTTTTCATGTTCGTACTTTTCCTGTTTGTACTTTTCCTGTTTGTACTTTTCATGCTCGTACTTTTCATGCTCGTACTTTTCATGCTCGTACTTTTCATGTTCGTACTTTTTATGTTCGTACTTTTCATGTTCGTACTTTTCATGCTCGTACTTTTCATGCTCGTACTTTTCATGCTCGTACTTTTCATGTTCGTACTTTTCATGTTTGTACTTTTCATGTTCGTACTTTTCATGCTCGTACTTTTCATGTTTGTACTTTTCATGCTCGTACTTTTCATGTTTGTACTTTTCATGTTTGTACTTTTCATGCTCGTACTTTAAAGTTGGCCAACTTTTCTAAAAATACTTTTTTATTGGTCTTAATATTCTAATTTTCTGAGACACTGAATTTGGGGTTTTTCAGTTATAATCGTCAACATTAAAAGAAATAAACATTTGAAAAACATCAGTCTGTGTGTGATGAATGAATATAATGTATACGTTTCACTCTTTGAATGGAATTACTGAAATAAATCAACTTTTCATGATGATGTAATTTTCTGACCAGCACCTGTATTGTCCTGTTTGAGCTCTGACAGGTGGTGAACCTCCGTGTTTAAATTAAATCCAGTGCTCGGAGAAACGACGTTAGTTCGTACTGTTCGCACATAAACAAATGCTGGTTCTGGTCTGCGACAGAAGTCGTGCCCATAATTCACCCAGGGCAGCATGGGGGCGAGGAACAAGGTGGATAACCCTGACTGTGCACACACACCTGGATTCCTGAGACCGTGAAGTAGGGGATTTCAAATTTGACTGTAATGGGAGGTTTGCCCTCGGCCTCGTCGTTCTCCACGCTGGGTAACCCGAAGTGAGCTCTCATCAGGAACTCCTTCCCTCCCTGCAGGACCAGTCCGGCAGAGTCAGACACACAGGAGTAAAAGAGGTCTACGTTTCAAAAGCTGGACTTTGTTACCGGGAAAGACTTGATGGTCCACACCACCAGGTTCTTCTCGGGCACGTATCGGGCATGACCCGTGCTGGTTTTGAACTTGGGTGAGTCTGCGTCGCTGGGCACCGGGACTCTCACCTCCACGTTGTTGGCCACAGATTGTTTCTTAAACTGGCCCTTTGCCTAAAAACACAATAAAACCACGTCTTGTGAAAAATACTGTAAAATACAAGAGAAGTTTTATATTAAAGGGTTAGTTTAACCACGTGGGGTTATGTGGAAACATTATCTTACCTGCTGTAGATAGATTTTGACTGGCCTGAGCTCGGAGGAATAAAGAATAACTTTTCTCTGACTGATGATCTAACAGATGGTCCGAGCGGGGTCAGGACCCCGAGGATTGTTGCCATCTTGGAACAACTCCAGAGTTTTATTAACCCGTTTCATAAAGCTTCACACCACCGCCCATGTCTCAAACTGGGATTCACTCAGGATTCACTCAGGATTCACTCAGGATTCACTGTGGCTCTGCTCGAGCAGCTCAGTTCATCAACCCAGAATACTGACCCGTTTTATTAATTCCTGCATCACAACCTTTGACGGGCAGGGGAAGCGCCCGAGCAGCTGACGCCGCCAAGAAGCTTCAGCGTCACAAATGTTCACCGAGCAAATCAAATCATTACCAAGTTAAATATCATCTACAACAGGTAAGATCATAGTTACCTTTTTACAGAACTCCAGTTCCAAAGAGCTGAACTTTCCCTTTAAAGGAAGTCTTTCCCCTCATTTACGTGGGATCCGTCCTGCTAGCAGCTTGTGCAAATATTATAAAGTCGGTAAGTTTTAGAGCAGAGTACCTTGACCATGATTTCCACTCGGCTGTGAGAGAACTTCTCTATGACGGACTCGATCCAGATCAGAGGTTTCACCTGCGGCACAAAACAAACGTGTGTGAAACGTTCCACTCGAGCTGCCACGGACACCACGAGGAAGCGGCTCGTACGTGAGTATTGATGCGATAGGACATGAGCTCAGACTCTCCGTCCGGGGGAACGAAGGAGATGGTCCGGTCGCTCTCGAAGCGCGACAGTCGCACGCACTGATGGAACTTCACGTCCTCCATCACCACCGTCTTCCCTTTGTCACCTGCGCACACCCTCGCTTTACTTTTGGTTTTTAACGCACCGTCGTCGCTTCTAGCAAATGCAAAGACAATGAAGCAGACATTAAAATAAATGAGGATGCGTACGTCCAGTGAGGGCGAACAGCACCCGATCGTTGAGGCCGAGGCGCAGCTCGGGCATGCCGGACAGCATGGTCTTCAGCTTGATGCTGCCCACGATGTCGCTGCTCATCACGCTGCCGTTGGCGTTCACCTGAAACACATTTACTTTAGTTCCAGCTGCAAGTGTTGACGCAGAGGTAAATATGGCCGACACCGCGTTTCTGCACTTGTTTAACGCAGCGGTTCCTAAAAACACACTAGATGAAAAAAGACATCTCTCCTGGAACATTTTATTCTTTCAGAAACGCTAAACAGACCAGGAGAACGTCTGGACGATCAGCGTCGTTTAGTGTTTTCAGGAGGTATTTTTAATTAGATAATAAAAAGGAAACATTTGATGTTTGTATCACCACAGAACTGGCCTTGGAGACCCAGGAAGACCAGCTCATCTCCACCGTGGTCAGAGCAGGTCACAATACGACCCCAAGGACGTGACACGACCTCAACTGAGCTCCAGAAGAACCTCACCTCTTATCTGGACTATGGCTGCTGGGGGGGCTCTGGACTATGGCTGCTGGGGGGGC
>NC_056500.1:1578892-1579719 GCF_014905685.2 Nematolebias whitei
GGGGGGTCTCTGGACTATGGCTGCTGGGGGGGTCTCTGGACTATGGCTGCTGGGGGGGTCTCTGGACTATGGCTGCTGGGGGGGTCTCTGGACTATGGCTGCTGGGGGGGTCTCTGGACTATGCTAGGACTTTCCCCTAAACTTCAACATCTCCCGGCCTGTATGTTCATGTATCACGTCTGTTCATGTTGCTTTGCTGTGGTTCTTTGTTTGATGCCTCACATGGTGCTCTGTCCAGGACACGGAGTGACAGATCTTTATTTATTCCTCATGTTTTCTTTCATTTTATCATCTAAGCAAAATATTATTCTGAATAAGAGGCCGCGCTATTTACAGCAGCAGCTTCGTGCACTCCGCCCGTCTTCAGACGACTGTACGTGCACGTTCTCGTTGTATCTCGGTGCAATGATAATAAAGTTTATTCTGATCTTCCAGTTCTCAGGCTCCTCTCTTGTGGAACCAACTTCCAGTTTGTCCATGAGGCTGACACATTGTCCACTTTTAAGACTGAGATAAGACTTTCCTTTTTGATAAATCCTATGGTTAGGGTTGACTTGGTTTCCTGAGCTGTCCCTTAGTTCTGCTGCTATAGGCTCAGACTGCTGGAGGACAAACTGACCACATGTCCTCTCTCAGCTGCTGACTTTACCTGATCTACTCAACCAGTTTGTAATTACTTCTATCTTAATGTTTTCTTTCTGTCCTCCTACAGAAACCACATCTAGACTATAGAAACCACACCTGGACCATGGAAAGTTCACCTGGACTATAGAAAGTTCCCCTGGACTATAGAAACCACACCTGGACTATAGAAACTGCACCTGGAC
>NC_056500.1:1579729-1582881 GCF_014905685.2 Nematolebias whitei
AGAAAGTTCACCTGGACTATAGAAACCACACCTGGACTATAGAAAGTACACATTGACTATAGAAAGTTCACCTGGATTACCGAAACCACACCTGGACTATAGAAACCACACCTGGACTATAGAAAGTTCCCCTGGACCTGTCACTTTGTGTCTGTCTCTACTTCCTGTCCTCTCAGACCCAGCCGGTCCAAGCAGATGGACACTCGTCCTGAGTCTGGTTCCACTGGAGGTTTGTTCCTGTTAAAGGAGTTTTTCTTCCCACTGTCTCCTCTGGTCTTGCTCAGGAGGGGAGACTGATGAAGAGAAGATTGAAACAATCCTCAGGGAGAACTTTCCTGGTTGTTTTATCAAGTCTGGATGTTTCTGTTCAGAGACCTCAGGTAACTTCTGATGTGATTTGGAGCCACAGGAATAAAAATGTATTTTTTCTACGCCATGTTTGTTCAGAGCTGCACGGAGCTACTGCAGATGGACTGAAGCTGTGGTCTGCAGGTCGCAGGTTCCTGCTCAAGTTTGTTACCTGCGACACACTGCAGCTACAGGGGAGGCCAGACTCGTGTCATCTTACCAGAACATTGATGGACTCGATGACATCGATGAAGACCTCATTCTTTTTGTATTTAATGCCCTCTGAGCGCCAGGAGACGGCGTTGGTGACCGTGGTGGGCACCTTGCTCTTGGCCACCTCCAGCTTGGCGCCTTCCTGAGTGATGTACCTGCAAAGAGATGGTGAGAAAAGATGAAAAAGTTGGCCTCAACTAAAATGCTAAATATGAACCTTTATAAAAAAACAAAACAGTCTCACTCCTGGAGGATCTTGCTGTCAGTCGTCTGAGGGAACCCAAAGTCCATCAGTTCATCCAGCAGCTCATAAACAACCACGAAGTTATCCTGGATGCTCTCCTCCTCCAGCTCTTTGAAGTACTCTGTGAACACCTGCGTGACCCTTAAAATCAGCGTCAGAGCACATCCAAGTGCTTACAGCCTGTGTAAGGTGCTCACCTCAACTAGTTTGTAGAGGAACGAGTAAACCAGGGACGCGTTGGAGTTCTTGTTCGTGGTGGCCACGACTGCACACGGCGAGGGTCAAGGATCATGGTCTAAAGAAAACCCTCGGTCCCTTCAGACAAGCGTCAGGGACTACGGTGCGGTTAGGATACGGTACAGGTTGCTGTGTTTGATCCACAGGAAGTGGACGTTCCCGTGAGACATGACGGGGCTGACGAGGCCCTCCTCTTCCTGCTGCATGAGTAAAGGCATGAAGTGGTCGACCTCGGCCATGTCCACGTCGCCTTTGTAGTTACGACAGATCAGCACCTGAGCGTGAAGAGCAAACAGCATGAGGTCACCTGAGAACTACACGGAGCAGCAGAACTCCAGCTGTTAACCAGTACGCCAGCGTCGCAGAGGGACTGGGAGAGAGAACCTTTAGCTTTAGAGACGTTGTCCTGGACTGGAAATGAACGTAAACCAAAATGTTTCTGGTGAAAGATGTTCAAGTAAACGTTTCACTGGAGGAGAAGAGGTAGAGGTTTTTTATTTGTGCTTGTCGGAGGCAGCTCGGGGATCCTGGCGAGCGGAGGGAACGGTTGGTGGAGCCAGGGGGTGGCCAGTGGTGGCCTGGCTCACCACAGATGATTTGTTGGCCACCTCAATCGTTTCAGGAAACTGTACTTTTAAGCGGTGGCACGGTGGCTCAGTTGGTAGAGCTGTTGCCTCTCAGGGAGAAGGTAGCTGGCTCAAATCCCAGCCGGGAGTCTTTCTGTGTGGAGTTTACATGTTCTCCCCGTGCTGTGTGGGTTTTCTCCAGGTACTCCAGTTTCCTCCCACAGATCAAAAACATGCATGTTAGACTGACTGGTGACTGTAAATTGTTCCTAGGTGTCTCTGTGATGGACTGGACACCTGGACAGGTGTCCCTGTGATGGACTGGAGACCTGTGACCTCCAGGACCCAAAAAGGAAGAAGCAGGTAAAGAGGATGGACGGATGGATGGATGGATGGATGGATGGATGGATGGATGGACGGACGGATGGATGGACGGATGGATGGACGGACGGACGGATAGACGGACGGATGGATGGACGAATGGACGGACGGACGGATGGATGGATGGACGGATGGATGGACAGATGGATGGACGGACGGACGGATAGACGGATGGACGGACGGACGGATAGACGGATGGATGGATGGACGGACGGACGGATGGACAGATGGATGGATGGATGGACGGATGGATGGATGGATGGATGGATGGACAGATGGATGGATGGATGGACGGATGGATGGACGGACGGACGGACGGATGGATGGACAGATGGATGGATGGATGGATGGATGGATGGATGGATGGATGGATGGACGGATGGATGGACGGACGGACGGATAGACGGATGGACGGACGGACGGACGGACGGATAGACGGATGGACGGACGGACGGATGGATGGACGGATGGATGGACGGATGGACAGATGGATGGATGGATGGATGGATGGATGGATGGACGGACGGACGGACGGACGGACGGACGGATGGATGGACGGATGGATGGATGGATGGACGGATGGATGGATGGATGGATGGATGGACAGATGGATGGACGGATGGATGGATGGATGGATGGATGGACGGATGGTTTAAGCAGTAAAGAATTCAAACGGTCTCTTCCAGAACAAACAGGAAGTACTAAACATCAGAAATCTGATTAAAGTGTCAACAATGAGCACTTTTATTTGAAATGAAGTAACTTCATTACCTGCAGAGTAATTAGTTACTTCTTAATGAGGGTTTGAACTCTCAGCTTGAAGCGACATCAGAGCGACGTCAGCTGGTCCAGGGGTCGACGCCGAGCACCGACACTTTTTACAAACCTCCGTCACTTCACACGTGGGAGGAGTCTGTGCTCCGACCGTCAGCGCCGACACGTTTCTAATTCAGGAAACTTCTTCTGAGTGAACAAGGACCCGTCTGCTGCACGGCTCACGTGTCACAAGATACACGAGTCCAACCCGACACCGGCAGGAACCAGAACCAGGAGCCTCATGTTTAAACAGCAGGTTCTGGACCACCAGCTCACAGATGTTCTGACCCGTCAGCAGGTTCTGGAGCAGCTCACAGATGTTCTGACCCGTCAGCAGGTTCTGGAGC
>NC_056500.1:1582891-1583930 GCF_014905685.2 Nematolebias whitei
TCTGGAGCAGCTCACAGATGTTCTGACCCGTCAGCAGGTTCTGGAGCTCAGGTGAGCCTGTGTCTGTAAAAGGTAATAAACGGAGTTAAAACATTTTTTCTGAACGTCTCGTGAAAATGTGCAGTTTCGCGTCATGTTACATGTGAAACATGACGCGCACGCGCGAAGCACAGACGCTGAAACATGTTGAAGACGGAAGCAGGTGCTGGGACTCACCTGGAAGCTGCTCAGGTGCTTTCACATGAACCCGGAAGTAGAAAATAAGGACCGATAAATTAAACAGCAGTCGCGAGGCCTCTAATTATTTCTTACCGACGACTTTGATGTTTAAGGATCAAAGCAGCAGTTAGGAAGAGGCGCGCGCTCACTCACTCTTTCAACTTTTGTGGTTGATCTGTGCGGAAAAGTGCGCGTGCGCTCCATGGCCGGAGCCTCTCACCTTCCCCTTGAGGTCCAACACAAAGACAGCGGAGGCTGACATGGTTCTTCACACGGAGGTCGGAAGTTCAGCTCGGTTCGGTTCGGCCGTGAAAACCCGACAGAACCATCGGTGTGCGTGGAGGTGCGTGGAGGTGGGAGCCGCGAGTCCACCGTGACGTTGCGTCACGCAGGTGAAACATTAACCAGCTCACCTGAACGGAGCAAGGCGGGAGGAGCTGTGCGTCACTTCCGCCGCTAGAGGGCGGCACATGAAAGAACCCCCGGTGGTCTTTGATGTTCAGTTGATTTCTGTAGCTCCAACAGAATTCATGTCAGGCTGAGCAGAAACATTCACACGAAACATCAGAGAAGTTCTGTCTGAGGAAGCAGCAGGTTGTGTCGAGTCTTCATCACAGTCTCATCCTGAGCAAGGACAGAGGAGACCGTGGGAAGAAAAGCTCCCTTTAACAACCCCCAGCAGAACCAGAACCAGGACCAGGATCAGGACGAGCCAGCTGCTTCAGTGGCTGGGTTTGAGAGGACAGGAAGTAGAAACACTGTGTGAGAGGCAGGGGACACCTGGACAGGTCTCCAGTCCATCACAGGGACACCTGGACAG
>NC_056500.1:1583940-1592466 GCF_014905685.2 Nematolebias whitei
TCCAGTCCATCACAGGGACACCTGGACAGGTCTCCAGTCCATCACAGAGACACCTAGGGACAATTTAGAGTTACCATCAGTCTAACATGCATGTTTTTGATCTGTGGGAGGAAACTGGAGCACCTGGAGAAAACCCCCACAGCACGGGGAGAACATGTAAACTCCACCCAGAAAGGCTCTTCAGCTTCCACCCCCCCCCACGTGCGTCTCAGCCGGGCACCAGGGTTCTCCAGCACCCCGTCGCTTGGTGGAAACACTGGATCAGCTGTGCTGAAAGTCCAGCTGACCAGATCCATGACGGTAATTTACGATTCAGAAGATACACAAGACGGAGGAGGAGAGGAGGAGCAGGAGAGGAGGAGCAAGAAGAGGAGGAGCAGGAGAGGAGGAGCAGGAGAAAAGGAGAAAGAAGAGGAGGAGCAGGAGAAGAGGAGCAGGAGAGGGGGAGCATGAGGAGGAGCAGGAGAGGGGGAGCAGGAGAGGAGGAGCAGGAGAGGAGGAGCAGGGAGAGGAGGAGCAGGAGAAGAGGAGCAGGAGAGGGGGAGCATGAGGAGGAGCAGGAGAGGAGGAGCAGGGAGAGGAGGAGCAGGAGAAAAGGAGAAAGAAGAGGAGGAGCAGGAGAAAAGGAGCAGGAGAGGAGGAGCAGGAGAAAAGGAGCATGAGAGGAGGAGAAGGAGAGGAGGAGAGGAGGAGCAGGAGAGGAGGAGCAGGAGAGGGAAGGAAAGCATCCTTCTTGCTCCAGGGCGAGTGAGGAGGAAAATGTCCGAAGTCTTGAATTAAACATTTATTTTACAACTTAACAACAAAAGATGTTCAAAATGTCTCCAACACATTCACACAATAACAAAGTTATAAAAATAAAATTAAAAAGACCTTTAGCTTCATCCTTGGGCGAGTTTTACCGTTGGACTCGTGTTTTTGAAGCATGCTGAAATAAAACGCCGCTGTGGATGGATGCTGTGCTGTGGAGCTGGATCAGAGTCAGAGGTTCTTTATGTCATTCGCAACACGTGTGGTACACGTGGTGGAACAAAATGTGTCCCCAGGGTCCCAGTTACATCCAACAATAACATGTAAAATAAAACCAGTAACATCTAAGATGTGAACTCAGAAAAACATCAGCGCGACGTTTGAGGGAACGTTCTGGGAGCTGCTGCTTCTCCCAGAGCTCGAGTGAATCAGGTGGTTGAATATTTCACGTCCTGCTGAGATGATGCTGCTGCTTCTCATCTCATCAAACCTGACGGAGGAGTTGGAGTCCAGTTCCTCCTGCTGGCTCTTTCCACTGACACTCCTCTCTGCTCCCGGCCCGGTGGTGTGAGATGCTGCTCCACCTTGTTGTCTCCGCCTGGCCAATGGGAGGCCGGCGAGCGTATGCAAATGATGAGGAGAGGACGACAGCTGCAGGTGTCATGTACCACCCGGGTCTCTGCGGTGCCGGCCTGTGGCCTCATGGGGGCTGCCGGCGTCGGAAAACAACTCCACCACCTCAGTATCAGATCTTTCTACTGACTTGTAGCTTGGATCAGACGAGATGGGCGTGAAGTTCTTTACAGGAACGCAGACCCAGTCCTGACGGACGGCATTCCTCTGCAACAGGCCCTGCTGCGACTCGAGCAGCTCCACGTAACGCTCGGGGTCACCGGCACGAGCCGAGGTCTTTAGACACAGGTCCGAGTCAAACCTCAGCCGAACATTCAGCACATCTGAAGAAACGAAAGAACTACATTTCACGTGAAAACACGGTAAATGCTTGTTGCTGAAGAACTTGCTGAAAAACAGCTGAAATGTAACTGAAATGAAAGAACAAACCTAAATTAGCAGAAGAAAGCAGAGAGAACACATATTTGCTAAATTAGGTTTAAATAATCAGAAATGAGCACAGAAATTATGAAATTACCTAAAAAAAGGTGAAATTGGTTAAAAGCAGCTGAAATTAGCTGAAAGTAGCTGAAGAAAAGTTTCAACTTGCACGAAGAAGCTGAAGCAGAACAAAATGAATGGAGCAGTAAAAGGTTGTAAACAGTGCTCAGTGAGCTCAATTCAGCTTCTATGAGAAAAAAGGCTAAATATTTCAAAAAGCTAAAGCTGCACCAACACCAAAAGTCACAGCAGGATTGTCCTGAAAGAGCCGAACATTTTGATTCATGATTTGTTGAAACAGTTTAAAAACCGGGGGACGAGAACGATGCTGAAAAAGGTCCAGAAGAAAACTGGACCAGAGTGAACGCGTCATGAACGTTTGAGTCGTCTCAGAGTTCCAGGGTCGAGTATGAAGATCGTGTGGTCCGAACACATTTAGACTCCTGAACGTCACACTTCTGTCATTCTGCCACTTGTCACTTTGCTCTAACTCAAACACACTTGACACAACTCAGTCTCACAAAGCAACAGATTTGTTCCACAAAATATGAAAAAGTTTCTCTAGCCCACAACTACGTGCTGAAATTATTCTTTAAGGTCTATTCCAGTCATTTTGAAACATTCATGAGCATTAACATCTTACCTGTCGCAGATAATCAAGATCTTAGCAGCAACTAAGTAGCACTTCCTGTGCAGCCTGGGGGCACTTCCTGTGCAGCCTGGGGGCACTTCCTGTGTAGCCTGGGGCACTTCCTGTGCAGCCTGGGGGCACTTCCTGTGTAGCCTGGGGGCACTTCCTGTGCAGCCCGGGGGCACTTCCTGTAAAGATATCGCAGTATTTTTGTTGAAATTATTGTCATGTCAAACTGACGGCAGTTGAAGGTTTTATAGGAGCTCTTATTATGAAATTAAACGGAGCGTTAGGTTTGCTCAAACTGTTTAATGATCCTGCCAAGGGTAAGCTGGAAGTGCTACAGCTAGCTGCTGCGCAAGTATTCACATAGTTCTTGGTAAATCAACACAAAATGCAAAACTGACTTTGGTGCAAACGTTTATAAAATAATGTTTTAAACAGGTGGTGATCCATGCGGGACTGAGGCTGTTCAAAGAGCTATCTGCAACAGGTAAGATACTGACTGTTCATACCTTTTCCACAGAACTCCACTTCAGAACGTCCAGAATGATTCCTCCTCATTATCTTCTGGTTTTAAAGTCTGCGCTGAAGGTGAGGACGCTTCAGTTTGTAAACTGATGCAGGTCCTCTGCTCTGCGGTTGATACTTGATTTAACATGAATTATGTCGTTTACTGAGTCGTTTACTGAGTCGTTTATTGAGTCATTTATTGAGTCGTTTACTGAGTTGTTTATTGAGTCGTTTACGGAGTCGTTTACTGAGTCGTTTACTGAGTCATTTATTGAGTCATTTACTTAGTCGTTTATTGAGTCGTTTACTGAGTCGTTTATTGGGTCATTTACGGAGTCGTTTATTGAGTCATTTACTGAGTCGTTTACAGAGTCGTTTATTGAGTCGTTTACAGAGTCGTTTATTGAGTCGTTTACTGAGTCGTTTATTGAGTCGTTTACTGAGTCATTTACTTAGTCTTTTATTGAGTCGTTTACTGAGTTGTTTACTGAGTCGTTTATTGGGTCATGTACTGAGTCGTTTGAGTCGTTTACTGAGTCATTTATTGAGTCGTTTACTGAGTCGTTTACTGAGTCGTTTATTGAGTCGTTTACTGAGTCGTTTATCAAATCTGATGAGAAGTCGTCTGTTTGTTGACTTTAAAAAAACGTCCTGGGACATTTTGAAATGATTCCAACAAGCTGCCGTTTATACTCCAATTGCTTTACGAGTTCCCTTTAGTGTAAATGCAGCGTTTAAAACAAATATTTGACCTTAATTATCATTAATTTACAGGCATCAGGGAGTTAGTTTCAAATCAGTTAATCTGTTGCGGATTTTAACACAACAGAAGTAAAAAAAACAATAAAATCTTTCAGATTATGGAGAAAGAAAATGTTTGCATGTTTAAATCAAAGGATCCAGATAAAAGTTAAATGTTGGACAAAAACTTTAACAAGTTTTGCTCGTTTTTCTTTCAGCTCCACAATTTGGGCTCAAACCGTCAGCCTCAGGGTGAGACGGCGACACAGACCACCAAGCCACCGTGACCCTCGAGTCAGGTATAATTTAGTTTTAGTCATAATTTGGTGACATAGTTGCTCATTATGGATCCAAACGGATAATTTTTTCCTCGTAGGTGAATCGTGAGAATAAAGAACTTTTCTTTAGAAACTGTTAAATGTTGTTTAAGATGGAAAAACCACGAAGTGACGTTTTAGAAACACAGCTGCAACACCTTTTATTGTGCTGGAAGTAAAGTCACCGGGCTCCATCGGCACATTTTAAACATTTAATAATTGAATCTTAAATGACGACGTTTCAGCGAGGACGTGCTTCAAAGAGTAAAGAAGAGCAGGTTGTGATTTGTGAGACAGGAAACGGTCGCAGCTCATTCATTCACGAGACACGAGGGTCAATATTCAAACTTTTATTTTCTTAAAAAAGACAAGTGAACCCTGAGCATCAACCCAACAAGCTTCAACGTACGTGCACGTAACATGCCAGGACACAAACCGTGAGAATAAATAACGGGAGTCACGACTGAAGACCGGAGCAGAGGGCGAAAACTGCACGACCTCTACACGACCTCTGCTCTCAGCCAGCTCACAAAAACTACGACCTTTTCCATCAATAAATAAAAGAAAGTGTCACGTGTTTACAGACTTCTTGATTTATATCATTATATTTATATATATTCATATATATTCATATATATTTATATTTACAGAAGTAACCAACAAAAGGTCCAATGAAGAAAAGTTCATACAAAATATTTACAGGAACTATTTACAGCTACAATCTTTCAAAATAAAACAGTTTCTTCACTTTGGGTTCGTTCAAATAAAAGTCAGCAGCTAAAGTGTGCGGCTCCTGCGGCTCCTGCGGCTCCGGTCACGTGCGCAGAGTTTGGACGAGCATGAACACAGAGATCAACATCAGCTGATGGTCCGCAGCTCCGGCCGGAGTGACGGCCGCAGGACGAGAGCTGCTCAGGACCTGGAAGGCAAGAGGCACACGAGGAAACAGTGCACGTCTGGCGTGCATGTGTCGGGGAATTAAATGGTGGGTGCAGTGAGCCCGTGCACGTTGCTGACAGCATCCTGCGTTGTGAGAGAGCGACTGGTCCAGCCTCACTCCTGAAGTTTAAACTCGCTCCTCCGTCTCCTCCGTGTCCTCCGTCTCCTCCGTGTCCTCCGTGTTAGGCTACATCCAGGTCGTCCAGGCTCACCATTTGTCTCTGCAAGAAGAAAGAACGTCTTGAAAAGAGCAAGACAAACGCCACGAGAAGAGCGCGGGCGGCGTGCAGCTACCTCGGGGTACACGTAGCCGTCGGAGCCATTCCTGTAGATGTGCAGCTCGTCCTCCGTGGTTTTCTGGTACACCGGGTTGTCGAAGTGGATGGTGTTGGCGCTCTTCACTCGCCACTGTCGCCATAGCAACACTGCTCCCAACGCCACCACGACGAGGATCACTGCAGAGGAACAGGAAGTGGACCGTCGGGTCGTCAGGAAACGAGCTGACGGTTACGAGAGAAGCTTTGACGAGGAGCGGCTGAAAGGACGGACTCACCGAGCGGCAGCGCCACGTAGAGCGCAGCCGGGTGGGAGGACGGCGCCTCCGCAGGCGCCGCCGGCTGGACTCTGCCTGAAAACAGCAACAGAACAGGCTCAGCTCGCAGGTGACGCCACGCAGGAGGAGTTCATTTTAGTGTTCATTTATTTTACAATCGTCTCACTCACCTTGAGTATCAGCAGGTTTCTGTGTGCTCTGGATCGTGGAGCTACTCGTGGGCCGGGTGGAGGTGGGCTGTTTGGTGGGAGGTGGAGGTGCCGCTGAGCCTTCTGACAACAATGAGAAGAGTTACTCAGTGAACGTCTTTATTTTTATAAATCCCTGCAGCGGCACGCACCTCGGACACATGTCCTCATGTCGGTGTGGAGCGTGGCGTTGTCCGGACAGGTGCAGGTGAACTGGGCGGAGCTCTGCTCCGTCACAGGAGCAGGGAGGCACAGAAACTCACACCCTGCACCCGTTCGGTGGCCCTGCGTGCACCAGTTCACACCTACAGATGGAAAAGGTCCAACTCAGCGAGGCGGGTTCACACGAGCTCCTGGATGAAAAGACGTCTTCTTACCGAGCGGCTGCTTGAGGCTGTGGTGGAGCACCAGGTCCTCGGGCTGCCCCACGTCAGACACCAGCTCCCTCATGTCCCGTCCAGTCCAGCGGTTCGCACTAAAAATGGCGCTCTTGCTGGCGTCCGTCCAAAAGACTTTCTCCTGTTGAGACAAGCGACAGGTTTCAACAACGCGGCCTCTTGGTTTGCTCCGCCCCTTTTCAAGAAGCACAGCGTCTGCGGTGCCTTCACTGACCTCAAAGACGGCCAGCGAGAAGGGTCGGTGGAGCTTTTCCACACCGGAGAGCACCGTGTGTCGGGTCCCTCCGTTCACGTCGATGCTGGAGATGGTGTGCAGCTTGGAGTCGGCCCAGTACAGACGCTGGTTGACCATGTCTGCCCAGAGAAGAGGCGGTTATTACAAACCATTACACGCTTTACTGGGATTCATTTGTTTCTATTAAACCACGGCGCTCTGGTTACCAAGAGTGATGCCGTTGGGCCATTCAATGTCGTCTTTCACCAAGACGCTGCGACCGGCGCCGTTTAGCCCGCACTTCTCAATTTTAGGCTCCTCCCCCCAGTCTGTCCAGTACATGAAGCTAAAGAGGACGAAGCAGAACCAGTTAGGACCTGGCTGCATGGTAGACCATTTATTTACCTCCAGCTGAAGGAGCGGTGAGAAAAGCTTGCGTACTTATTCACCGGGTCCACCGTGATGGCTCTGGGCTTCCCGAGGTTCTCCGTCACCAGGGTTCTCCTCTTGCTGCCGTCTGTGGTCGCCACGGAGACGGTCTTCAAAATGCTGTCAGTCCAGTAGATGTTGCCATGGATCCAGTCCACTGCGACACCTTCTGGAGCCTCAATCCAGCTGCCGATCACAACGCTGTGACGAGAGGAGTCGCCGGCCTCGTCCATCCTGGAGCTGTGGGAAGAGACGACAGAGGAGACTCAGTCCAGAGCATCTTCTCGTCCACAGAAGCTCGATGAAGTCATAAAGTATGAAAACAGTTTTTTAGAAAGCATTTGAGCTCAACAACATTTTGGACTCTAACCTGAAGATTTTCTTCAGAGACAGGTCAGACCAGAAGATCTTCTTGTTTGGCAGGTCCAGGTCCAGAGCCACTGCGTTCTTCAGCTGCGACATCAGTCTGACGTACTCGCTGCGGTCCACCGTGATCTTCCTCACCTCGTGCTTGTTGGTGAAGAACAGCGTGGGCACCGTCCCTGCAGGACACCAAGACGAGCGTTCACACGGGTCCACGAGGAGGTCGTGATGTGCGTCAGGAGAACGTTGGACGATCTGTTACCTGACTCAGCTTTGCACGTGTTGCTCGTGGGGTCCATCTCGTAGCCGTCGTTGCAGTCGCACTTGAAGCTGCCGGGCAGGTTGATGCAGACCTGACCGCAGACGTCCGGAAGCTCACATTCATCGACGTCTGCGGGATCAAACAACGAGTCGAGTTTTAGTTTGTCTCCTCTTTCACAGCTGGGGACAGCTGAGGACAGCTGGGGACAGCTGAGGACAGCTGGGGACAACTGGGGACAACTGAGGACAGCTGGAGACAGCTGAGGACAGCTGGGGACAGCTGAGGACAGCTGGGGACAACTGAGGACAGCTGGAGACAGCTGAGGACAGCTGAGGACAGCTGGAGACAACTGAGGACAGCTGAGGACAGCTGGAGACAACTGAGGACAGCTGGGGACAGCTGGAGACAGCTGGGGACAACTGAGGACAGCTGGAGACAACTGAGGACAGCTGGAGACAGCCGAGGATAGCTGGGGACAGCTGAGGACAACTGAGGACAGCTGAGGACAGCTGGAGACAACTGAGGACAGCTGGGGACAACTGGGGACAGCTGGAGACAGCTGAGGACAGCTGGGGACAGCTGAGGACAGCTGGAGACAACTGAGGACAGCTGGAGACAGCTGGGGACAACTGAGGACAGCTGGAGACAACTGAGGACAGCTGAGGACAGCTGGAGACAACTGAGGACAGCTGGGGACAACTGAGGACAGCTGGAGACAGCTGAGGACAGCTGGGGACAGCTGAGGACAGCTGGGGACAGCTGGGGACAGCTGAGGACAGCTGGAGACAACTGAGGACAGCTGGGGACAACTGAGGACAGCTGGAGACAACTGAGGACAGCTGAGGACAGCTGGGGACAGCTGGAGACAGCTGGGGACAGCTGAGGACAGCTGGAGACAGCTGGGGACAGCTGAGGACAGCTGGGGACAGCTGAGGACAGCTGGGGACAGCTGGGGACAGCTGAGGACAGCTGGAGACAACTGAGGACAGCTGGGGACAACTGAGGACAGCTGGGGCAACTGAGGACAGCTGGAGACAGCTGGGGACAACTGAGGACAGCTGGAGACAACTGAGGACAGCTGGAGACAACTGAGGACAGCTGGGGACAACTGAGGA
>NC_056500.1:1592476-1594237 GCF_014905685.2 Nematolebias whitei
ACAGCTGGAGACAGCTGAGGACAGCTGGGGACAGCTGAGGACAGCTGAGGACAGCTGGAGACAACTGAGGACAGCTGGGGACAACTGAGGACAGCTGGGGACAGCTGGGGACAGCTGGAGACAGCTGGGGACAGCTGGAGATAGCTGGGGACAGCTGGGGACAACTGGGGACAACTGAGGACAACTGGGACAACTGAGGACAACTGGGACAGCTGAGGACAACTGGGGACAACTGGGGACATTAGTTGTCTGCAGTTTCCTACTTGTGTCACTAGATGGCGCTGCCCCACACGCCGGACCTGAAAAGTACTTCACCTTCACAGGTGTGGTTGTCGGTCTTCAGGCGGTACCCGGCGGGGCAGGAGCAGCTGTGGCCGATCTTCAGGTCGGTGCATTCATGAGCGCAGCCTCCGTTTGCCGTCAGACATTCGTTTGTTCCTGTGGGAATAAAAACGTTAACCGTGACTCGTTGCAGGACTGGGTTAACTGGGATCTCTGGTGGGTGCAACGTACCACACACACCGCTGGGTTCATCAGAGCCGTCGCTGCAGTCTCTGTCCTTGTCGCACACGTTGTCCATCCTGATGCATTCCCCACTGCCACATCTGAATTTCGTGGGGTGTTTGCACGCGTCCTCTGAGGACATAAGAAGTGGACAGTAAGAGCACCGAGGGAGGACTGGCACCCAGAAGGGGTTTGCTTCTGTGTGGAGTCATGGCGGAGAACGTTACCGGAGCTGCAGCCGAGCTCGTCACTGCCGTCGACACAGTCACGCTCCGAGTTACACCGGAGGCCGTCTCTGATGCAGGTGCCGTTGTTGCACCGGAACTGATCCGGACGACAAGAAGTTTGGTCTGGAAAACCAAGAGATGGAGTGACTAAGGACCACAGAAGAACAAGTTCCCTAGACGTCAGCAGAAAATGGTTTGGTGCCTAAAACTGCAAAGAGCATTTAAGTTTTGTTTCTGAACGTTGAGCTGGAGACCCGAGCACGGACCAGCAGGAGCCGGCTTACTGCAGTTGAGCTCATCGGATCGGTCAGAGCAGTCCTCTTCTCCGTCACACCTCCAGCTGCTGTGGATACAGCTCCCGCTCCCACACCTGAAGTCCTGGGCGCCGCACGGCAACGGCGTCTTCTCCGGCTCCTTCCCTCGGCAGTTCTTGGGCCACTCGTCGGAGCCGTCGGCGCAGTCCACGTCTCCATCGCAGAGCCACAGGGCGGGAACACAGACCAGGTTGTTGCACTGGAAGGAGGTGGAGCTGCAGGTGGGTTTGGGGCAGGACTTCTCGTCCGAGCCGTCGGAGCAGTCGTCCTCGTTGTCACAGACAAACATCTTGGACACGCACTGGCCGCTGGCGCACTGAAACTGATCGTCTTTGCATAGTTTCGCAGCTGCGTTGAAGCAAAACGGAGGGAACTGCATGAATGTGAGGTTCTGCAGAAACATCTCGTCATCTTCAGGCGACGTGTGGAACTTACTGCAGTTTGTCTCATCCGCTCCGTTCTTGCAGTCAGCGGCGCCGTCGCAGTGCCACCTCCTCGGGATGCACTCGTTGGTCGGAGCGCCGCAGTTAAACTGCGACTCCGAGCAACTTTTGAGCTCTTTGGAGACAAACGGGAGAAAAGTTCCACATTTACTAAAACAAAGAAAACTGCTGAGTCACACTCAGAACCTGTTGTCACATTAAAAAGAAGAAAACTGCAGAGTCACACTCGGAACCTGTCGTCACATTAAAACGAAGAAAACTGCTGAGTCACAC
>NC_056500.1:1599237-1599943 GCF_014905685.2 Nematolebias whitei
ACAGAAGATTTAAATTTGTGCTCCTTCTGTAAATCTGAAGATGAATCCCTTGAACATTTGTTTTATTCATGTCAATACTCAAAGGTTCTGGACTGACATTACAAACTGGATTAATCTAAAACTGAACATTCCTCCCTTTGATGCTGATGCCATTTTATTTGACCTGGATAATTGAAGCTCAGCTTCCTGTGATGCTGTAAATATAATCCTCCTCACAGCAAAGCACCAGTTCAGTGTAGTGGGTGGAGGGACAACCAGCGCTCCGTCACCTGTTCTATGAACTAATTCAAGTTGTACTATTCTTCAATAAGTAGATTAAAACCTGCTAGAACCATTTCACAACAGATATCTAAAAACTTGTTGTTTCAAGTTTCTCAGATTTTCTTGCTCCTTTTTGTTTCTTATGTTTATTCTTTTCATTTAATGTTTTTTATATATGTTCATTTTGTAACCCCCCCAGCTTGTAAACTGTAGTTGTGACACCCTTCACGAGTGTTTCTATACATCTTTCTCTTTTGTAGTGTTCTCTAGTTCTGTGTGTTTATTAATTAAACATTAAAAAATAAAAAAGAGCTGTAACAGGAAACGGGAAGCAACGAGTTAAACGTGCCGGATCTAATCCAGCCAACATGAAACTCTCTCCATTTGATTACAGGAAGCACACACACACACACACACACACACACACACACACACACACACACAC
>NC_056500.1:1599953-1606281 GCF_014905685.2 Nematolebias whitei
CACACACACACACACACACACACACACACACACACACACACACACACGTGGCAGGATGAAGTCATAATGGCTGTTAGCTGCAGCAGCTGAAAGAAACTTCTGACCAAACTCAAAACGATTTTCCTCTTTTCAGGAACAATCCTCCGACCACTCGGTGAAAAAAGGACCAGAAGCAGGTCGTCCGTGTCGTCCGTGGTCACTTCCTGCTTCTAAAGTCCTGACCTCATCTCTTGGGATGGAAAAGTCTAAAACCATGTCTCCATTTTCCCCCTGCTGCCGTTTATACAGACGTTATTAGCCTTCGCCTCTTTGTAAGAACGAGGCGAAGGCTAAGCTGAAGCTCCATCCAGTCATCTGTTCATCTTCTGCACCTGATTTTTCCTTTCTGGATCGCTGGGAACTGACGTCTCATTATTATTATTATTAATATTCAGTCATTGAACCTTTATTTCTACAGGTTAGTCTCACTGAGCCTCGAGGACTCGTTTACAACAGAGACCTGATTTAACAGAGTGAGGACAACAGTGGACGATCATAAAGGATGTGCACAAACTGAGAATAACAAGTGAAATAAAATTATATTTAAAAAGTAACACAAACAGCTGGATTATAAAGTGATGTAGAAACTAAAAACAGGAACATGTCTGCATTGGTCCCTGCCAGGAGTCCAACAGATTCTTAAAGACACTTAGAGGTCAAAGGTCGAGAGCTTCAGATCTTTTTACAAGATATTCCAGGAAACAGGAGCGGAGTAGGAGAAGGCCCTTTTGCCTAGTTCAGTCCTCACTGAGGGAACACTGCAGGTAATAATGTCCTGAGAGCGCACGCTGTAGCTGCACTCACACAGAGACATGTAGGAGGAGATGTATGAAGGCAGCAGACCAGGAAGTGATTTAAAGATGGAAATGTACCAGTGGGAGAGTCTGTGTGGAGTTAATGGTGACCAGTTAACCAGTGGATACTGGGTGCAGTGGTGGGTACGGTAGTTACAGCCAGTTATGAATCTTAGTGCACCATGATAGACAGCATCCAACATCTGCAGCATCCAACATCTGCAGGGTTCTTGTAGGAGCGTTCATGTAAATAATGTCACCGTGATCAATGGAGGAAAGTCACAGATACAAGGTGTTTCCTAACATTCAGAGTTAGACAGGATCTGTCTCTGAAAAAGAAACCCAGTTTAACTTTCAGTTTCCCAGCAGTCACAGTAACAGAGGAGGGGGACACCAGGACAGGTCACTCTCTCTCTCACACCTAGGGACAGTTTAGAGTTACCATCAGTCTAACATGCATGTTTTTGATCTGTGGGACGAAACTGGAGTACCTGGAGAAAACCCATGCAGCACGGAGAGAACATGCAAACTCCACACAGAAATACCGGGAGAATATGCAGCCTTCTTTCTGTGAGGTGACGGCTCCAACCACTGCTCTGCCACTAAATTTAACATGAAACTGCAGATTATAATCCCAGGTTTTTTCGTGGTTAAATTCATCCACCGTCTACCTCAAAGCATTGGCCTTTAATCCACTTAGAATGAGACATTATGCACGAAAACATGAAACATGCTTTCACATTAAAGCGTGTTTCATGTCAAAGCGTGTTTCATGTCAAAGCGTGTTTCATGTCAAGGCGTGTTTCATGTCAAGGCGTGTTTCATGTCAAGGCGTGCTTCATGTCAAAGCGTGTTTCATGTCAAGGCGTGTTTCATGTCAAAGCGTGTTTCATGTCAAAGCGTGTTTCATGTTAAAGCATGTTTCATGTTAAAGCGTGTTTCATGTTAAAACGTGTCTCGTGTTAAAGCGTGTTTCATGTCAAAGCATGTTTCATGTCAAAGCGTGTTTCATGTCAAAGCGTGTTTCATGTCAAGGCGTGTTTCATGTCAAAGCGTGTTTCATGTCAAGGCGTGTTTCATGTCAAAGCGTGTTTCATGTCAAAGCGTGTTTCATGTCAAAGCGTGTTTCATGTCAAAGCGTGTTTCATGTCAAGGCGTGTTTCATGTCAAAGCGTGTTTCATGTCAAGGCGTGTTTCATGTCAAGGCGTGCTTCATGTCAAGGCGTGCTTCGTGTTAAAGCGTGTTTCGTGTTAAAGCGTGTTTCGTGTCAAGGCGTGTTTCATGTCAAAACATGTTTCATGTCAAAGCGTGTTTCATGTCAAAGTGTGTTTCATGTCAAAGCGTGTTTCATGTTAAAGTGTGTTTCATGTTAAAACGTGTCTCGTGTTAAAGCGTGTTTCATGTCAAAGCATGTTTCATGTTAAAGCATGTTTCATGTTAAAGTGTGTTTCATGTTAAAACGTGTCTCGTGTTAAAGCGTGTTTCATGTCAAAGCATGTTTCATGTTAAAGCCCGGTGGCCTGTGAGCTGATGGTCCAGGTGTAAAAACAGCAGCAGGAGCCACAAAGATGCAGCGGCTCATCTGACCGGTAGAACGGGATGTGGAGCAGAGCTCGTCTGCTTCCATCCTGCAGAAACTCTCTGGAGAACATTCCTCATGGTACCTGTGCCGTACGAGGACACGATACGTGCACGGCTACCAGTCAGCTCCAGAACTATTTCAGCTGAGACTCGTGTTGCAGCAGAAACTGGCAGCTGGTCTCCAAGAGGTCGGACAAGTTGTGGTGGGAGGACAATCCTCCCTCGTGATGTCACTTTGTCCTCTCACAATGCCCTCCTGTCTTTTTACAGCGCACGTGTGTCATATGCACACAATGAGCACCTGCAGTGTCCTCAAACACAAAGCAGCAGTTAATTAATAACCAGGATGTGGTGCAGCTGATGGTTCTCTAAGAGCTGGCTCTGGTTGTTGCTGAAGGGATGGGGGGGGTAATATTTCAGCTACGTTATCTTTGATTCCTCATACCAGAACTCATAAAGTCCAACTACTGACCTTCTGACGTCATCCCCAGTAAAGATGGCTGCCGCAGCGAAGCTTAGCAAACAAAAGTGAGTTCAGTTCTGCAGAAACTGAGCTGAAGTTCGATGGAGCTGAGAGTCATCCTCAACAACTCCAACACATTCTCTGTGAGTGATCACACAGGCATCCCTGACAGGTTTGACCCTTACTATAGATTAAAACTCTGGCATGAACACAGCGGGCGACATGCATTCATTTAAGGAGCGTTTAATGTCACGTAGTCCCAGTTTCAACAAACTGCTGGGGTTCAGAGTCAAAGCAAACCTCAAGTCAGACGACGGGGAGTGAGTGCATCAAACGCTTAGTGAGAAGTTCAGGAGAACGTTGCCACCATGAGTCTGCAGCACGAGGACAGTAGGTTCTCCTGCTGACTCACGCTTTGTCCTTTGGACACAAACCGAAGCTGCCGATGGACTGAAAGAGCAGAAATGATGGAACAAGATTTGATTTAAGGAGCACGTTCAGTCACTAGGCTGCTTTTGATTGTGTGCCGTCTCTTTGCATCCTGTACATAAAGGTGCAGTTTATATATTTAAGGGCCACATAAAACTGGGTTTTACTTATTTTTATGCCAGTTCTTGTCACAGCAACACGAGTTACTAACGTCATTTGTCCCCCGGAAGACAAAGTGAAAGACCAGCAGGAAGACAGGCGGACAAAGACGAGGACACAGTTTAATGAGAAGTTGGATGAAGGTTCCACTTCCTGCTTTCACCCGGCGGGTCGCTGTGGGCCCGCCCACCCGACACACTCCCACCGTGATTGGCTGCTTCTGCTGCCCAACGGACCAATCAGCGAGCGGTGCGTGAGTTTCATTCAAACGTAACTCCGGTTCAACCCGGTGTAACTTGATTATCGTTTGTTGTGATCGAATTAACGAGGAAAAGACGTGAAACGTCCAAAGATAATTAAACTGAGGAACGTTTAAAGTCGAAGCTTCACAATAAACTTAGTGATGAACGCAACTTACAGCACGTTACATGTTTCATGTTCCATGAACATAAAAACAGTAAAATAATAAGAAGCTCACCTGCGCGAGACGAGCAGTGAAGGAGCACGCAGAGGCAGCACCAGGAGGACAGGCCCGTCCACATCGTTCCGGAGGAGGAGGAGAGCGCAAAGAAGATGACGAGCTCAGCGCCGCATCTCAACGCTTTTAACGTGCACGGCGGAGGGGGCGGAGCCTCACAGTGGCGTGATGTTGAGAGACGTGAGGGGCGGGGCCAAACTCTGCCGCAGCATCATCATCTCCATCAACCGCCGTTTCCTCCCAAACCTGTTTCCTCTGCTGTGCGCGCGTGTGTGCGCGTGCGTGGTCCAACCCAGAACATTACTTATTAACTTGATAAAAACAGCAGCCCGAGTTTAATTTAAATCAAAAGGAACTTTTACTTCCTCTATTACTGTTAATGGTTGACTAAGATAATGCGGGGTGGATTAATATTTAAGCTGCAGTCAGAAGTTTACATACACTGGTCGTGGGGATTAAAGTGTATTTTTTGTTAGATTTGATCGAAGCCGCACCGGGTCCGTATGACTCAATATTCAATTCAACCTTTATTTCCACAGGTTAGTCCCAAAGAGCCTCGGGGACTCATTTAAAGAGAGACCTGGTTTAACAAAGAACGGTGACGACAGCGCACAATCATAAAAGAAAACGTATAAACAGAAAAATAAATGTGAGAAAATATTAAAAAACTAAAACAGCTAGATTGTAAAGTGGTGTAGAAAACTAAAAACAGGAACATGTCTGCGTTGGTTCTTGCAGGAACTGAACAGATGTTTGAAGCCACTTAGAGAGGTCAAAGGTCGAGAGCTTCAGATGTTTTTACAAGATGTTCCAGGAAACAGGAGCGGAGCAGGAGAAGGTCCTTTAGTCTAGTTCAGTGACTGCAGGTGCACACAGTTGTGTGTTTTAACGTCACCGGGTCGTCGCACTTGGACCACAGGCTGGTGTCCATCAACAAGTCTCTGGATGGAGGTTTGAACGTTCCTCTGGGCACGTTTGGTAGAGTTCCTTTGTTCACTTTCCCGTCATTGATGCAACGGTTAAGTAAAGTCCATGAGTTTCTAAGAGACTGATGTTGGGGTTTATGGGATTTGTCCAATCAGAAACCCGCTTAGACCGTAGGACTTTTGTTCTGTTGGAACATCCAACTTTCAATAATCTAGCTGCTGATTTGAGGGGAAGTTGAAGAATTTGAAGGTAGACCTTATTTTTTATTGTTCTATCCACTTTGTGCACTGCACCAGTACCATGGCATGATGCTACCGCCACCATGTTTGACAGCTTGTCGTTTTAAGTTTGTAGATTTTGGCCGAGAAGGAGCAGGAGCTTCTTTCCTGGTCGACGCTCTCTCGGTTCAGGGTAAACTGATATCACTGTGGACAGAGATGCTGGGGTTCCAGTGGTTTCATGGCACGTCTGAGCCTTGAAGCTTATCCCAGCAAGGTCCTCAGGTCCTCTGGATGGATTCATCTTTGTTTTTGTTCAACATGAAGAATCCGTCCAGAGGACCTGACTTAACCTTGTTGGAGTTTTCTTCCTGGATTACTGAGCAGCATCAGGACCATTGGAGGTTATTCCTGAACCTCCTGACCAGTTTTCTTTCATCTGAGCAGGACTGCTTGGATCTTCTTTCAGACGTTCTCTTCTTCCACAGTGAGCAAACTCACATGAAGGATTGGTTTCCTCACCAGAGGTTCATGGACTTTTCTGTTGCTCATCAGTTTGATCAGAGCTGTTAAAACTGATTTTTTAATGCAAAGAGGAAACATTAGTTGTAGAAAATCCCAAATCACCAACAAGAAATGTCACAACCACGGAACCCTTAAAACTTTATCACCATGGGGGTCAGATGTTCAGCAGACCAACACCAGAAGCTCATGGATACAGAAAGCCTGCGGTTCTGGTGCATGTATGCATATTAAATTTGACCCGGTGTGACTGTAACTGGACTCTTTGTCTCTGGGAAGTCACGTCGGTCAGCACCGAGGGAGGGGTGAGAAGACCTTGACACCGGGAGCTCACGTTTTCCCAAAACGTTCTGCTTCCAAGAAAAGATGAGGCTGAGGAGCGCCTCTCTCACACCCCTGCGTTTGGTTTGTGCAGTTTGCATCGTTAATGATTTGCTTTGCAAATGAGCGCTTTGCTTTGGATCAGAAAATTCACTGAGGGATCCAGATGTTGCAGGGACCCAGATGTTTCAGGGACCCAGCTGTTTCAGGGATCCAGATGTTTCAGGGACCCAGATGTTTCAGGGACTCAGATGTTTCAGGGACCCAGATGTTTCAGGGACCCAGATGTTTCAGGGACCCATATGTTTCAGGGACCCAGATGTTTCAGGGACCCAGATGTTTCAGGGATCCAGATGTTTCAGGGACCCAGATGTTTCAGGGACCCAGATGTTTCAG
>NC_056500.1:1606291-1609017 GCF_014905685.2 Nematolebias whitei
CCAGATGTTTCAGGGACCCAGATGTTTCAGGGACCCAGATGTTTCAGGGACCCAGATGTTTCAGGGACCCAGATGTTTCAGTCTAGCTCATTAAAGTGGAAAATGGAAAATGTTAATAAAAAGATCTTTTCCAGATGATTGGAACCAGAATGTAAACACAAGTCATGTCTGTCTAGTGATATTTGTCCCAACACTTTGAACAGAACATGTTTTTATATATAAATGTTAATTTTGCTGGATAATGAAAACGGTAAGCTGTTTGAAACCCAAGTGGAGCTACAGGAGTGAAAATGTTTCCATGTGATTTATCAAATCTTCTCAAAGAGCTGGTGAAAGGTGCCGCCGACAACAATCTCCCTCTTCCTCTCTGTTAGAGGAAACAAGATTCATAAACCAGTCGGGAAGATGGGGGGGCTCACAGGGCAAGAGGTATGGAATGAGCTGTGGAATGCTGAAACTCCAGCTGGAATACATTCTTCGCTCCACCCACCGTCACAGCACCAACACACCCACACGGTCGTGCTGCACATTTCTTAACTCGTCATTCGCTCAGCGAGGATTTAGCTAAACATTCATTTTACTCTGTTTGAAGACGACTGCCTCCTGTGACTCACTTCTTTGTGACGACTTACAAACTAAACTCTGGTTTCTTTAGAACTCCGAAACGCCAAAAGCACAAGTCATCTTGGATGAAAGTGTCCACTAATGGGATAAATGAGGACACAAAAAACTAAATGTGCTGTATATGAATCTAAATCTGAAAATTTCTATCAGCCAATGAACTGCATCTCCTCTCTCAGCACATTTTTGAAACACTCGTGTGTTATCAGCAGTGAGACACGGCAGGTTTCAGAGACATCTGAGGTCCAAGTCCTTACTCCGGTCGTCAGAATGTTGCCAGTGAAAAGGCCCGACAGTTTGATGCCTTTATCGAATGAAACAAACAGGAAATGCATTCACTCCGGCAAGTTCGGAGTCTTCTTCAGGGTCTGCTCCTAGTAGGACGTACCCAGAAAACCTCCAAAAGGAGATGTCCTATCCAGATACCTGAACCACCTCATTTTCATACAGAGGAACAGCGACTCTACTCTGAGCTCCCCCAGGCTGATGGAGCTGCCCACCCCGTCTCTAAACCGAGCCCAGCCCAACAAAACACGTCGGCTGTTTTTTATCCAGAATTTTGTTCTTCTGATCAAGATCCAAACATCATGACAACAGGTGAGGGTCAGAAAATGAATTTAGAGCTTTGCCTTTCAACTCCTTTTCCACCACAACTGACCAAAGCAACACCCTCATTACTGAGGACAAGTCCCTGATCCATCTGTCCATCTCCCACTCCGTCCTACCATCACTTGTGGACGAGACGTTCAGACACCCCCTCTGCCTAAAGCAATGACTCCCGACTGACTCGGAGGAGTCATTCTACCTGGATATGTGGGTGACTCAGAAAATTTAACAGTTGCACATTTATATACCCAAGAAGTGTCCTCAGAACAAACAACCTAACCAGTGGTGGGGCTTAATATCAACACTTAAGAGATCCTGAGTTGATCAGAGTAGATCAGAGTGGGTCATAGTGGCTTATAGGGGGTCAGTGTGGATCAGTGTGAGTTAAAGTGGGTCACAGTGGATCAGTGTGGATCTGATTGGATCGTATGGATCAGAGTGAATCAATTTGGATCAGATTTGATCACAATGGATCAGAGTGGATCACTGTTGATCACAGTGGGTTATAGTAGATCAGAGTGGATCACAAGTTGGAGTGGATCTGTGTTGATCAGAGTGGGTCAAAGTGTGTCAGATTGGATCAGTGTGGATCAAAGTGTGTCAGTGGTGGATCAGTGCTGGATCAGTGTGGATCAAAGTGGGTCAGATCAGGTCAGAGTGGTTCAGAGTATATCAGAGAGGGTCAGATTGGATCAGTGTGGAACAGAGTGGGTCAGTGTGGATCATGAGGGTCAGAGTGGGTCAGTGTATATTAGAGTGGATCAGAGTGGGTCAGTGTGGATCATAGTGGGTTAGAGGTGGGTCAGAGTGGATCAGAGTCCATCAGTGTGGATCAGTGTGGATCGGAGTGGATCAAAGTGGATCAGAGTAGGTCAGAGTGGGTCAATGTGGATCAGAGTGGATCATAGTAGGTCAGATGTGGATCAGAGTATATCAGAGTGGGACAGTGTGGATCAAAGTAGCTCAGAGTACATCAGTGTGGATCAGATAGGATCAGAGTGGATCAGTATGGATCAGAATGGATCAGTGTGGATCAGAGTGGGTCAGTGTGGATCAGAGTGGATCAGAATGGATCAGCATGGATCAGAATGGGTCAGTGTGTCAGAGTCAGAGTCAGAGTTTCTTTATTGTCATTCGCACCTCATGTGGTACATGTGGTGGAGCGAAATTATGTCCACAGGGTCCCAGTTACATCCAACAATAAAATGTCTAAGAAAAACAGTAATAACATCTAAGATATGAACTAAGAAAAACATCAACTAAATATACACTAAGCACTCATAACATAAAACATTGAACATCAGCACAAACATGAACATGAGTCTGTGAGCAGATGTGCACGCATGAACACATCAACATGAAACAGATCAGCAGCAACATGAAACAGATCAGCAGCAACATGATATGGTTTTTCATATGGTGGATCAGTGAGGATGAGAATGGACCAGTGTAGATCAGAGTGGGTCACTGTGGATCAGTGTGGATCAGAGTGGGTCAGT
>NC_056500.1:1609027-1613250 GCF_014905685.2 Nematolebias whitei
AGAGTGGGTCACTGTGGATCAGTGTGGATCAGAGTGGGTCAGTGTGGGTCAGAGTGGATCAGTGTGGATCAGTGTGGATCAGAATGGATCAGTGTAGATCATTGTGGGTCAGTATGGATCAGTGTGGATCAGAGTGGATCAGAGTGGGTCAGTGTGGATCAGAGTGTGTCACTGTGGATCAATGTGGATCAGAATGGATCAGAGTGGGTCAGTGTGGATCAGAGTGGGTATGTGTGGATCAGAGTGGATCACTGTGGATCAGTGTGGATCAGAGTGGGTCAGTGTGGATGAGTGGATCAGTATGGATCAGAGTGGGTCACTGTGGATCAGAGTGGATCACTGTGGATCAGAGTGGGTCACTGTGGATCACTGTGGATCAGAGTGGATCAGAGTGGGTCACTGTGGGTCACTGTGGAACAGTGTGGATCAGAGTGGATCAGAGTGGGTCGGTGTGGATCAGAGTGGGTCACTGTGGATCAGTGTGGATCAGAGTGGGTCGCTGTGGATCACTGTGGATCAGAGTGGATCACTGTGGATCTGTGTGGATCAGAGTGATCAGTGTACACTCTGTGCTCTGTTCTGTAAGGAACCAAACAGCTTCTGAGCTGAGTAACTTGGAACACGGTGGTCTGAAGGACAGTTTGGAGAAGTGTGATGGCAGTCTGACGAGCGGTGATAAGATTAAAGACGTCACATGAGCTCTGCACTGTTTCAGTGTTTCCATAATCCAAGGTCTGAGCGAGGCTTTGGAAGCACTCATGCTTCCTGATGAATGAAGAAGTAACATTTCTGTTGACGAGAACAGAGACATCTATAAAAGTGACCGTGTGGATTTAATCATGAAACACGAGGTGGTGGGCGTGAAGCCCAGAGGGGAAACAAGACGAAGGCTCCTGATCATGGATGAGATGTTAGACGACAAACTGCTCAAAGAGCTGCTTTCAGTTTGGTGTGGATCTGGAGCTGCTGCAGGATGTGACCTTCAAGCACTGAAGATACGTTTGGAAATCAACAAAGAAGATAATCAAATCAAACAACTGTTGAAGGAACTTGGACGTATTTGAAACAAGACTGAGAGTTTTGTAACAAACGATAAAAGATTATGATGTCTAAATGATGGAAGCCCTGACTCAGCACTTCAGCTGCTTCTGAACGAGTCCTTAGATGTTTGTTGAGGCTGTGCTGGTCGTAAAGACGGGGCGTCTCGTTCCCTAGACAAAGAAGCTCAGGGGGAACTGATGGAGTTCCCTCTGAGCTTCAACCCTTCACTGGGGATCAGCGGAGTCCAATCCTGGTCTTCGGGGTCCACGATCCTGCATGTCTTAGTTGTTTCCTTGCTCCTCAGCAGGTCTTTAAGTTCTGCAGCAGCTTGGTTCATTCATTCATCTTTTAAAGTGAGGTTCTGTAGAATGACCAAGAGCAATTATCTTACCTGCTGCTGATAGCTTCGTGACCAACGGCAGTTTGGAGAACATGAGATTATTGTGATCGCTACATTGAGCTAACAGCTAGTTTGAGCTGAGATAAGGCAAAGTGGATTATTTTGATGTCCTCTTCTGTTCAGGGTCAGTTTGTCCTGCTCTCTGAAGTTCTTCTTACATGTCGATAACAAAACACAACAACTCGAAGAACATGGACACACGTTTTCTTCACTGCGCTGTGGAGATACTGAGAAGTGGAGCACAAACTTTAACACACATATAGTCTGTGCTGTAAAAATACAAAGTGATCAAAGTATTGGTTGAGATTGTATCAATGAATGGACCAGTGGAGAAAACATCTGGATCAAGACGACCTCAGTGAATCACTATAAAATGTTTTCATATTGAAATCAACATCAAATGTTGGTTAACTCATCAGTTCCACCATTTTCTTCCAAACTCATGTTGTTCAAAGAGCTGTCTTCAACAGGTAAGATATTAATTGTGTATAACCTTTCCACAAACCCCACCTGATAAGATCTTTGACTTTGTATTTCCTGGCAAAGTGTAACTGAGGAGTCCACAGGAGCTGCAGAGTTCCCTGTTCTCAAACTCTCCAAAAGTTTAAATACATAAAAACTGCTGTCTGCTTGATGAGAACTCCTCCCAGTGGTGAAACTGGACCATTACAGAGAGTGAGCTGGGCTTCAACTCCAATCCCAGACTGCACCAAATAAAGGAATTAAAAAAGTCCCAAACCACGACTGAGAGTTTCAATGAGAGCAGGACTCACACGACGCCAACATTTATTGTTTCGGTCAAGCCACACAACACAAACAAAGATGGGCGGGGCCAGTTCAGCAGAGAAAACATCAAAGCTTTGGTTCCTCTGCTGTCATGAGAGCTTTAAGTACTGAACGTGCAAGTTGTGCACACGTGCACTCACATAATGTATAAATACTCTTCACAGTTTATCCAACACATGCAGCCTGGAGTCACAAGCAGAGAGGAGTCCCTCAGGTCCTTCGTCTTACAGAGAGAACACAAAAAGTGCAGAAGACCAAACAGCTTAAAGTCCAAACGTCACCACGACAGCTGAAGGACAAACGATAAAAGCTACAGAGCTCATCCACCGATCACGACTGAGCTTACAATCAGCGGTGGACGTGATGTGCACCGCAAGAGGAACGAGTGGAGCAGCAGCTGGGTTCTTCATGTTCTTCATGTTCTACATGTTCATGTTCTTTAAGTTCTTCCAGTTCTTCATGCTCTTCATGTTCTTTGAGTTCATGTTCTACATGTTCTTCATGTTCTTCCTGTTCTACAGCGCCTCAGCTCCATCAAGCCTCAGTCAAACCACCATGGAAGAGTCTGGAACCTGCGCCCACCACGGGCTGGGTGTCCGTAAACACTCAACGTGCACACACCTCAGAAATCAGGGGCCCGAGATGAGCCGAAGGTCGGCACAAACTCGCAGCTGAAGGAGAACGTCAGGTTTGTGTTGTTTCATCGCTCGCTCCACTCTGGGTGGAAACATTCAAACTTATTCACGTCACTGTCCTGGAAACATTGGCTCCTCAGGACCTGGTTCGGTGAGTTTGTCCCCCCCCCCCCACACACACACACAAGAAGGCAAACAGTTTTTAGCTTATATAAAGACAATAAATAACGCTGTAATAAGAATATTAGTGCGATCACTTCAACTGTTGACAACATTATCCTCTTACAACCTCCTAATTATCTTATGCTGTAAATTATTTATTGTCTGTACTAAAACAAATTAAATTATAATAATTTAAGCTCCATTAGTTGTGAACATTGTTTTATTTACTGTTAAATATTTAATATTAGTTTTTGAATGCTCGTGGTGAAAACCTTGATAAATTTAAAACGTATACTAAAGTATTATTAAACAGTTTAAAAATTAAATGATGTAGTATTAAATAAATAAACTGATAAATCTGTGCAGCATCTGAGCATTCTGTTGAGCTAATATCAGAGGTTATAGTTAAAATGCTAACTTTAGCAAAATGCTAACATTAGCAAAATACTAACATTAGCAAAATGCTAACATTAGCAAAATGTTAACATTAGCAACATCTTCTGGAGTCAGTCTGAATCAAAACGGCTAAACGCTATTAAAAAAAAACAATTAACTAATACACATAATGTGGGATGTGGTAGTAGCTGAGAGTCATCCCAAACACGTACTCTGAGCATTTCACAACATTAATATTTAAAGCTTTAGCATCACGGGAGGTGGTGGGTGACAAGCTTCAAGGAATGCTGGTTCGTCTTATTTAATTATATATTTTTAAATAATGACACTTTTTAACCTTTGCCGAGCTAACAAACTGTTAATTAATGTTAATTAACTGATTAATTAATGCTGCATTTTCACCTTGAACACATTTTAGGGTTTAATTCTTTCAGGGCTGTCTCCCCTCCATACAACTGAGGATAATAACATAAAGTTCATTATGTTGGTAAAGATGCGGACTTCATGTTATAAACATTACTTACGTGTTCATATTTCTCATTTTGAGCATTTGTTTGTAATCTGACTCTGGATTAAAACAACTAAATTGATTTTCTCCCGTCATTTCTGTGCTCTGGTGTTTTTGTGGAAGATGGCAGCTTCTTGCAGTGAATACCTAAAGATTTTTTAAACCTGTCAACATCTGCAGGGGTTTGTTTTGCTCATCAGCTGATTCAACAGAAACAGTTTGTTTGTTGACCCCAGCGCTGCAGGACAGGTTTAACTTCACTGGAGCATCTGGTTCAAATTGACTGTCAGCAGCA
>NC_056500.1:1613260-1614693 GCF_014905685.2 Nematolebias whitei
TCAAATTGACTGTCAGCAGCATGGGTTTAACTTCACTGGAGCATCTGTTCAAATAGACATTCAGCAGGTTTGGTTTGACTTCACTGTAGCATCTGGTTCAAATCGACAGTCAGCCGCATGGGTTTAACTTCACTGTAGCATCTGGTTCAAATTGACAGTCAGCAGACTGGGTTTAACTTCACTGGAGCATCTGGTTCAAATTGATAGTCAGCGGTTGTAAGCTGCGTTTCTTTATTAAAGCTGTCCGGTTGGGACCGGTCTCGTTGTGCCGGTCTGCTCTGCATCGTTTCACTGAGGCTGAATGGAGCTGACGGAGGCTAGCTGCGGCGATCACGTGATGTTTGGTGGATGAGCTGCTCTTCATCACAGTTTAGGAGTCTTCATCAGTGCCGCTGGGAGAGCGCTCCTGGAAAACAGGAAGTGGATCATCAGCTCAACAAGTTTTTATAAGCTCAGTCCAACGGAGGCCACCAACCTCAAATTATAACAATCATTTAATTTTTTTATTTAATATCTACATTTATTTAAACATCTAAAAAATAACTGAAGAGTTTTGAGTTAGTTTATCGACAGAGAGCGAGTGTGTTGTTAAAGACAGACTGCTTTACGTTCATATCAGCAGGTGAAGTAAACACCGTTTACAAGAATCTTCTCACAAGCACGAAGTCAAAGTCTGAATCATAAAGCAACTCTTGATGAGCAGTTACTGAAACACGAACCATTAAAAATAACTTGATGACATGTCACCTCTCTGACCTTCAAAAGTTTCAGTTCAAGGTGATATTTTTTGTTTTCTTGTTTAAATCACTATTTGTGATGCACAGCCATGAAAACTTGAAAGTTGCACCTTTTATATAAAAAGAATAAAAAGAATCCTTCAAAACTTACTAAACTACACGCAGTAAAGGACATCGAGTCTCTACCCACTGAGCAAGGAGACGTCTAAATGACGTCTTTTTGAAGTCGTTTTTGCACGTCTAATTTGGGTCCCTCCCAGGTGCAGACTGTTACGACAGACGACGTCTTTTTCCGACGTCCACTGGACGGTCAATATAGACATATTTTCTACATCAAAATTTAACTTATTTTATTCACATCAGATAATAATATAATTAGTAAGTGCTTCGTGTTGTCTTCATTGTATGTTCCCATGCAGTGTTTAACACATTAACACCATTTTAATGGTAATAAAAGAAAACCTTATTCATTATTGTACTGATTGATGAAATATTTATTACTTTATGGACTGATTGATCAATGATTTATTACTTTACGGACTGACTGATGAATGATTTATTACTTTACGGACTTATTGATCAATGATTTATAACTTTATGGACAGATTGATGAATTAATTTTTACTTTACGGACTGATTGATCAATAATTTATTACTTTACGGACTGATTGATGAATGAATTATTACTTTACGGAC
>NC_056500.1:1614703-1620809 GCF_014905685.2 Nematolebias whitei
ACTTTACGGACTGATTGATGAATGATTTATCACTTTACGGACTGATTGATGAATGATTTATTACTTTATGGACCAAATGCATTGAGCTCATGGCCTTCATTTGCTCCGTGGGCCATCAGTTGATGATTACTGCGATATGTATTTAAGCAAAGTAAAACTGAGTCACAGCTGGAGTCTGACCTCTTCCTGCTCGTCCTCGGAGTCGTCGTCACTGACCACAGGTTTGGCTCGAGTCCGTCCTGACCGCCTACTGCGACCTTTCCCTCGATCGCCACCTTTCTCCTTCCTGCCCAGCCTGATTTTCACCTTCACAGAGCGCGCTGTGAACGCACAGAGTCGACGTTTACAGAAATGTGAGGATGAAGGTGACCAGGAGAGACTACACCTCACTCCTGGAACAATCAGTGGATTCAACCTTAAATATGTCCATGGACAACAAGAAGGAGTTGAAACGCTTACATTCAGACTCTGAGCCGTCCTCCTGCTCCTCCTCCTCTTCCTCGCTCTCCTCTCCATCACTCTCCTCCTCCTTCTCGATCTTCTGCTTCAGGCTGGTGAACACTGACTGGAGAACGATGGAGTCTTCATAAATCTGATCAGAACAAACATCATCAGATACTAGTGGCACATCCTAAATGTTTCTGAACAGACTCGCTCCGGGACAACAGGCGTGTGAGCAGCAGCAAGGAGCAAACATCTGGAGACGATTTCAACGTCCATCACGTGAAGAAACACAGTCTCACCAGGGAGCCCTCCAGGTTGAAGGTCTGAGCGTTTTGGAAGAGCAGCATGACGTCTCTTTCCAGGTCACCCAGGCTGCGGTAACGATGACTTCGAATCCTCTCCTGCAGGAAGACACATGTAAGAAAAAAGCACTCAAGTATTATGGTATGAACTTTACGACATTTAAATTGACCCAAGATTGTTCGTCTATTCTTGGTCTCAGCAGAAGAAACCTGTCCACAGAAGGACCACTTTACCTTGATCTTCCTGAAGTCCACTGGCTTGCGGATTAGTTCGTAATATTCTGGCAGCTCTTTTCGAGACGGCAGCTGGATGAACACCTCGCTCAGCTGACGCCCGCTGGTGCTGCAGGAAATCACAGCGTCAGGAGACTTTCAGAAACTTTGAAGTGGTTCAAATGGATCAAAAGTCGTTTTGTTTCAGTGATGAATGGGACGGACAGCTGCCGGCTCTGACTGGAGTCAGTGTCTCCATCTCTGCTGATGATGAAGATGTTTGCAGTTCAGAACGGTATCTGTTCTCGAACACGTGGACAAACTGCACGCAGAACGATATGAGCCCATCTGTGATGCAGCAATCCATAGCCTGAACAAGCTAAGACCTTGTTCTGTCTTTGACCTTGACCTTTGAACCTTGACCTTGGAGCTGGGGCGATGCACAGCGTATGCGACACCCCGTCTAGTGATGATGCAGATGTGCATGAGGTTTCATTAAATGATCTCGAGCAGATCAGAGGTTATGGCTCGGAGAGGAGAAAGGCGGAGACTATTCCAGGATACGCCCGGCGGTCGTGCAGAACCTCCTCCTGCACCGGACACGTCTAACCTCGAACCTGATCGGTCACCAGAAGCAGAACCCGGTACGAGGGGATCCATTTGTGGCACTGACAGTTCTGGAGTGTAGTGCAGACCCAGGTGTCCAGCTGTCTGGTTATTTCTGGAGTTTTTGGTGACATTTTGATTCCTTCTAGAGACTGAACATGTAAACTGTAAATTTAAATGGACTGCACCTATACAGCTCCTTTCTGTTGGATCAAGAACTCAAAGCTCTTTACAACAAGCTGTGCCTCATGTACCCGTTCATACAGCTCTATACTAGATCTCTACAAAGACTAATCAGAGCTTCATCACATTCAGACACTGATGGGACACATCGGAGGCAACGAGGGGTTCAGTGTCTTGCCCAGGGACACTTCAGCATGTGACTTCTGGTGGAATCGAACCCCCAACCCACTGGAGGACGACTGCTCCAACCACTCAGCCACAGCCGCCCCACGATCCTCTGTAAAATGAAGAATTACTTTGGCCTGCAATGATTATTTAATAAAACTTTGTGTGTTAAGGTCTCGTTCTCATAGAAAAGTCATATATGAAGGAAAATGTAACATTTTTATTATTATTATTATTATTTTATCTGCACATGGTGTTTTCCTGCATCAGCCAGAGGTCATGGTGGACTCGTTCTGTGAAGCAGGTCCATTCAGTAAATATTTCACAGCTTCTACTGAAAAACATGAGTTCTGTGTAAACCAGCAGAGATCTCGTTTTACTTCCCCTCTCTCACCTGTCTTTGTATTTTATGACAGCGTCCACAATTTTCTTCATCTTCTTTGTGAGGGAGGGGGGATTGGGGGACAGTTTCTCTACCGGTGGGCGTCCCCTCTTCCTCTGCCTCTTCCCGTCATCGTCTCTGTCCCCTCGTCCTCGGCTCCCAGAGGAACCGGAGGGACCAGGGTGATCCAGGTCACGGTCCCGCCTCCTCTTGCGGGTCGTCTTTTTGTGGCGCACTTCTTCCTCCACCTCCTCGAGCGTGCCTTCCTCAATCGCCTGCAGACGCAACGTGACACGTTACCCTCCAGCTGTTTCACATTCTGGATCCATTTGATCTGTTCCCAAAACCACCTTGAGCCATTGCTTCTCTGTCAGGGAATCGCTGTAGTCCACCTCCTTCCGCTGCCGAGAACCTCGCCCAAACATTTTCTCCTCCTCCTCCTCGCAGGTCAGCCGCTCGACTTCAGCGTCGTCTTTCATGATCCAGGTGGGCAGCTCGTCCTCCTCCATCAGGCGGGGTTTTCGCCGGGGGTTGCGGGCCTCTTCGCGACGCCTGTCCAGATCCATGCGCTGCAGGAAAGACCAAGAGCAGAAGAAACTGAGACGCAAGAAGAAAGAAAAGCTTCTGGCTGAAGTGGAATCAGAGCGATTTACCATGAACTGCTCAAACTCTTCTTCACTCCTGGCGATCATCTGGTTCACCGTCTCATCATCGGGCACCTCGTCCTCCTCCTGAATACAGCAGACACACATTGGCAGGCAGCGTACATAAGACCAGACTCTGAAACTGTGTGTTGCAGGTGCACGGACACACATTCATGACTTCTTGACCCCAGACCTCGTCTTGCTCCTCGTGCTCCAGGATGGCCTGCAGGAAGGCCCTGCGCTCGTGGCTGGAAGACTTCTGGTCAAACATGCCAGCCTGAATGACCTTCTGGTCCACGTTGAGTTTGTATTTAGCTGCTGCCAGGATTTTTTCCTCCACACTATTGACTGTGCAGAGACGCAGCACGCGCACCTCGTTCTGCTGACCGATGCGGTGGGCTCGGTCCTGAGCCTGCAGGTCCTGCAGAGACATGAGGACCGCTCAAGACAGATAGGACACGTTTAGTTCTGCAGAGGCACCACGTCTCTCGTGGGGTGGCAGAAAACAGCCAACGACTGAAAACACGTCTGACTTTACACACAAAGTCCGTTTCATTTGACTGACTTTCCTTTTTCATGAATCCTATAGTTAGTCGGCTCGGTTTCCTGACCTGTTCCTTATCCTATGCTGCTATAACCTCAGACCTCATTTCATCAAATGAACAGTTTACAAATGAAGTTTGTATTTGTAATCATTCTTTCTGAACATGATTCTGTCTTTTTGTCTTTCTAGAGAAAACCTGAAGGCCTCCTGGACCTGCCATTGTGTATCTATTCCTACCAAACCCAGCCGGTTGAAGCAGATGGTCCTCTTGTCCTGATCCTGGTTCTGCTAAAGGTTTCTTCCTCATGAGAGAGTTTTTCTTTCCACTGTCGCCTTCATGCTTGTTCAAGATGAGAGTTCAGTGATGGAGTTAAACTCAAAGCTGCTCCTCAGATAAATAATGTTCAATTATTATTTTATAGATGAATGTTTCTGTTCAATTATTATTTTATACATGAATGTTTCTGTTAATTATTATTTTATACATGAATGATTCTGTTCAATTATTATTTTATACATGAATGTTTCTGTTCAGTGCCTGAGACGACTTCTGTTGTGACTTGGAGCATTAGAAATAAACTGAATTGAACTGAATTGAATTGAACTGAATTGAATTGAATTGAATACTGCTGTCATGACAAAAAACATTATATTTAAAAATGTCTTTTTGCTTTAGGAGGCCGTATATTTTTCTTTATCTTATGATGATTTTTGTTGTATTTTTTCTGCACATTCTGAAAAAGGCAGCTTTAACTTGATGCTGATCTTTGTGGAAATATCTGAACGCTGAAAGACGTGAGTTTCAAACCTGATGTGGGTTCCAGTCCGAGTCAAAAATAATCACAGTGTCGGCAGACTGCAGGTTCAGACCGAGACCTCCTGCTCGTGTGCTCAGGAGAAAGATAAAGTACTCCGACTCTGGGTCATTGAATGTCTTCAGTAACATCCCTCTGTCTTCAGCCTTCGTGGTGCCTGACGTGTAGACCACGTGAGAAAACAGGAAGAGCGACAGAGATGCAGGCAGGCCCAGACAACGTGACAGGGCTGTGTTTTATACGCAGTACATCATGAAGGTCTTACCATCCAGGCGCAGGTACTTGAAGCTGCGGTAGGCGAAGTAGTCCTCCATGATGGTCATGAGCGAGGTCATCTGACAGAAGAGCAGCACCTTGTGGTTGGTGGCTCTTAGCTTTGGCAGGATTCGATCCAACACTTCAAACTTTCCCGATGCTCGATACAGGTCAGGGCTGGCAGACGGATGGAGGTGTTACCATGGAGATGGAGGTGTTACCATGGAGACAGTTTATTTGAGTTCCAAATAAAGAAAAGTGAGCAGGGCCTTACCCCTGGACTATCCCACCGGAGAACCCTAAATGTTCAGAGAAGGACTCCTGGAAACGAACAGATTCAGGCTTCAGCTTCTGTTTTCACTGCGTTCACGCTTCATCTGTCACTCACCTCGATCTGCTGAAACATGTAAGGATGGTTGCAGATCTTCCTCAGCTGCATGATGGTGTTCATCAGTGTCTTTGTGCCTCCTTTTCCCTGGTTAGCACAGACATCAAGATGGTTTACATAAAACTGCAGCATGTGGCGCAGGGTCCTGGTTTTTAATATTCAAACATTGAGAAATGGTGCTGAAGTCAGAAAACACCGGACCTCTTTCCACTAGCGCCTCTTTGGCACGGTTCGACTCGGTTCGGCACGGTTCCAAGGCTTTTCCACCAGCAGTTGTTCGTGGAATCAGACCCTTTTTCAGAACCCACTTTGCTTCAGTTCTAAGCGTATCGTGCTGGCCCTAGAACGTGACGTCAGAACACTGTTGGTCACTGACTGGTCAGGGGGCGGAGCCACTGGTTGTTTGAGAAACTTTCACAACATTCCAATCCGCTATTTGCAATAACTCAAACTTTGATGAGCGACTGGACCTATTGTAAAGATTTTAAAAACAATAATGACAACACTGTGGTCTAATGATGAAGTGCAGGCGTTTTTTGTGCTTGGTGGCCGACAACAAAATTCACAGCGAGCTGGATGAGCTCTGCCGGTCCCCCCGGTCCTCTGCACCGGAGCCTCGGAGCCCCCTCAGGCCGGCCAGGACATCATCATCCCGGCTCCGAGCGCCACCGGTCAGGGCGGAGGATCATATGAGCTGCCGACCCACAGGAGAGCGTGAGGCCGGGGCCCCGTTAGACAAGTGGACTGGGACGGGTCTGGGATGGAGGGTGGAAACAATTTTTTACAAACATTTTATGTAATGTACTTGTTTATCAGTGAAGATTAAAAAAATTAATAAACGGTGCCGGCTTGATAATGAAATCCTGTTTGCACTTTAACGACTATTAAATAATCTGTTAAAATTAACTCGGCTGAAAAATCATAAAAAGACACAAAATTATTGGATCTCAGGAATATTTCCCTCAAACATGTTTAAAGAAGAGAGACGGCCTTTAGTTCAACTTTATTCTAACACACACACGTACAAGTCACTAAACAAGAACTTTAAAGCAAAGCTAAAAATAAAAAAAATCTGTATACAAGAAACAAAACCACACGTTTAATAGAACAATAAAAGTAGACACGAGTGCAAATACATCAAATGATGAAGAAAACCTATAAAATT
>NC_056500.1:1620909-1622140 GCF_014905685.2 Nematolebias whitei
TTCAGGAAATCCAGTTCATAGTTTGCAGCAGCTACAACGTGAGGACTGAGTTAGCAGCACTGTAGCTAACAGCTAACACACTTTTCATGTAAACATGTCGCTGTGTGGAAGTATTTTACACTAAACACCACAAAACAAGACAGCAACATCTGCAGAGCCATAGCACCACATTAAACCACGGTAAAGTTAGTTTTGCGATGGACATTCAAGCTCCGGGGCTTCAGGGGGCGCTGCTCTTTGGTCAACCGAAAAGAGGTGACTCAACCCCGGCCAGCCGTGTCCAATCTGTCCCGCTCCGTCTGCTCGTCTCTGAGGAGGGACAGACTGAGCACGGCTGACCGAAATCAGACTGCCTGCTTCGGACTGAACAAGAAGAAGACGTCGCTGAAACCACGGAGCTCGAATGTTTACAGAGAAGTTGATAAACTTCATCATAATTAATGACCAACCGCTATCAGTTGTAGAAAACAAAGGATTTCACAGTTTGATACTTGCAGCCAAGATATAGTTTACCCTCCAGAGATATTTATCAGTACAACAGTAGACAATCATAAAAAACATAGGATTTAAAAATTATATATATTAAAAACAAAAACAGCTACATTATAAAGTGATGTAAAATACTAAAAACAGGAACATGCCTGTTGGTTTATGCCATGAACTTAGTAGATGTTTGAAGCCATTTAACATTTTATTTTATTTAATTCATTTATTCATTCATTTAAAAGAAACAAAATTTAAAAAAAAATCCTCAAAAAGAAAACATTGAATGAAAAGAGTGCAGAAAGAAGAAAAAAATTCTTATATCTGCCCCTTATTTAAAAAAAATATAAAATAACTTTAAACAATCACTTAAATTAATCAACACTTTAAAGCTAGGAATAAAAATAAACATGTTTTGTGTTAGCAGGATTTAATTAACTTTAAACTTATCCAACATTAATAAAACTTACCTCAAGTTGCCTTTTTGGACATGCATGCATATATTTGTACAAATTGTACTTGAGAGCAGATTATTACAGCCTCATATAAAATCAATGATCATGATATCGGAACTGGATCGGTATCGGCCGATATTTAGATGTAGGTATCGTGATCGGATCGGAAGTTAGAAAAAGTGGATCGGTGCATCCCTAATGGAAATGTTCTTATAATTTCATTTAGGCTTGGTCAGTGGTCATCATTGAATCAGGATCATCATTGAATCAGGATCATCACTGAATCAGGATCA
>NC_056500.1:1622150-1622476 GCF_014905685.2 Nematolebias whitei
TGAATCAGGATCATCATTGAATCAGGATCATCACTGAATCAGGATCATCACTGAATCAGGATCATCACAGAATGAGGATCATCAATGAATCAGGATCATCACTGTATCAGGATCATCAATGAATCAGGATCATCAATGAATTAAGATCATCATTGAATCAGGATCATCAATGAATCAGGATCGTCGTTGAATCAGGATCATCACTGAATCAGGATCATCACTAAATAAGGATCATCACTGAATCAAGATCATCATTGAATCAGGATCATCATTGAACCAGGATCATCACTGAATCAGGATCATCACTGAATCAGGATCATCATTGA
>NC_056500.1:1622486-1632163 GCF_014905685.2 Nematolebias whitei
GGATCATCACTGAATCAGGATCATCACTGAATCAGGATCATCATTGAATCAGGATCATCATTGAATCAGGATCATCACTGAATCAGGATCATCATTGAATCAGGATCATCACTGAATAAGAATAATCACTAAATCTGGATCATTACTGAATCAGGATCATCACTGAATCAGCATCATCACTGATCGTCATTGAATCAAGATCGTCATTGAATCAGGATCGATAATGAGTCAGGATGATCACTGAATCAGGATCATCAATGAATCAAGATCATCATTGAATCAGGATCATCACTGAATCAGGATCATCACTGAATAAGAATCATCACTAAATCAGGATCATCACTGAAAAAGAATCATCACTGAATCAGGATCATCATTGAACCAGGATCATCACTGATCGTCATTGAATCAAGATCATCACTGAATCAGGATCATCACTGAATAAGGATTGTCAATGAATCAGGATCATCACTGAATCAGGATCATCACTGAATCAGGATCATCACTGAATCAGGATCGTCACTTAATCAGGATCATCACTGAATCATGATCATCACTGAATCAGGATCATCTTTAAATCAGGATCATCACTGAATCATGATCACAACTAAATCAGGATCATCACTGAATAAGGATCATCACTGAATCAGGATAATTACTGAATAAGGATAATCACTGAATCAGGATAATCACTGAATCAGTATCATTACAGAATCAGGATCATCACTGTATCAGGATCATCACTAAATCAGGATCATCACTGTATCAGGATCATCACTGAATCAGGATAATCACTAAATCAGGATCATCATTGAATCAGGATCATCATTGAATCGGGATCAACACTGAATCAGGATCATCACTGAATTAGGATCATCACTGAATCAGGATCATCACTGATCGTCATTGAATCAAGATCGTCACTGAATCAGGATCATCACTGAATCAGGATCATCACTTATCATCACTCAGAGCACACCTCTGGTTTAGACTTTGAGTGGATCAGAGAAAATCCAACATGTTCAAACGTGTTCTTGTTTTTCTTGGTTGGATAATCCTCCACTTTGGAAAAAGGACAGTTTAAATAAACCATTAAATACTTCCACCTGCCATCAGTCTGACATCAGCTGTACTTTTCATCCTCTGTAGCTAAAGCTTTGTTTGTTGTCTGCACCCTTACCTTCTCTGGAAGCTGTGCCTCCACTTCCTTCTTTAATCTCCGTAACAGGAAGGGGCGTAGCACTTTGTGTAGGCGGCGAATAATCAAGATGGTCTCCTCCTCATTAAGGTCCACCTTAAGAGGCAGATTAAAAAATCTCTTAAACATATTTCTTAAAACACCTGGTGAACAGTGTCTATCCTGTTTCTGCAGCCTCGGCTTACCTTCTCTCCAGTCATGGCAAAAGGAGCATTGAACCACTGCTCGAAGGTGCTGCAGCTCTTGAAAATGGTGGGCAACAGGAAGTTGAGAAGTGCCCACAGCTCAGGTAGTTTGTTCTGCAGCGGAGTCCCGGTCAGCAGGACTCGTCTTGGAGCAAGGTAGTGGGTGTTCAGGACCTGGGTCAGTTTACAGTGGTGGTTCTTCATACGGTGTCCTTCGTCCACAATCATGTACTTCCAGCGAATCTGGAGAGGACACAGAAGAATGCGTACGAGTCGTGCTAGTGTCGCCATCTTGATTTACTGCTGATGTGAGGCCAAACTAACAGAACGCAGAAATTGCTTTAAAGAACGATTGCTTGTCCACTTTGCCCTGAAGACTCGAGCTGGCCTAAGTCCCAAGCCCAAACTCTCTGCTGACCCACCTGTCAGCACATTCAGGGACCCTACAAGACAACATGAGTGCATAGCAGCAAGACGGTCACAGTGGACGGGGGGGACAGGGGGGACAGGGGGGACAGGGTTATAGGCTGGCTCAATGTGTTGCAGGACCTAGGAGAGAGCACTGACACGCAGCAGAGCGGGAAGGTCAGACTGGCCCAATTCAAACGTTTTCAGAGGATTATGGGAGCCAGTAAAACTAACTACATTTAAAAAAATGTAATAAAATAGATGTAAAAATAGGTAAAACATGAAACTGCAGTGAGTGAGAGTTGCTTCAGGTCTGTTAGTGCCTCTGCCTTTGTAAAGCTTCCTACCTTGGCCAGCACTTGCTTGTCCTTGATGATGTACTCATAAGTGGTGAGTAAAACATTAAACTTGCCGCTGCGAAGCTGAGGGACAAAGGCTCTTCTAGCAGCAGGAGACCCCTAAAGCACACGGAAAATAGATTTATGACCACAAAACGCAACAACATATTGTGTTTATGTGCAATAAAGACGTGAACGCTCGCCTTGTAGGACACTTTCACCACTGACGGGGCCCACTTGTCGAACTCGTACACCCAGTTAGATAAAGTTCTGTCAAAGAGAGACACGTTGACGTTCAAAGGTCTTTATTTTATTTAAATACCCCCTCTGGTTTTAAAGGCTAACTCACGATAGGGGTACAATGATGAGGTAGGGTCCATTGAGCCGTTTGTGCTCCATGAGGTATGTAATGAGAGCGATGGTCTGGATGGTTTTCCCCAGACCCATCTCATCAGCCAGGATCCCATTTAGGTTGTTGTTGTAAAGAGAAACCAGCCACTCGAGACCTTTAATCTAAAGACAAACACAAGAGTTTTATCTCAAAGGAAGTAACGCAACAATTGATTTATTACGATATAAAAAGAGATAACTTTGTTTAAACTGACCTCATTTAGCAAAAGAAATAGCATTAGTGGTGCCAAATAAAGTAAATTAACACAGAGTTTACCTGGTACTGCTTAAGCTGCCCATTTATCAGTAGAGTGGACTGTTTGTCCACCTTCTCTGTGACAGCGTGAGCCACAGCGTAATAGGACTGAAGTCCTCGAGCGAACGCTGCACCACTGTACTCATCGTCCACGTCCTGTTTGGCATGCCTGTGTATGACACAAAATAAGATTTACTTTAAAAACAGCCAGGTTTAGTCAGATACTGTAGTTTGTATTTAAACTTACTCAATGATATGTTGGACATCCACCTCTGACACATCTTCACTGTCCGGGTCTGAAATCTTCTTCTTTTCCTCGACTGGAGCTGACGAAGGCTGAGACTCCTCCTCATCCTCCTGCCAAACAACTCGTCGGTTAGAAAGTAACTCATGTCTCGCGGGAAAAAACGATCATGAAAGCAGCTTTTGAAATAAAACCCACCTCCTCCTCTTCCTCATCTTCACTGTCTTCACTGTCTGAGCGTGGAGCTACCTCGTAACTAAAGTACAAATACACAAAATACACTGAAAAAGAACATCCTAAACGTTTTTCGCCTACTTATGCAGTTACCTTCTTTGTTTCAGATTGGCTTTGAGGTCAGCTCTACGGCAGCAGGGACAAAAAGTTGGGCTAAACAGAATCAAATGTTCTGAAACCTAAAAATAAAACAGCTGCTCTCAAATTTAGAGCGAGGACCAAAATGTTGTCAACCATTCATAGATGGCCTGCTAACGTATCAGAAAGCTCTCCGTAAAGCTAGAACTGTATATTACTCATCTTTTATTCATCAACAGTAATTCAGAGGCTAAAGCTTCAGCAGCTCATCAGTCTAACTTGAAGTTGGGGCATAATAAAACTTAAAACAATTTTAAGTGAACATTTAGTGTAGCGTTTTATTTTAGCAAAGAACTTGCAGTTTTTTTTCCTTCAACCTTTATTTAAACAGATAAATCCCGTTGAGCCTCAAAAACTCATTTACAAGTGAGACCTGTTTGGACAGACAAAAACAGGGTTAACTGGACACATGTAGGAGTTCATCTAGCATGCTAAGACAAATGTTAGCACAGCAACAAGACCTGATCAAACACGGTGCAACACAAAGTTAATGTTTGCAACATTAAAAGAAAGCTTAAACTGTCATTATATATGAATAAAAAGAGTCTACTATACTCTTGACAAATTTTAATGGAGTTAAACATTTAATGTTTAACAAGTTAGCTTACTGGTATACAGCATGTGCCAAATATTAATAATAATAATTACATTTTTAATTATATAACCACATTATTACAACTAATTAATATAGAATACAGTAAGATGATAACTACAAATGTTTTAGGAAGCCATTTAAGATAAAAAAATATCGGACTCGCTACATAACATACAGTTAGCATTCAGTTAGAATACAAGTAAACGTTGAGCCAAATTTTGTGTTTAAACGTGCAGGTACGTAAAAACAATTTTTAAAAAGTGTTATATGATAGGTTTGCCACGGTCACTTTATATTGTATGTAAGGTTTAGCACATTAGGCTAATTTAGCTTCTTTAGCTTATAGCTGTTAGCACGGTATGCATTGAGAACTGAAATGTGAACATGCAGACAGTTATTTTTTAAAATAAATTAAGCACTTTAACTTTATAGAAATTATTAATTTAACACACCAGAATGCATACATGCAACATGCACGTGTTTTTATTTTGAAATGATGTTACGGTAATTTAAGATAACTGAGTTTAGCTGAGTTCATTCTTTGAAGAGGGAATGTCAGCATCGTATTTAACGGTACCTGCTTGCAATTTGTTGACAACCTTCTATGAACTTTCATGTTTTGGTAAATAAAAAGGATTATTCAAAAAGCGTTCAATACAAAAACAACTGGACTTTATTGGTAACAGAAGACGTTTCGCTCCTCACCCCAGAAGCTTTCTCAATTCAAACAGCAGAGAGTGAGAGGTTCAGGTTATAAGGCTGAGTGAGAGAAGACACACACACACATGTAGATTGGCAGTTCACACCTAAACACCTTAACAGTAGGGGCTTCTTAAAGTCTTAGTTACTCTAAAGCCCCCAGTATACTGCCGCGTACGTCCGTTCACGCGTACGTACGCGTGTACTCTACGCAGAGGGTTCAGACATGACACTCCAGCGTCCACCCCGAGCAGCTTCACAGACGAGGGGCTGTCCACCTTCAGGACAAATTGAGGTCGCTGATTGGTCATTTGCTGACACGCCTACTGGACTGATTGACAGGTCGGAAAAAATAGTGCTGGCAGCCTCAGCCGCAGCGGTGTGCTGTGTTTATATGTTGTTAATAAAAAGATCTAAAAAATAAATAAAAAAACAGGGAGCGCTGGCTCTGCAGTCCACACATCAGACCAGCCCACCAGGAAATCTCCAGACCCTCCCGCAGCCACGATGGACCTGAGTTTAATTCGCTCGTGACAAATTCCTTCATTTCTCACCATTTCAGTCATGGCATCAACGGAGGAGGAAGAGATCACTGCCTCTTGGCAAAAAACTAAAGAAAAGGCCAGATCAGGATGAAGAAGGGGAATTTAATGCATTGGTGTCGCAACAAAACAGTCCGTCGCTGGGCAGTTTATTGTGCGACGCCGCGTACGCAGTCGTAAAAATTTGAGCTTTGCACGGACATGCCCTAGGGGGTACGCTCGTACCTCTGCGTACGTACGTGCGTACCTCTGCGTATGGACGTACGCAGGAGTGTACTTGGGGGCTTAATTCACAGATGAGACCCCTCTGTTCCCATCAAGTGTGAAAACTGTCTGGGAATCTGTCTTAAAATTGATTATAAAAAAGGATTATGAAAATCTAAGCTCACTTTAGAATCTATTAAACGCTTGAGAACCAAACGCCACCCTGCTGTTCAGGTTCTGTTTTTATATTATACACAATGATATTGTGCCTTCAAACTGCACACAAATCAAAATACAAATTTAATCAGAATACAAGAATAAATCATATCTTCAGCTGATGCATTTTACCTCAAGAGTAAAGAGTGAGCTAAAATGTAAAGTTTCCCCTTTGGGAGCACTCCTGGACTGGGACAAAGTTGAGACTTTTGTTAAAGGGCTGCCCCCACGTTCATAGAATCTGTGGTTACAATACGCAACCTACGTTCTCACCCAGGGTTCATCTCCAGCCAGGTCTCCAGCTGTCCAGCTTTGGGAGCGTCCACACCGGTCAGGATGTTCCCGCTGTCCACGTGGATGACCTTCACAGGCAGGTCACTCATCTGGCTCGTCTCATCCAGAGGCTGCAAAAGGAGAACCGTTACGATTCAGCTGAATTTCAACATCTGACAGAGACGGGGCAGATTCAGAGTTATTTGGTTAAAATGGTGTCGGCCATCAGCTGGCAGAATATGCAAACAGCAATGAGCAAATATTGATTTAAAATTTAGTCATGTACAGTGTAATAATTTACTTCTATTACAAAACCACATTCTTCTTTAGTTAATACTGAGTTTGAAGTCTCCCACCCTCCTTTAAAACATCTAGACCAAGGGCGGCCAGATGTTTTCATCATGGAGCTCCTTTTACAATGACCAAGTCAAAGTGATCTACCTGCTATAAGACCCCGCTTACACAGAACAGCCTCTGGAAACTTTAGTGTCTTTTCAATGTTTAAACAAAAAATGAGCGGGTTTACATGAAAAACACTGTATTTTCCTTGTTAGTCACGTTGCCAGATAAGAAATGATGAACTATAGTACTGTGGCTTTAAAATGATAGTATTTTGACCTAAACTGTCAGATGTGCTGAGTAAAGATGTTCTAAGATGAGGTGTTGTGTTTGTTGAACATGTGCACAGAAAAGGAGGGGGTAAAAAACATTTTACATTTATCTGGCAACCCTGATGCTCAGCTGCATTCATGGTGCATGCAGCATCTGCATGACAGTTAGTCCAAACTGGTGAAGACACTAACGTCTCTTTGGAGCCTGGACTTTATTAAGCTTTATTCATACAAGCTGAAAAAGGGTGAGCAGAATAAAAACACTCTGCTCTCTGACATTTATTATAAGTGTTGTTATTTATTATAAGTGTTGTTATTTATTATAAGTGTTGTTATTTATTATAACTGTTGTTATATTTATTATAACTGTTGTTATTTATTATAACTGTTGTTATTTATTATAACTGTTGTTATTTATTATAACTGTTGTTATTTATTATAACTGTTATTTATTATAAGTGTTGTTATTTATTATAAGTGTTGTTATTTATTATAAGTGTTGTTATTTATTATAAGTGTTGTTATTTATTATAAGTGTTGTTATTTATTATAAGTGTTGTTTGAGCAGAAAAACTTTGGACTGCAGCCACCTGGAGTGTGCATGTGCTACTTTTTTCACTCCTCCGTGGGGGGTTCCCTGAAAACCTCCGCTCTGAGACCTGGACTCAGAAACCTTCAGTCTCAGAGAGGATGAGGACGTCGTCTGTAAATGAACGTTTCACGTCGTGTAAACGAGGCTCAGACTGGCTGCCCTGTCCGTCAATCAAGAGACAAACTTCATGGATGATGATCGGCTGACGTCTGGTTTCAACGCATCTACCCAGAAGACCTTTGGATCGGCGTATTGGACACCCCTGGTCTAGATGAAATGATTCCTCAGTGAACAGCATAATATTCAAGTACAATCTTAATTCAAGATAAAAGGTAAAAGCAACACACAGTACCTCACATAAAATGAAGAAACAAGTCTTTCTTTGAGAATATTTTGATTTTGGGTGAATTTTGTTGGGTTTTTTTGGACAGTGTGAGCAAACTGGAGTCATCGGAGAAAACCCATGCAAACACGAGGAGAACATGTAGACTCCATACAGAAAGACCCAGGTCCAAGCTGGGGCTTGAACCCACGACCTTCCTGCTGAGAGGCAACAGTGCTAACCACTAAGCCTTCATACTGTCCTGTTAATCCCTCATTCTTTCAGATCAGATGTCAAAGCAGATGAACTTCTAAACCTTGCAGGATGGTGGCCCTCTTTTATCAGTTCTGTATAGGGCTCAAAATAACACATTACCATTAAATATCCAAAGAAATGTTGTTAAAAGACAAAGTTGTTATAATCTTAAGGGGATAGAGATATTTGTCAAACCAACATTCAGAACTAGTCTGAAGGGAAGGTCTACCTCAATCCAAGGAGTTGGATTGTGGAATGTTCTAGAGAGTGATGTAAAAAATGTCAAGTCAATGTGTACATTTAAGAAAAAGATCAAAGCTGAATTGTTAAAAAAGTATATATGAAGTAGCTTAGTGTGTGTTTTGTATTAGAATTAGATAAATTAGAAAGTTATTCATTTTGTTCTGTTACTTGAAAATTATTATGATTGAACTAATTGTTTGAAAAAAGGGGCAGATAAAATAAGATTTTTTATTCTTTCTGCTGCCTTTCATTTTAAATCTTTTGTATCTTTTTTATATTGTTATGGAATTGTTTTGTACTTTTTAAAAATGAATAAACTTTATACCATACCATACCTGGAGGACCAGGATTGGCCAACCCTGCTCTGAATCATCAACGGAGGTTAGGTGGGTCCATTAAGAGACAACAGCGTCCCCACTAACCTGCTGCTGATTTTAAGTGCTTTATAAATAAAGTGGTAAAATACAGCTGCTGTTTTTAGCTCCGCCTTAAACTCCACCCACTTCATTCTGCGGACTGAGCCACACATTTAGACTCTGACATTATATAAAACGTTATATTACGTATTGCAGCTGATGAGCGAAGCTTTGTTTTAAACTTTTAAAGAACAACATATGTTTGGGAAAGGTTTACATAATTCATATGTGACCTGTTGTAGACAGCTCATTTAGGAAACACGTTTCATGGCATACAGCCGTGCACTTGTGTTTAAAGTTCAGTTTCACTGTGATCAAAGTTGTTTTAAAAGCTCCAGAAAGCAATGAATGAATTAGCATCGATGACACAGTCCTATATGTTTGCATAAAGTTGACGTCATCTCTGAAGGTGACCTCTAAATACAAGCAGAAGACGTGCTCACCTCTCCATCAGGCCCCAGAGCAGGAGTCTGTCCCTCTGCGTTCTCCAGCTGCAACACAAACGTGTTCCATCACTGAAACATCAGCAACAAGGTGCACACACGTGGCTCAGGACACGCCTTCTGCGCTTCTTGATTCCACACCTTCTTCTTTTTCTTCTTCTTCTTCTTCTTCTCCTTCAGGGCCTGAGCAGCTTTGTGGGCTCGGACCAGCTCCGTCAGGTTGGCGACGTACTCGTCAGTTTGCTGCAGCAGGTAGGCCAGGCGCTTATCCTTCTTCTGGTCGATCAGTTTCCGGTAACCCTCCTCATCCTCAGCCTGAACACGAGCAGAGAGATGGGAAAGATAAACGTGCGACATGAGCACAACAACCTTCCAGGGTTTTCTTACCATGAGCCTCCTCATTCGTTCCTTCTCGATACGCTCGTTCTCCTTCTTCTGCTCTCGCTCCGTGTTGGCGTGGTAGGTGGCCACAGCTTTGGTCAGCTTCTGGATCTTCCCCGTGATTGAACGGTGATACTCCTTGAAGTCTTTGGCGTGCTGCAGGATGCTGTTGAGGTACTCCTGGGATCAGAGGAGACAACGAGGACACGACAAGAAGGAAGTTCAGGTTATAGTTGGAACGATGACGTCACGATGTTTTGTGTTTCCACAGTTCATGTTGTTCAACCTGTGCTGTACCTCTGATCATCTCATTCCTGATCTTCTCCGTCCTTGTCTCTCCTAAGGAGAACCTCAACATCTTCATTTCTGACACTTCCAGTTCTGTCTCCTGTCTTTTTGTCCATGTCTCTGTCTCCCGTCTATTTGTCCATGTCTCTACCTCCCGTCTTTTTGTCCATGTCTCTGTCTCCTGTCTTTTTGTCCATGTCTCTGTC
>NC_056500.1:1632263-1640096 GCF_014905685.2 Nematolebias whitei
TGTCTCTGCCTCCTGTCTTTTTGTCCATGTCTCTGCCTCCTGTCTTTTTGTCCATGTCTCTGCCTCCTGTCTTTTTGTCCATGTCTCTGCCTCCTGTCTTTTCTCACTTCTTGTCTCAAACTGCTCTCATTGTGCATGGGAAGAAGTTTGCCGTCTCTCGTGTGTTCTGCTCTGACAAGTCCTTACATATTATTACTGACTGAGCTGCATGCTTTAATGTGTTAATGGTTAATGTGTTTTATGTGGGATATACCAAAGCTGTGGGAACAGTTGCAAATAAAAACTTGTCAGTGAGTGAATAATATTTAAAATGGTGCTTCAGTGGTTATGGACTGGCATCCCTACGGATACCACAAACATCCCAGTTTGAGCTTCACCTGATGCTTCTGCCTACGTTTGCGCTCCTGCTCAATCTTCTGCTGCTTCTCCAGTTTCTCTGTGATGCGAGCCTCCCGCAGAGACTGACGTTTGCTTCGCTTGTAGGCCTTGGCATCAAGTGCCGTCTCGAGAGCCGTGTCGCGCCTCATGCACACCACCACCTCCTGACGCAGCTGCAGACACATAAACTCTAAAACAACCGGCACTAAAGAAACACTGACGTATCTACAAGGAACCAAAAGCTTTCCTGGTGAGGTCGAAGCTGAAAACGTCTCGATGCCTACCTGTCTCTGGAAGTTAAGCAGGCGGAGAGCTTTGAGCTCTATCGTAGCTTTGGTGCGTAAATCACCAGCTAAAGAACCGGGAAGGTTCTCCAGCTCAGCAATGCGATGAGCGATCCGAGCCTGCAACCTGAAACAACAACTCCTAAATGTTCAGTTCATGCTTGTCCCTGGTTCTAAAGGTGTGCATGACGCACCTATACTCCCTCTCCTGCAGGATCTCCACGGGGTCGAGGCCGCAGGGCTTCTGAATGGGTGTGATGCGGTTCTGCTTGGCGTGGTAAGGCATCATGGGAGGAGGCTGTGCTGGCTGACCAGGGGACTGGGTCTGTGGGGGCATAACAGGCGAAGCAGCTGGGGGAACTGAAGGCGGGGCAGGGGAAGGCCTGCCCGTGGGCTGAGGGGGGATCAGTTTTTGAGGCGCATTAGAGGGGGCTGCTGCGTTCACCATGGGACCTGGAGGAAGAAGTAGGAAGGAAGGAAAACCTGCAGCCATGCCTCTCATCACATCTCAAAGTAACATCAGTGTTCTGTTGTTACGTTTTGTCCACATGAAGAGTTTTTCATCAACGCTGAATCAGCACTGGTCCTGATGCTGCTGCTACATCACAACAACTAGGACAGCAGTTGTTTTTACACCTAACATCAAGACCACAAACCTTCAGGCCAGGACTTTGGAGGTCCATTTGGGTTTGGTCCTTGCATTCCAGCTGGTGTCCCTGATGGACCTGGGGGAGGCATATTGGGCCCCATCATTCCTATCAAACCAAAAATACAGATAGTCTTCATCACTTATATTAAAAAATACTGAGAAAACTTGGCAGTTTGGTGAATCTCTTTAGGACATTCAGCTAGACAAGTTTTTTCACAACTGTGCTTCACTGCGGTTCCTAAAGTTGGGGTCCAGACGCCATTATGGGTCATGAAATAGCAAGTGTAGGGTCTTCAGATGATTTGGAGAAATCAAATACAATTTTCAGATAAATGCTAATGACACTATTTTGACATAATTGTTATAAAGTATAAAACTAGCAGTCATAAACTGTTATTATAGCAGGCTTGCAGGTATTTTCTGACACTATTCTGTACACCAGAACCTAACAAGTTGACTAACCCCAACTAAAGATTGTTCTCTTCAGGACGAGGGTGAGGTTCTGCCTCAAGTGGAGGAGTTCAAGTATCTCAGGGTTTTTTCACGAATGAGGGAAGGATGGAGCGTGAGACTGACATATGGATTGGTACAGCATCTGCAGTATTGCGGATTCTGTACCGGTCCGTTGTGGTGACGAGGGAGCTGAGCTGTAAGACAAGGCTCTCTGTTTACTGGTCGGTCTACGTTCCTCCCCTCACCTCTGGTCATGAACTCTGGTAGAGACTGAAAGAATGAGATTGTGGATCCAGAAGGTTGAAATGAGTTTCCTCTGCAGAGCTGGACTCTCCCTTAGAGACAGGGTGAGAAGTTCAGTTATCAGGAGAGACTCAGAGTAGAACCACTGCTCCTCTACATCGAGAGGAGCCAGTTGAGGTGGGTCATCATCTGGTAAGGATTCTCCCTGGGCAAGTCCCTAGGGAGGTGCTTCAGGCATGTCCGACTGGGAGGAGACCCCAGGGAAGACTCAGGACAAGCTGGAGAGACTATGTCTCTCAGTTGGCCTGGGAACACCTCGGAGTCCTCCCAGAAGAACTGGAAGAGGTGATTGTGGAAAGAGATGTCTGGACCTCCCTGCTCAAGATGCTGCCCCCGAGACCTGAGTCCAGAACAAGAGGAAGATGATGGATGGATGGATGGATGAATGATGATGGATGGATAAATGAATGGTTGGATGGATGGATGGATGGACAGATGAATGGATGATGAATGGATGGATGATGGTTGGATGATGGCTGGATGATGGATGGATGATGGATGGATGGATGGATGGATGGTGGATGGATGGAACCTAAAACATTTGGACACCTCAGGTGTATAAGGCAGCTCACAGTCCTCATGCATGCTCACCGTGAGCTCGGCTGTAGCCTGAGCCCATTGGTCCAGGCCCTGGTCCTGTTGGAGCACCTCCTGGCCCTCCAGCAGCTCCAGGGACCAAGTTGGTCATGGGCTGCTGCTGCATCCCTGGCATCGGCCTCTTTCCTTGAACGGCCATTTGGAGATGATCCGGCAGAGGTTGGCCCCGGGCTAGCATCTTATAAGCCATGATCTGGGCTCTGAGTTGATGGAGCTGGTTCTGGTTGAAGGGAGTTGGGCCACCAGGACCAGTAGAGCCACTGTTTTCAAGACCAGAGCCAAGACTAGAGACACCAGAGCCTAGACCTGGTCCAGAGCTTGGGACTGGTCCAGAACTACCTGGAGGCCCAGGCCTGTTATTAGGCCCCAAGGAGTGTTGGTCTCCACTGGGGCCGTCTAAGGAGGCTGAGGAAGACCCAGGACCAACGGAAGAGGAGGAGGATGAAGATGATGGCATTAGGGGACCAGATGGGGGTCCATTAGATGCAACAGGACTGGAGTGGTCAGAACCCCCTAATGGAGAGTGGTAGCCTGGAGGACAGAAACAGAAAGAGACAGAGTTTTAATCACCAGGGGGCCAAACAACAAGGCACAGAATGAGGTATCACTAGCTTAAGTACTTCCTACAACTATTATTCTGGAATCAGTCTTTATGTTTACATCTAGCTCTGTGTATTTTTCATTAATGTCAGATCCATGTCCTGCTCCTAAGATCACAGCATTACTCACATGGTGAATCATTAGCCAACCCTGAGGAACTCCTGTCAGGCTGTTATTTGAAACTAATTCTCAGGAAAACATCTCTTTCACGTATCATCAGTCATTCTTTCACTAAACAGGAATATATATATATATATATATATATATATATATATACTGTATGTTAGTTTAAATGCTGACTCAGTATTCACACTATTATGTGTCTTTGATATACACATATATGTATATATATATATATATGTATATATATATATGTATATATATATATATGTATATATATATATATATAGTGAGGAAAATAAGTATTATTTGAACACCCTGCGACTTTGCTTTGCAAGTTCTCCCACTTAGAAATCATGGAGGGGTCTGAAATTTTCATCTTAGATGCATGTCCACTGTGAGAGACATAATCTAAAAAAAATAATCTGTAAATCACAATGTAAGATTTTTTAATAATTAATTTGTGAGTTACAGCCGCAAATAAGTATTTGAACACCTGCTTATAATATATATATATATATATATATATATATATATATATATATATATATATATATATATATATATATATATATATATATATACCTGCTTGCTCTTGGGGACAGCAGACACTTCTTGCTGAGAATCACAGGCTACTTGTGGCACCTGAATCTCGCTAGCGTGAAGGAATAGATCTCAGAGAAGTTGTAAGCTTGACTTGGTGTGTGCAATCACAATTTGGCTGTTTGGAGTCAATAAAGGTCGAATGAATGGAGTCGCCATGAGGTGTACTGGCGAGACTGTAGAAGGCAGATAGAAATGAACAGAGCTCGGACTGACCCAAAACACATGTTGATACCTGAATCTGCCTCCGCGACGGCCTTGGAATCAGAATCAGCTTTATTGTAATTGCACCAAAACACAACGAAATGGCATTTCAGTACAGCCCGTCCGAGAGCAACATAAACAATCAGACACCGGAAGACAGAGGCGACTGAGGCCGCCAGCCTCGAGAGGCGCAGCCCTTTTTTCAGTTAAGGAAAAAGAAGCACGTGGGTGAGTGTAGGTGTAAAAAAAATTAAATCTCACACTGTGTGACAGGACACAGTGTGAGATTTGAAAGTTGAAAAAAAAGATGTCAGAATATGAAACAGCAACATACTGTTTATGAATGAGGAGGCAGATGAGGGCAGTGATTTGTCTGCAGACACTGCCAGAAAGTTCCATAGTCCTGATAAAGATGGCACAGTGTCTATCAGCCGGTTCAACTCTGACACAGATCCACAGATGTCCTCAGGAGGGGAGTGATGGGAGGGGTGGGGAGCGGAGCTTCTCGTTCACATTAACAACCAGGAGAAGTTGAGATAGTTGGCCAATTCAAGGCCGAGTGGGGAAGCCAAATTCAGATAACACAATTATTTTGGGTCAGGCAGCCTCCGCTTGAATTTCCATGTCTGCCTTCATAGTTCTGCTGGTACGTCTCACAGGCGATTTCAAACAGCAAAAATTTCTGGTCACACCATTGGACCGAGCTTGTAGCCTTCTCCAAGGTCGATTCCTTCCCTCCAGTGAAACCCAGGAGCTGCAAGTGGCCTGTGACTCTCAGAAAGTGCGTCCAGCTTACGGCTCAGCTCATGCAGCGTCTGACTCTGAGAGCTCATCGCTCGGTACACTCCTTCATACAAGGCAGGCAGCCTTACAACTGCCAGAACCGCTGCCACTGTCTTCCGAGTTTGTCGATATGCCAGTTACCTGCCAATTGCAAAAAGCAGAAATCCATCCATCCATCCATCCATCCATTATCTTCCACTTATTCCAAAGTTGGGTTTGGTTATCATAAATCCATTCATGCACGCATCTTCTACATCCTCAACAGACAATCAAACAGACACCATCTTCCACTGCCCCCAGGAATCTATAGTTTATCCAGCTGCAAGTGTCCCTGCAGGGCATGAGAGCTCTCCATCGCCCTGTCTTCTCGTTGAAAAAATTTGATCAATTGTGTTGAGAGGCCAGCTGATCAGATCCATAATTTACAATTCAGAGGATATGTAATGAGAGGCTCTGATAGGAATCATAAGACAAAGAGCAAATCAGGAGGGAGGCAGGAGCAGGAGGGAAAGCGTACGTCCTCGTCAAGAGCAAGCAGGAAAAAAAAGGTTGGAAGGTTACCTATCTCAATTTCCCCTGGATGTTATGTGAATGGGATGTCGTGGGTCGGTGGACAGAATACTTCAAAGACCTCCTCAATCCCACTGACACGTCTTCCACTGAGGAAGCAGAGCCTGGGGACTTTGGGTTGGGCTCTCTAATCTCTGGTGCTGAGGTCACCGAGGTGGTTAAAAAGCTCCTCGGTGGCAAGGCCCCAGGGGTGGATGAGATTCGCCCGGAGTTCCTTAAGGCTCTGGATGTTGTGGGGTTGTGTTGGCTTACACGACTCTACAATATTACGTGGACATCGGGGGCAGCTCCCCTGGATTGGCAGACTGGGGTGGTGGTCCCCCTATTCCAAAAGGGGAATGGTAAAATGTGTTCCAACTACAGGGGAATCACGCTCTTAAGCCTCCCTGGTAAGGTCTATTCAGGGGTTCTGGAGAGGAGGGTCCGTCGGATAGTCGAACCTCAGATTCAGGAGGAGCAGTGCGGTTTTAGTCCTGGTCGTGGAACACTGGACCAGCTCTACACCCTCAGCAGGGTCCTGGAGGGAGCGTGGGAGTTTGCCCAACCAGTCTACATGTGCTTTGTGGACTTTGAGAAGGCGTTCAACTGCGTCCCTCGGGGGGCCCTGTGGGGGGTACTCTGGGATTATGGGGTACCGGGCCCTTTGATACAGGCTGTTAGGTCCCTATACGACCGGTGTCAGGGCTTGGTCCACATTGCCGGCAGTAAGTTGGGCTCGTTCCCAATGAGAGTTGGACTTCGCCAAGGTTGTCCTTTGTCACAGATTCTGTTCATAATTTTTATGGACAGAATTTCTAGGTGCAGCCAAGGAGTTGAGGGGATCCATTTTGGTGGCCTTAGGATCGCTTCTCTGTTTTTTGCAGATGATGTGGTCCTATTGGCTACATCAATACTGCAGCAGCTTTGACAAACATTGGATATGTATCAAAAAAAGACCTGGGTCAAACTTTAAAAAATTTAATTTGTCTTGTTCAGACTGTCATGAAAAAATCTGATATGGGTCGCATGGGGCAAAAAATTCATAAATTACATCTGGGCCACATTTGCCTGCAGTGTGAACGCAGCAATAGAAACAAACAACCATTCTCTCTCTTTCTCACCTAGGGACAATTTAGAGTTACCAGTCAGTCTAACATGCATGTTTTTGGTCTGTGGGAGGAAACTGGAGTACCTGGAGAAAACCCACGCAGCACAGAGACAACATGCAAACTCCACGCAGGAAGACCCCCGGCTGGGATTTGCCCGTGGCATCATATGAGCCTCTGAATTTCTGCATCTTTGTAGTCCTAATTTAAAAAGGTATAGCACCTATGATTGACACATGTCATTGCACCTATGATTGACACATGTCATTGCACCTATGATTGACACATGTCATTGCACCTATGACTGACATGTCATTGCACCTATGATTGACACATGTCATTGCACCTATGATTGACATGTCACAGCTGGTTAAAGAGCAAGACTCTCCCTGAAAACAGGTGTGATTCTGAGCCCTCCACTGAGCTAACGCCACTCATCGTCTGACATAACGCTGGAGAAGTTGCTAAAGAGCAGTGTGTGGTGTTGCTCACCCTGTGAGTGTTGGTCCAGAGGACTGGGTGGGGGGCCCATACCGCTGTGCCCCCCTGCTCTCATAGACATCCCCTTCATCTGACTGAAGCGGCTCTCCTCACTCAGGCCCTTCTCGTGCATGGAGTCCATGGGCTGCAAGACGAAAACAAACAAAAATAATAAAATCTATCTTAATAATAAATGGAGAGCAATATAATAATTTCTAGCTTAACAACTTATAGTAACTATATAAAATAGATGGAAGCAGATAAAAAAACAGAAATAATGTATAAAATGATTGTTAGAACCAACCAACTGCATGAACGCTGCCACAAGAACCCTGCAGATGTTGGATGCTGCAGATGTTGGATGCTGCAGATGTTGGATGCTGTCTATCATGGTGCACTAAGATTCATAACTGGCTGTAACTACCGTACCCACCACTGCACCCAGTATTCACTGGTTAACTGGACACCAATAACTTCACACAGACTCTCACTGGTACATTTCCATCTTTAAATCACTTCCTGGTCTGCTGCCTTCATACATCTCCTCCTACATGTCTCTGTGTGAGTGCAGCTACAGCGTGCGCTCTCAGGACATCATTACCTGCAGTGTTCCCTCAGTGAGGACTGAACTAGACAAAAGGACCTTCTCCTACTCCGCTCCTGTTTCCTGGTCCAACTGAATCAGGACTCACAGGTTCAACTGAATCAGGACTCACAGGTCCAT
>NC_056500.1:1640196-1643274 GCF_014905685.2 Nematolebias whitei
TATATATATATATATGTATGTATATATATGTATTTATATATATATATATATATGTATATATATATATATATGTATGTATATATATGTATTTATATATATAAACACAGCATGTTATATGAACTATATATCCGCTCCAGGTGGCTGCATGTTGGAGCAGCTCTGCTACTTTCATTCTGAGATTTTACTTTAGGAAACTTTAATTCCTCTTTTTCTGGATGTAAATCACATGTTTCTGGATGATTGTTTCCTCTGGTATCAGATGCTGTGCAGCTGGAAGGATTTTTACTGAAACTTTTGTAATTTTGGACATTTGTTATGATGCGTAACCATGGCAACAAGGCAGTTTTCTACAACCAACAGCTGATTAACTTCTCAAAAGCTCAAATAATATCTCAACTATGGCCCCAAATCTCAAATGAGTTGAAAAGGATGTTATGTGGACGCATTCTCATCTACCTGCCAGCTGTGCTCGAGTGCCTGACCACTGAGATCCTGGAACTAGCAGGAAACATGGCTCATGAAAGCAGAAGGACAGGATCGTCCCTCAGCACCTACAGTTGGATGTCCGCAGCGACGAGGAGCTCGGCAGACTGCTGGGAGGAGTGGCCATCGCTCTGGGAGGAGTTCTGACCAGCATTCGGGCGGTCCTGCAGCCCGGAGGAACCAAGAGGCCAGCCGAGTCTGGGTGGACGGATCGACCGGCATCTGCAGCCAGTGTCTTGGGATCCACTGTGGGATGGACCTTTACAAGAGATCCTTCCTGTCTACAGCATCAGCATCTATAACATCTCTTAATGAAATGAGGATAACGAGTTACAACAACAAATAATTTCCCTCTGGGATTAATAAAGTATTGAATTTTTTTTTTAATTATAGTGTGAATGTGTTTAACTCACTCATGGAGGTTTTTCTTCTGTTTGTTTTTCATCATGTCATTCGTTCTGCAATTTTTGTGGTATTTCAATTATTCATTTATCAAAAGCTTTATCAAAGCTCATTCAGGACATTCCTGCTATGACTTCAGGTTTTTGTCCAGTTTTAAGTTTTTGAAATATTTAGCTTATTCTGCCATATTATTCTCATTAAAAACAAATGGAGCTCCATTCACATCCTTCAGGTGTTTACAACCTGTTTATATATTTTACCTTTTTGGCTCCCCTCAGGGATGTGTGTTGAGCCCCCTCCTGTTCACTCTGCTCATGTATGATTGTGCAGCTATACCCATCCAGACTGTCACATTGTAAAGTTTACAGACAATGCAGTGGTGGTGGGATGCATCACAAACAATGATGAGTCCAGCTACAGGCAGGAGGTGAAACACCTGGACAGCTGGTGCAGGAAGAATAACCTTCACATCAATGTGAAGAAGACGAAGGAAATGATCGTGGACTTCAGATGGAACAAACACACCTACCCCATCCCCGAACATATGAGGATCTGTGGTGGAAGTGGTCTCCAGCTACAAGTACTTGGGTGTGCACCTGAATGACAACCTAGTTTCGGCTTTTTATGCTCTTTTTATCTTCTGCTAAATTGAACTTTTTTTTCCACCTTATTCAGCTCTTTTTGGGTATTTTTGTGACAATTTTAGTTTCACACTATTTATTGTCACCAATTTCCAACTTTTGTGATACTTTCAAATAGATTAAACTTGTTCTTTTCAGCCTTTTTCTGCCAATTTCACCTTAGTTTTAGCTTTTACAGCTACTTTGTTGCTAATTTTAGCTTTTTTCACTCGTTTCTTTTTTTGCTAATTTAATTTTCTTTGCTAATCTATTCATCGTCTTTGTCCATTTTGGCATTAAATTTCTGCTCTGCTCAACTTTTATTCTCTACATATTTCTGTAGTTTTTCTTCTGCATTCTGTTATTTTTCTGTTTTTAGTAAATGTTAGCTGTTCAGTTTAGCCATGAAACCTCTTCAATGTGCTTTAGCTTTCAGCAAAGATCATTCAGCGTATTTTCACAGGAAATGCATCATACAGCACTTCCCACCTCGACATTATTTATGAAACAAACACTAAGCAGAAATGGAACAAATTACACCGAAGCCCAAGTTATGATCCAGCAGTCTCAGTCAATTTTCTGTAGGACATTTTCAGTCTCACATAGTTGTGGGGGGTTTCAGCCACTCCATTTTAGAGTGTTGCATCACTTCTTTGATGTTTGCAAGGATCTTTCTCCTCCACTTTCTGAAGGTCCCACCACAGCTTTTAAACCATTATGGACATTGACTGCACCATCATGATTTTTCTTCGCAGCTCTTCTGTTATAGATTTATGGATTAATGTTCTGTTGCATTGTGACCCATTTTTGGCCCCACATTGGGCGCCAAATATGTAGTGGCGTCTACATTTAATTAACACATTTTTTCCCTTTCCATGTCAGTAATTGCTCCACACATTCCTAAAACCTTTCCATTACATTCCTTTATTTGGTGAGGGTCTCCTTCACACAACATAAACTTTCAACCTTCATCAACCCAATATGGTTCTAGCTTCGACTGTCAGACCCGTCTATAAATACTTTGGCCTACAGAAGACTTCATGGTCAGATCAATGACTACAAGGAGTCTTGACTTGACTGTGAGGCCTGTGCAGTCTGAGATGGAGCTTATTATTAATATTTTTTACATTTCTCTGAGCTTTACAGTCTGTGCACCACCTGGTCTGGAGCAGTACAAGTGGGGCAAAGAGACAAGGCTTCTCCTGAAACAACACGTCACATCTGCTCAGTCTTTCTTCAACTGTCCTGTCAGGAACTTTAACCTTCAACTTGCTCTCTGATCTGGACCACCACTATGATTTTTTTTCATTTACCCTTTATTTATACAGGTAGTCTCATTGAGACTTTCGGTAAGATGGCGCCCGTGTACATGGCTTGCAATCCACCTCTGCTGATGGTGTTTGGATTATTTTTGTTTTGTTTGTTTTTTTATCTGTGGCATAAATTCACTCCTGATGTATGACAAACAACACCTTCTGGATCTTCGTTTTTCTGTCACCAATGTCGCTTATTTGGACCATTATCAGCGTACCTCTGGATCCCCCCCCCCCCCCCCCCCCCCCCCCCCCCCCCC
>NC_056500.1:1643374-1654870 GCF_014905685.2 Nematolebias whitei
CCCCATCCTCCCCCCCGCTGGCGGACATGCCAGTTTACCTCCGCTTCGCACTCCTCACCTGCCTGCCCGGAAATATCGCTTCAGACGCCGGGGAAAACGTGCTGGTCAGCTGGTGAAGCTTAAAGCTCTGTGTGCTGCATCTTCCTCTTCAGCTGGTGGTCATGGTTTCCAATGCCAGCTTCCCGCGTGCCCGGACCAGGTAAACAATGAGAGTTGTCAGCCAGTGCCTCGCGTGAGCCGACCCGGAGGGGCTGTTATTGAAAATCTGAGGCCACTGATGCGCGCTAACCTCACCGCTGCTAGCTCCACTTCGGACAGTATCTGGATGTGTTTGGTCAATGCAAGATCTGTTACCAACAAAACTTTTATCCTCAGGGACTACTTTCAAGAGCATGAGTTAGACTTTTTCTGCATCACAGAGATTTGGATGTCTCCGGGTGAGTCCAGCGCCTTGACGGAATTATTGCCACCAAACTGTCTGTGTTTTAACGCCCCGTGGCCATCAGGCCGGCGCAGTGGTGGATTATTAACAATATTCAAACCAACTTTTGCCTGTAAACAACTGCCCATCCCAGTTTCTCGTGCCAGCTTTGAGCTGAGCATCTTTGAACTCGGACATTCGCCTTCGACGTTATTTGCACTCATCTACCGCTCACCTCGATCTAAGAACTTCATAAATGAGTTTTCTGACTTCTTGGCTGAAATCACACCAAAATATGATCATGTTTTCATTATTGGGGACTTTAATTTGCACGTGTGCTGTCAGGAGAAGCCCTTGGTTAAGGACATGTTTTTTCAGACCACACGCCAGTCCAATTTGAGCTCACCCTCCCCCATCTAACTTCTAAGTCGTGCATTCCTGCACGTCACAGTCGGACCATTAACCACTTCACTGCCACACGTTTCACAGATGTTTATAACTCTGAAATGATCATTCAGCCCCCAGTGTTTCTCACCACCACTGAGCAGCTGACATCCCAGTTCAACTCAGTCTGCTTAAAGACTCTGGATCATGTTGCGCCTGTTAAAACCAAAAAATCAAAACTCAGAACAGAACCTTGGCTGAGTGACGTCACCAAAGCTGTTAGGCAGCAATGTAGGAGGGCGGAGCGAAAGTGGAGGAAAGACAGGCTGCAGATCTCTTTCCAGATACTTAAAGAGAGTTGGCGCCGTTATCAGAAAGCAGTAAAAGCTGCTAAATCCAAATACTTCTCTGATATAATTACCTCAAACTCTCGCAACCCACGTGTCCTCTTCTCCACCCTAAACTCTGTTCTCCACCTCACTGAACCACCACCTCTGGAAGCCTCGACTGAGCTGTGCGACAACTTCTTACATTTCTTTTTGGAAAAAATTGCGACCACCAGGGCTCTCATTTCCCCTCCAACTCATGACCCATCCATCCCACCTCAATCTGTAGCTCCTTTTGACCATTTTGAACCCATCACTCTGTCTTCTCTAGAGCAGGTCATGTGCAGCTTGAAACCTTCTGGCTCCCCCTTTGATGTGCTCCCCCCTCGACTACTAAAGGAGGTTTTTCCAACTCTAGGTCCGTCCATTCTTGATATAGTAAACAGTAGTTTATCCACTGGAGTGGTGCCAAAATCCTTTAAACATGCTGCTGTCCAGCCTCGCCTGAAAAAACCAAACCTTGACCCCTCAGTCGTTTCCAACTTCCAGCCTGTCTCCAAACTCCCATTTGTTTCTAAAGTACTGGAGAAAATAGTCGAGTCCCAGTTGAAGTGCTTCCTGGAAGGTCACACCATCTTAGAGCTATTCCAATCTGGCTTTAAACCTCTCCACAGCACTGAAACTGCCCTGCTGAAGGTCTTTAACGACATCATTAGATCCACAGATACTGGTGATTCTGTGCTGCTTGTCCTGTTGGACCTCACAGCCGCCTTTGACACCATCGACCATGAGGTCCTCATTGCTAGGTTGGAGCAGTGGGTGGGCGTCACAGGATCAGCCCTCAATTGGTTCAGATCTTACCTCACTGACAGATCCTTTTGTGTCTCCATCAAGGATTTTAGTTTCGCAGAGGCAGAGCTTAAATGGGGGGTTCCGCAGGGGTCCATCCTGGGTCCCCTCCTATTCTCTTTATACCTGCTGCCGCTTGGTGCTATTTTCCGGAAAAACAACATGCCCTTCCACTTCTATGCCGATGACTGTCAAATTTACTTCCCCCTAAGACACAATGGTACATGCTCTATTCAACCGCTGCTCAACAGCCTGGCTGACATCAGGGACTGGATGGCTTTAAACTTCTTAAGTTTCAATGAAAAGAAGTCTGAAGTCATGTTGTTCCCTCCCAACAACACGATCACAAACCACTGCATCGACCTTTCCGCTCTAACCCTGTCAGAAAAACAAAGAGTCACTAATCTGGGCGTGATAATGGACCCTTCCCTGAAACTTAACAATCATGTAAACATGATTGTTAAATCATGCTTCTTCCAACTGAGGCGGCTGTCTAAACTGAAGCCCATATTGTCCAAAAATAACCTAGAGACAGTAATACATGCATTCATTACATCTAGGCTTGATTACTGCAATTCACTCCTGTTTGGTATCAGTCAGACCTCCATTGCACGACTACAACTGGTCCAGAATGCAGCAGCCCCATTTTTAACCAGTACAGGCAAAAGAGAGCACATTACACCAGTTTTGGCCTCACTGCACTGGTTACCAGTTCACTTTCGAATCCAGTTCAAAATACTCATGTATGTCTACAAATCACTGAACAGTGTCCCCCCCCCCCCATCTCTCTGATTTGCTACAACCGTATGTCCCACCACGTTCCCTGAGGTCAGCGGACCAGTTGCTCCTCACAGTTCCAGGAACTCGTCTTAAGTGCAGAGGTGACAGGGCCTTCTCTGTAGCAGGACCAAGACTTTGGAACGAGTTACCTCTGCTTGTCAGACAGGCCCCTTCCCTCTCAGTTTTCAAGTCCTGTTTAAAAACTCTCTACTATTCAGTAGCTTTCAACACCAGATGATCTGTGTTTGATCCTGTATGCTCCACAGTGGTTTGTCATCATTATCTGCATCGTTTTTATGTCTATATTCTGATTTACCTCATTTTGTATTTTGCTTCGTGTGTTACCTGTTGTTCTGTCTGTACAGCACTTTGGTTGGTCTTGTAGCTGTTTTAAGTGCTTTATAAATAAAGTGGTATGGTATTGAGTCACGAGAACTAATTTTCAAGAGCGACCTGTTTTTGGGAGCAGATGGTGGGGGTTCAGGGCCTTGCTCGGGGGCCCAGAGTGGGGCGAATGAGGGTGGAGGCAGGGGTGGGTGTTTCACCTTTTCCACCCAAATTTTGATGTTGCTGATGCAGGGAGTTGAACCGGCGACCTTCAGATCACAGGCCCACCTTCCCTAATCTCTGCACCACCACTCCTTATTAATGCTTTCAAAGTATTATCACAGTTTGTGTTGTTTGTTCCATTAATTTTACTCCTGTTGATGTTACTGTTGCAGCCTTTGGTAACCGCTTGTTTTAAATGTGCTCTATAAATGAAGTTGACTTGACTCTGAGGCCTGTGCAGTCTGAGATGGAGCTTATTATTAATGTTTTTTTACATTTCTCTGAGCTTTACAGTCTGTGCACCACTTGCTCTGGAGCAGATACAGTGAGGCAAAGAAGTATTTAGTCAGCCACTGATTGTGCAAGTTCTCCTACTTAGAAAGATGAGAAAGGTGTATTTTTCATCACAGGTTCACTTCAACTATGAGACAACATGAGGAAAAATAATCCAAGAAATCACTTTGTAGGATTTTAAAAGAAGTTATTTGTAAATTATGGTAGAAAATAAGTATTTGGTCAATAACAAGCAAGATTTTCTGTGTCTCTCAGACCTGTAACTTCTTCTTTAAGAAGCTCTTCTGTCCTCCACTTGTTACCTGTATTAATGTTTGACCTCGTTATCTGTATAAGACACCTGTCCACAGCCTCAAACACTCAACTCAACCATGGCCAAGACCCAAGAGCTGCTGAAGGACACCAGGAAGAAAACTGTAGACCTGCACCAGGCTGGAGGAGGGAATCTACAATAGGCAGCAGGTTGGTGTGAATAAATCAACTGTGGGAGCAACTGGGAGAAAATGGAAGACAAACAAGACCATTGATCATCTCCCTCGATCTGGAGCCCCACGCAACATCTCATCCCATGGGGTCAAAATGATCATGAGAACGGTGTGAAAAATCCCAGAACTACACGGGGGGACCTGATGAATGACCTGCAGAGAGCTGGGGCCAAAGTAACAAAGGCTACACTCTACGCCGAGAGGGACTCAAGTCCTGCAGTGCCAGGCGTGTCCCCCTGCTGAAGCCAGTACATGTCCAGGCCCGTCTGAAGTTTGCCAGGGAGCATGTGGATGATCCAGAAGAGGATAGGGAGAACATCATGTGGTCAGATGAAAGCAAAATAGAACTTTTTGGTAAAAACTCAACTTGTATTTGGAGGAAGAAGAATGCCGAGTTTCATCCCAAGAACACTATACCTGCTGTTACGACGGGAGCTGGCTGCGGGTCACCGGTTACCCAGAGGCCCCCTCTCAGACACCGGACCCACCTCCAGCCCACATCGCTTCCCCCGGCTCGAATCTCCCTCAGAAGCGGCAACTCTAACAAAAAATAAATCAAGGAAACATGAATTCAGTTTTACCAATTGTATTAAAATCAAGGCAGGAAAAGGTTAGAGTTTACAGCGCTGGCCTCTAGTTTGTGACGCGATCACAAACCCGGAAGAGCCCTGATGTCCCGTCATTCTCATTTATAGTGTCCTGGACTCCTCCTTTGCAGAAGGGGAGCTCAACCTGTCAGTGAATGAGGGGGCGGGGCTAAGTGTGATCTAAATGGATCTTATGTGGTTCCGACGTGTACGGAAATATGAGACTTTCTACGTGATGTGGCAAGCAGAAATAAACTTTATTCCTTGACCGATATTAAATCCCAGGGAGACTCTCTTTAGAGTTGCTGGCCCAGTTTAACCCAGTCAGAACCGGGTCATAATTTCATTATAACCCCGTCTCTGACCAGATCAAAAACCCCAGGACCAGTCTAGATCAATATCTTAACACTACTGTGAAGCATGGGGGTGGAAACATCATGCTTTGGGTCTGTTTATGTGCAAAGGGGACAGGACGACTGATCCGTGTTAAAGGAAGAATGAACGGGGCCGTGCATCGTGACATTTTAAGCCCAAACCTCCTTCCATCAGTGACAGCACTGAAGATGGAACAGGGATGGGTCTTCCAGCACGACGATGATCCCAAACACACGGCTCGGGCAACGAAGGAGCGGCTCGGTAAAAAGCATTTCAAGGTCCTGGAGTGGCCTGGCCAGTCTCCAGGACCTCAACCCCATAGAAAATTTGTGGAGGAGTTGAAAGTCTGTGTTGTCCAGTGAAACCATCACTGGTCTGGAGGAGATCTGCACGGAGGAATGGGCCAAAACACCAGAAACAGCGTGCAGACCTGGAGGAGACTTACAGGAAACGTTTGAGTGCGTCACTGCCAACAAAGTGATGTTACAAAGTATTGATTTGAACTTTGTTATTGACCAAATACACATTTTCCACCATAATGTCTCGTAGTTGAAGTGAACCTGTGATGAAAATTACACCTCTCATATTTCCAAGTAGGAGAACTTGCACAATCGGTGGCTGACTAAATACTTTTTGCCTCACTGTAACTGGCAAAACACTGACGATGATCAGTTAATCAATACATGTGATCAGAGGCTGGAACTGGCTCTTGAATCCTAAGGAAGCAGCACCAGTTGGTTTGGTTAAATAAAACAAGGACGTGGTGGGATCGTTCATTTGAGCCCGGTAACGACCGATCACTGAAGTTGGTTCAGATGCGTCTGAAGCTTCAGTTTCCTGCTCACATTTGATCACACTTCTGTGGCATGAACTGAAACTGCAGACGTTCTGCGACGCCGCTCAGTAAACGTTCTTAAAGCTCATCACGTTTAACAGCGTCCGTTTTTCACTTCATCAGAGTCTTCATCACCTCCGGCCGTTTGAACTTGTTGGAGCGGATGATTCACAGGAGGCGGCGAGGACTCGTCAACTCTGAACGCTCTTCAGTTCTCCACTCAGGCGGACAGTCACACATGACGGCAGATTTTAATTCTTCTAAAAGGGGATAAAACAAAAGATGAATATTTGAACAGAAGGGGCCGAAGGTCAAAGGGCGCCGAGTCTCAGAACAAAGGTTCTTGACTGATGTGAAAACTGGGAACAGAACTGTTTTACAACGTCAAGCAAAGAAATCAAGAAAATACAAGAAATAAACGTTATTTAACTGAAGCTGCACTTTATTCTCAGCTTGGAGAAATTTACCAACAAACTGGAAAATAAATTACTATAAAAAACTGTTCAGAGCTTGTTTGTGTGAAAGTGTTTAAGAACAATTAATATCTTACCTGCTGTGGATAGCTCTTTTAACAGTTTGAAGAAATAAAGTTTACTCCTGATGAGCTCGTCAAACTAAAGTGTATTTCCACTATTTTAAAGCGACTGATGGGTCTCCGCAGCAGTTTGGTCAAATTTTTTCTATTAATTTTCACCACCATCCAGTTTTTAACCATTTGATTATTCTGGGAGAGAAATTCCTGCGTAACGAGCACCAGAAGTGCTACAGCTATGTGCTGCTGCAGCTTGCACCTGCAAATAAGCACGTGTTAATAACTGCTTATTGCATAAATTACTGAGATTGGAGTATTTATTTTTAAAGGCAGCAATCTATTTTGGTCTTGACAAGTTCAGACTAGCCGTTAGCTCATCAGTCAGGTCAGAGCTAAAGTAGTTTTCTACCACAGCGCCACCAGGAACAGCCAAGATATTAATCGTCTGAAACATTTCCAGGAAACTCCACTGAAAAACGGAGCTAAGCATTTTAAGGGCGAGTTCTCGTTTAATTCATGGAGAGAAGGTGAAAACAAAACCGCACCGCCGTTTAAACCCGAATATGAAACAAGAGGCAACTCCAGTGAGTTTCATCTGGACAACCAGCAGCTGTGAACAAAGAAAACGGCTCAAGACACAAACACACGCTTCAGGTAAAAACGGTCCTCTCTTCTTCTGTCCTTTTTACCTGGCCATGTTAGGACGGCAGTCCTCCGCAGACAGGTCACATGGTCTTCATCAGCTGACCCTGGTCGGCCCGACCGCACCAACTTTCATCTTTCTACGTCTAACAAAGGAACCTGAGGGAGTGAGAGACGCCTGCAGGTTGACTTTAAAACTCGGTCATCCAGCTGACAGCGTGTAACAGCAGATTCCTCTGAGAGCTTTCTGCTCCCAGTGTTTAAATGATGAGACGCACTCGTCTGAGGTTCAGGTTTCAACCCTGGAATGAAGCAGCGTGCGTTTGGAAGAACTAGAAACAACACCACGGCCTCTACAGACACCTGTACATCAACGCTCACTTGCAAACATACATTCATAAAAGTGATAAATATTCATAAAAGTGATAAATAAACCTGATAAAGGACAAATTGACAGAGCAGGCTGGACCTTGTACAGCAACGTCAGCGGTCCACACTGAACAGCACAAGTGCTCCGACAGTCAACTCGTGCCAGAAACGACTCGTCGTCCAACGATCCACGACGAGCCAGGCGTCCGATCTGCACGAGGGTCCGTGTTGGGAACAAAATGAAACATGTCTGCCATCTCCAGGTGGCGGGGCAGAAAACGGCTTCCTCTCCGGCTCACAGGAAGACAAAGTCGTCGCTCGTTCTTCTGCTGCTTCTGCTCTGTTTTCCTGGAGGCAGGATGTGGGCTGCAGGCTCGCCGAGGCTGCTGCTGTGACCCTCAAGTCCGTAGTCCTGACTCCGCCCCTCAACAAAGGTGAAGATGGGGTACTTCTCTCTGCTCGATGACAGAGCCTTGTAGAAACAGAGAAACAAGTGGATAAAAGGTTTAAAATACTTCACAATCAGCTGCTGAGATAATCTGTTGACTGACAGATTAGTTCTAAAATAAGATTCAACCCTAACGGGTACTGCAGCCATTTCAAAGTGATAAACAGCTAACGTTTTACCTGTCGTACGTAACTCTGAACAACATCAGCTTAAAGAAGAGAGTGCAGCTGGACGAGGAGCTTAAGGCTGGCCGAGATCAACGCGACGCTGCCGTCTAAAAGCAACTCGGTCTTCAAACTTTCACAAAGCCTCGGGCGACGCTGTTCCAACTTTACATGGTTTTATAAAGTTCAAGTGAACCGAGACTGGAGGCGTTTAAAGATGGCACCATCTACTTTAACTTCAGCTGCTCTCAGACTGGCCATTAGCTCTGAGGTCATTCAGCCATCTACAACAGGTAAGATATTATTTGTTCAGAGCGTTTCCATTTCGAAAGACTCGATGCAACACGTTCAAATGTTTTGCTTTGTACAAAACTGAAGGTTCATCAGATTAAAATTGTGTTGATTTATTTTAAATCACCTGCCACCTTCCTAAACTCAACTATTAACTCAAATGTTTTCAGAGAATTCAATGAACATGACTTTAACAAACGATATTAAAATAAAAGCTGCAGCTTTCTTCTCATCAGTTGCTTGTAAGCACGAATAAGAAGGTAGAAGCTCACCGTGCTGACGGCAGAACAAAGAGACTCAAAGTCCTTCTTGTTCTTGGCATAAAAGCCGATGGTGCAGCTGGGATCCATGCGGCTGAACGGCATCTTTTTAGGAGCGCTGCAGTGGAACGACTGCAGAGCGATCAGAGTGTCAACAGAGCCAGAGGTGACCAAATCAACAAGACAAGTTGGAGTCAGCTGACCAAACTCCTCCGTGAGAGAAAAATCTGTAGAAACTGAGCAGCCGACAGAACAAACCTCCAGCGAGAAGTTGCTCTGAGAGACGTCAACGACGGGCTGGCAGAGGTGAGGGTCCAGATACAGCAGCTGCTCATCTGATAAAAGCACAAATCACAAGCTACTAAGTGCAGCGCCACAACATTTTAGCTGCTCTTCAGCCTCGTGTGCGCAGCAGAACCTCACCCTGGAAGCCAATGAAGTAGAGCGAGTGCTTCGGTTTCCCTCCAATGATCCCGATGCAACAATCCAGCTTCAGGACGTTCTGCAAACAAAATCACGTGGTCAGTTCGAGGCACGCAGCCCAACCGTTCGCTGATGGGCGGTTGGTGCAGCAGGTGCGGACCTTGACACACTCGATGTAGGACGGGTTGAGCGTCTCCCCTCCGAGCCGAACCGGCACCAGAACGATGACAGATTTCCAGACTTGGCTGGAAGGGTCCCGAGGATTCTGATGGCAGAGACGGACCACGTCTTCTTTGTACACTGCAGGAACAAACAGATGGAAGGGGTCAGAGAAACCATTGACTGAGCAAACAGCCGGCTTCCAATCCTCACCGGTACAATCCTGAGCCACGTAGACCACCAGGTTCTGCACCACAGATGATTTATCCACCGCTTTCCTGCAAAACAAGCCAACTTTAACACTCTGCACCTTCCCACCAGGAAACAAGTTGTTCATGAAAACGGAGGTTTGACATGTGGAGCCCTCACTGAAGTATGTGAGCCACGATGGAGGGGCCGTACCAGTCCCCAGCCTTCTTCCCTGAACCTCTGCCGATGTCCACCAGCTGGTGAACACCGAAGGGTGTCGGAGGTTGATCCCCAAACCAGGTGACGAGCTTGTGGTGGACGAGCTCTGCCTGCCGGTCCCCCACACACTCCGGCCTCTTCCTCAGGCTGCATCTTGGTGCCGGCCGGCTGCTCTGGGACTTCTCTGGGGTCCCGGAGTCACGCGGAGACCCAAAGGAAGGGATGGGGACGCCTCCAGCTCGTACCGGAGAGCGTGGTCGGAAGAGCTCAAAGTCCACGTCAGTTAGCTGCTGAACATCTGGCCAAGTCCAATCTAAAGAGGAGAAAAAGGCTCGAACACATCCCACACATTCCTCAACAACAAAGTCTGTTAAACTCACGTCAGCGATGAACTCCTACACTGCAACAAAACGAAATCTGTTCAATGCTGGATGACAATAAAATGGATATGATTTGTTTATAGTGTCTTCTCTGCGCCCCGAAGACACACCGGATGAGACGATCTTATTTACAGACCTCAATACTTTGGTTCTGTTTGGCAACGACTGGATCAGAAGCTTTGATCAAATGTGTAAACTCATAAAATCACAGTCCTGTAGTAAATTCAGGACAGGGTGTAACGCAAACAGCAATGCACGTGAAACAGTGATGAGTTCAACAACACAAGCTGATCAGGCGGCGGAACAAGACAGGACACGTAGTCATGAAGTCTGGGCTCAGGTCCTGACCCGGTACATCCTCTCTGCTGAGCGCACGAGTGACAAGTAAACGCCTTCGTGGCACAAGTCGTAAGGAAAGAATAAAGACTGAAAATGTGTGAGGGGGGTGAGAGATTCAGTGTCGTCTGTTCTTTTAACGATCGAGTCTTTGCGTGTTCTTTTGGCTACAACAAAACCAACCTGGCCCCCAGATGTTGAAACATCTGTTTGAGCAGGTGTCAGAACTGAGACCAACCTCTGGGCATCAGGTGGACAACCAGCCCCTGTGCCAGCAGCATCTGCCCGCTGCGCAGCATGCAGCCCCAGCCACAGTCTGTGGTCAGCGTGGATCCTTCCAGCTGAGGGAACTCCCTCCTGTAGGTCAGCCAGACCCTGGACACGAAGCTGCGACGGAACCGCTCCACCTCGTCTGAGACACGGTCACACATAAAAAACAACTCTTTCAAGTCCATCTACGAGACACAACACAATGAACAACTAAAATGGAGGCTTTGCAGAGTTTGTGCATTATTTACCTTCACTATTGAGCAGATAAGAGTGGCCCAGGACAGTGACAGGAGATGTTTTGTTAAAAGATGTTTTAGATTTAACAATCCATCCTGCAGTCCGAGGAGCACAAAATAAAAGTATAAAAACACAACAACAACAAAATAAAGGTTAGCAAACAGATTACCCAGACGCTCTGGAGTGACATGTTCATAAAAACGGGCCTGCTCATGCTCAGAGGACTGGTTACCATATTTAACACTGTTCCACGCAGACATCAGCTTAGCTTTAAGCTTGTCTATCTCATCCGGCTCTTCGGCTGCGTCTCGGCTCGTGTCTGGAATCTGAGGCGGCCTGAAGAGCCCAAAGCTGCTCTGTCGTTCCAGCGGCGGCGGCTGCCTCCGGCTCTCCACCTGCTCCTCCTGCATCACAATCCCCACGTACTGAGCTGCACTGGGAGAAACGGAGTTCATGCCTCGGGGCCGACTCCGGTGCTCCTCATCGCATCACGGACCTGAGGAGAGACGAGCAACAAACACGGTAAATATTCAACTGCTCATGAACGTCGAAACACTTTGTGACACAACGAGCAGCACAACAAGCTGGAGTTATAAAACTAATATAAATTATATATATATATATATATAAAAAAATAAAAAATAATAAAATAAATTATTAAAATATACTAATACACAAACGGGTTTCCAAAA
>NC_056500.1:1659870-1665784 GCF_014905685.2 Nematolebias whitei
TTGCATTCAGTTTTTATTCACAATTTGTTTAGTGTCCCAACTTTTTTGGAATCCGGTTTGTTTGTATGTATATATAAATATATGTATAATCTAATTTTTAACATGGTGGATCAGTTGATAGAGCTGCTGCCTCTCAGCGAGCAAGTCGCTAGTTCAAATCCTGGTCGGGTGGAGTTTGCATGTTCTCTCTGTGCATGTGTGGGTTTTCTCCGGGTGCTCCAGTTTCCTCCCACAGATCAAAAACATGCATGTTAGGCTGATGGTAACTCTAAATTGTCTCTATGTGTCCCTGTCATGGACTGGAGACCTGTCCAGGTGTCCCCGTCATGGACTGGAGACCTGTCCAGGTGTCCCCGTCATGGACTGGAGACCTGTCCAGGTGTCCCCGTCATGGACTGGAGACCGGTCCAGGTGTCCCCGTCATGGACTGGAGACCGGTCCAGGTGTCCTCTCCTCTGACACAGTGACCCAAAAAGATCAAAGTGTGTAAATGGATGGATTTTTTAACATTTAATATGAAGTGTTTGAATCGCACCATGTGACAAACTGTCCTACGACTAAAAGAGATTATAAACTGTTAACGGCCTTATTCTTTTTGTTCGACCAGTGAAGTGTAGGAGTGAATGGTGAACTTTATTCACAGCTCGTTTCCTGCAGCAGCCCAACAACCTGCGTCATCACCAGCAATGATTCTTTACTGATTCACGACCTGTCCTCTGACGGACACTTTCCGCCCTGTCGTGAAACTGACGGACACTTTCCGCCCTGTCGTGAAACTGACGAGCTTCAGCAGGAACTAGACACTGATGGGAAACACGCGCGCGCACAGACACGCGCGTCATGTGACAACCATTTGACAGAAAGTCATCAGAAGATCATCTGATGATGATCATCAGATGATCTTCTGATGATGATCATCTGATGATCTTCTGATGATGATGATCATCTGATGACGGTTTTTAACAGACTGCTGACGAACTCCTGCGAATAAACAAGTTGTTACACATGTTCACGGAAAACGCACCTTTAGCTGCTGCTGAACGTGTCTCCGTAACGTGCCCGTGGAAGCAGAAGGTGGAGGCAAGTCCGTGTCGTGTCCCACGGTCACTCATTTCCACGCACGCGCCTGTTGAAGGCAGCTCTCCCAACAAGCTAACGTTAGCGCTAGCCCCGGCGTTAGCTCAAAAAGGATAAATATAATAAAAAAAAGCTCCGTGTTTTTTAACAAAGCACAAAAAATAACACCATGAAATGCGCCGCTTATCTCGCCACTTTTAATAATTTGTACAATCAACAAAAATACACTATTTTTAATCCTTTGGTCAGAACGGCTTTAGCGCCTCTGCCCTCAGCACTCACTTCCTGTATTGCTTCCTGCTAGCACGTGATTGGCTGAAATTAATCAGCCCAAGAGATTTGATTGGATAGTTTTCTGTGGGCGGTGCGCTATTGGCTGATTTGGTAACTCCAACCTGCGCTACGTTTTACGTAAGAAAACAGATTACAATACACATTTGCATCTGTACAAGTATGATTATAATATCATTAAAGTGACGTGTGTTACTGTGCCTATAAAAGGGCGACCTAAAATGTTTTTGCCAATTATAATTTAATTAAGAGATAATTTTAAGTGGCCTTCTTCCACTCGTTAATGACTGAGCTCTTGACAAGAAAACACTACACAGGAAAAGCTTTGATAAGTGAGCAATGAATCTTTCTCTGATTAGACATGATCTAATCACCTTTGACATTATTACTGGAATATCACAGTTGATTTTGAAAGCATCTGAGTGAAAACTTGGACCAGGCATCTCAAAGCACCGCAGCTCTTGGCACAAGATAAGCCCATCAACAAACTGGTTTAAAATGTGTTGTGGTAGTAGCAGAGAGTCCTCCTGAATGCACATTCTGAGCTTAATATCTCACGAGACTGCAGATTTTATTCTCAAGGCTCGACTAAAACAGCTATAACGTCATAATTTCACAACAAAAGATTTGTTTTCTAAGTGCAAATGTGATAAACAACACTTCATTTCTGAAGCAGAATCACTTTTTGTGACTAATACAGTTCAATAGTTGAATGCAACTGATATTTATTACTTTAATAACGTGAGTTGATCATTTTTAATCATATGTACAAAATGCCTCAAACCCTTTTCTTGGCCTCAGTTTCTGGTAAATTACAAAAACTTCCTGCTTCATTTCCTTAATGGGCCACAGACTGAAACACCAGCAGCTGTCAGCTTTACAGTCATTTTATACATCCATCATGATATTAGCCTTTAAACTTCAAAGATTTCCTGTGTCAGTAAAAATGTTCCAACCATAAAACAAGATAACTGTGTTTGCATCTGTCCATATTTATATTTTAAGGTAAACAAGTAGCTAAATCTAACAAAGCTCATTATAATACAGTGATCAACAATGATAACAGTAATTAGACAGATTGAGACATTAAACCATCATTTGTTGGTTTCTACGTCATGATTTGTAACAGCTGATGGTGTCAAATCTTAACTGACTACTTTTATTCTCATTCTTCTCGCTTACCTCACTCTTATTAAATAAGAATTTAAGAGCTTAACTTTATTTAGTGTGGTGTACTTATATTGTGCTGCCAAATTATGAAAGTTGACAGTTTTAAAGAGTTTTGTGAAGGAACCCTCTCCCGGTCCAGGTGCCAGAGTTTACACTACAAATAAATAGTTTAATAACTTCCGTAGGTCTGTTAATGAACTGAGGCTAATTCAAGTACAAACAGTCAACACAACAGAAAGTTTTGAACAAAACTTTATTCTACATCCTGCACTTCAGGTGTCTGTATCTGAGTCACATCTACCACAAATAAAAACTCAACCCAGTGGCTTGATCCGCTCTGAGCGAACAGAGATGAGGAATGTTTTCATATAACGTGTTCATTTCCTGCAGTTTAGAAGCAGTGCCATCAAACTGAACATTTCTTTTCTACAGTATGAAATAAAGTGCATATGTACCATTTACTCTGTTAAAAACAATGTTCAAACATACAACACTGACACCACTGAGTGGAAAATAAAAAGGCCTGCAGGTGGAAACAATATATGATTAGAGATGATCTGATGCCTTCAGTATTACAGCAAGGTATAAAAAACTGTCACAATTAATAAACAGCAGTATTTTTGCAAAGTCAGTATGTATTCCCCAAGATATAAATAACAGTCAAGTGACAAACACAAGAGAAAATAAAGCATTTTTCAAGTTTAATCACTGCAAATGTTTGTATCAGAACCATAAATGCATAATTAGTTAATAACAACCATGGTGCAGTAAAGAGTTCCGTACGTTGAACAGAAGTCACCGTGAACCACCAGAAGGCAGTCATGAGTTGAATATAAATCACACCGATTGCTGCATGAGCTCCATCATCGTGTTTAATGTTAATGAAAGATTAAGTGATAATATTGGAAAGGTCAGAGGTCTGATTTCAGCAGCGTACTGCAGCTCGTAGCCACTCGTGGTGGAGTTTTGCACAGACAAAGTTGTTCTGTCGGCTTCTTACAGCCAAACTGCGCTCTGGGCCTCAAATGGAAAGGAACAGATGAAGAGAGTCATTTAAACACCGAGGACACATGAAAGTGCGGTGCCGCCTAAACTGTTAAACTTTGAGTATTTCAAATTCTGCCTTGTTGTCAAATATACAATATATGCCGTCTGCTTTTTGCTGACGTGGAACCTGAACGGGTCAGAAGACGCTCACTGATGAGAGCGGAGCACCGTGAAGCAGCGGGACAATTTGGTGCATGAGCAAATCAGCAGTAAGTTGATTTACAAGAAGCTGGCGTGTGTCAACAGAGTCCATCGAAGGTGGCACCATGAGTAGAGAAAGTGTTATCAGGTAGTTGCCTGCGCATTCAACAGTCAAGACATTAGATGATGGTCAGCAGACAGGAGGATGTTAGCAGCACTTGAGAGGGGTCAGATCATTCACCGTCTGACATGTGGGGTGTACAGATGTTACAGTGGCCTGATGTTGGAACCAGTGGGCCCACGAGGACCACCACACACGCTATGAATGCTCCAGTCGCTCAAGGCAGACCCCACCCAGTGAGGATCATTGTGCTGTGCACCAAGCCTTACAGAACTCCATGGCATCCATACTGGGCCAGTACTGGGACCCTTTTGCCCCTTATCCACAGGTGCTACGTGGGCCAGCTTTAACATGCTCATGCCGGTTCCGTGTTTTATCCACAGTGCCTTCTACGGTGGAACCGGCCTGGTTTTACTACCTACTTCTCTGCGGTTCCAGTGAGTTCAAGTAGGACCTAAAACGTGACGTCAGCGCACTGTTGGTCACTGATTGGTCAGGGGGAGGAGTCACTGGACCTCAGAAACCTAAAAAAAAATTATACAGTATATAGCCCTGTGATGGACTTGCGACCCGTCCAGGGCCCCCGCCCCTCGCACAGTGATTGCTGGACATGGACACCGGTGACCCCCATGACCCAAAATGGAATAAGTGGGTAAAGATAATGTATGTATGTATGTATGTATATATATTTAATTCGATCATTTTAATAATCTGTATTGTTTTTAATTTACCAGAAACTTCCAATTAAATTCGCACTGAAACCTGTTTCAGCATCTCACCGCCACCAGCTGGTGAGAGGCGCGTGACCTCAATTTGAGCCCCGCCCACTGGAACCAGTACTGAAAGCATACAGGAGCACTGTGGATATGGAAAATGAAGCGGTCCTACCGGTACCGGCCTAATAAGGCCCAATTTTGCCCGACCCGACCAGGACCTGTGGTTTAGGGGCTTTAGTTATCCCACTCTGCATCTGATTTCATTAAAGCCAGAGATGCATCTGGCGCAGGGCCATAACGAGGAAGCACGGACTGATGACGAGTAATTTTGTTTCTGCGACATCCCAAATGAGCGCCACGTTTGAACCTAGTGGAGAGGACCAATCAGAGCAAGGTCGCAGAGAAACACACCGACACTCTTCATGGCATCACGGGCTGGAGGGACACAGGGGCGCACTTCAGGTCGCCTCTGGAAGGACTCTGAGGGACCCGGATTGTGCATTGCTGTGTCCTTGGCATGTGCACGTCTTACCCCTCTTCAGACAACACCGTGGTGCAGCCTTTCAATAAGGCAATTATCATCTATACATGTCGATACCACGAGAGCAGCAGTCTGTGCTGACAACGCTGAGGTCCAGTCCAGTAAAGCCCCAGGACCAGTCCCAGGACCAGTAAAGTCCCAGGACCAGTTCCAGGACCAGTCCCAGGACCAGTAAAGTCCCAGGACCAGTCCCAGGACCAGTCCCAGGTGTCAGCGAGGCTGAACCACAAGTCAGAACCGGCTAATGTAACAACTATTCTGGACTGAATTAATTTAATCCACTTTCTGGGCGTGTCGTTTTCCACAAAGCCTAAATGATGTGATGTGAACAAGAGGAGAATATTTTCTCTGAAGGACGATGGACAAAGAGATTATAGAGTCCAGAGAGTCGGTGCTGCTGATTCTTGTTCCTCTGAGTTTGAAGGCAGCTGAGCCAACAGTGGTTTAGATCAAACCATGGATATACTTTTTAAACGAACTCAGTTCAGAGTAAAATATGTCTGTATGCATCAAGTTGAGTTCAGCTGTGAAGCCCTTTTAACAGTTCGTGCTACATCAGAGAGTTTTCATGTTGCGTCTGAAACAACCCTCACTTTCACCGTTTGTGTGCAACAATCCTGCAGCCGCCACTCACTCCGCGCTGCAGATCATCTTTAATGAGCGAAACACACACACCAGACTCACACACACACGTCGCGTCCTGCTTCACGGACAACAAAACGTGCACGGACTTCAAATGAACAATTTTAAGTGTGTGTGTGTGTCTTCATGACATGTGTGTGTCTCTTCATGACATGTGTGTGTCTCTTC
>NC_056500.1:1665794-1665975 GCF_014905685.2 Nematolebias whitei
TCTTCATGACGTGTGTGTGTCTCTTCATGACATGTGTGTGTCTCTTCTTGACACATGTGTGTCTCTTCATGACATGTGTGTGTCTTCACGACGTGTGTGTGTCTCTTCATGACGTGTGTGTGTCTCCATGACATGTGTGTGTGTCTTCATGACGTGTGTGTGTCTTCATGACATGTTTGTG
>NC_056500.1:1665985-1666497 GCF_014905685.2 Nematolebias whitei
ATGACGTGTGTGTCTTCATGGTGTGTGTCTCTTCATGACATGTGTGTCTCTTCATGACGTGTGTGTGTCTCTTCATGACGTGTGTGTGTCTTCATGACGTGTGTATCTTCATGACATGTGTGTGTCTCTTCATGACGTGTGTGTCTTCATGAAGTGTGTGTCTTCATGACGTGTGTGTCTCTTCATGACGTGTGTGTGTCTTCACGGTGTGTGTGTCTTCATGACGCGTGTGTTTTCAAGACGTGTGTATCTTCATGACGTGTGTTTGTCTTCATGACGTGTGTGTCTTCATGAAGTGTGTGTCTTCATGACATGTGTGTGTGTCTCTTCATGACGTGTGTATCTTCATGACGTGTGTGTCTTCATGACGTGTGTATCTTCATGACATGTGTGTGTGTCTCTTCATGACATGTGTGTGTCTTCATGACATGTGTGTGTCTTCATGACGTGTGTCTCTTCATGACGTGTGTGTGTCTTCATGACGTGTGTGTCTTCATGAAGTGTGTGTCTTC
>NC_056500.1:1666507-1671099 GCF_014905685.2 Nematolebias whitei
TGTGTGTGTCTTCATGACGTGTGTGTCTTCATGAAGTGTGTGTCTTCATGACATGTGTGTGTGTCTCTTCATGACGTGTGTGTTGTTTCGTGTCCACATCACCTTGTGAACGTCTCGTCGTCCCTTCAGGTCAGAAACAGGAAGTTGTGGCTGAAGGTGTCGGCCTGGTTTGGTGTTCACAGTTTTCAGCACGTTTCGACGTGTGAAGCTCTTCTTGCACGTTTTAGCCACGCACAGCCGATACTTTTGGAACATGCACTGACACTGAAGCACAAACATCTGATAGTTTCACGTCTTTAAGACTCTTAATAAATGATTCTGAATAGAAAACCAACAGTTTACAGTTTTACTTCTTATTTCACGTAGGATTTAGTCTTTAATGGATAAATAACACTTTATATACTAAGAAACTGGAATGTACACGACTTGTTAAGTGCTTGTCTTCTGTTTTCTTGTCCTTCCAAGCAACAGAAAGATTATTTTGTGGTTAAAAGACCCATGGGGTCACATTTTTGGAAGGCTGCTTCCAGCTGCAGCTTTCTCCAGGGGGGTGCTAGCAGGACTCTGGCTCACCACCGTGGCCCCCGCAGCCACCCGGGCCCCAGCTGCAGAATCACACTTCCCTGAGGTGCTCCCCTGCTTCTCCTCGGAGGCTTTACTCTGCAGCTCTTTGCTCCTGGCTCCGTCCTGGGAGCCCAGCTTGATCGGGCCGAGGACGTTCTTGGCCACTGTGGTCAGCTGGCTGACAAAGCTCGTCTTGTCACCGGGCGAAACGGGCCGCGACTTACACAGGGAGGGTCCGCAGAGAGAGGGGGTGACTGCTGTTGGCGATGGGGAGGGAGAGGGGGAGTGCTCCTCCACCACCTCCAGGCGACATTTGTCCTCCCAGTCCAGGGTTCCTCGGTAACAGTTGACCGAGCCCAGGCCCTGCCTCACTTTACCCAACGAGAGCGGCGTCCCATGTGGGGGGACCACCGGAGCCAGGACCCGAGCTGGGGGGACCACCGGAGCCAGGAGCCGAGCTGGGGGATTGGGGCTTTTGGAGCCGAGGTCTGGAGACCTGGATTCGCTGCAGTCGACCTTCCTCAGACTGTTTCCTGCACCTGAAGGTTTATTGAAAGCTCTGTTGGAGCTCAGAGGAGCTCCTGGCACCGCGGGGTCGGTGCATTTTCCTGCAGCAGCGGAGGTTCTGTTGGAGGCAGCAGGTGGTAAACAGCACCGGCTCTTGGTGTCCCCCTCCTGTCTTGGTTCAGGTTTACCCCCCTGCTGCTTCTCCTGGACAGTTCTGCTGTTGGATGATGTGTTTTTGGACCCTGGTTCTGTGTGAGGTGATGCTGCCTGACTCTGGTAGAGCCTCTCTGGTCCACTCGGGACTTTGGTGGTTTCGTCACGGTGTGTGGACGTGTGTGAGTTAAAATCACCTGCGTGAGGTTTTCTTGCTGTGGTGGTCTGTGGTCCTGGGACTCGGATTTCCTTCTCCCGGTCTCGTCCCCTCTCCCGCTCCTCCCTCTCCCTCCCAGCCAGCAGAGCCTCCCTGCTGAGGGGCGACTCCTGCCTCCCGAGTCTCCTCGCAGGCTTCAGCACGCCGCTCTCTGGGGTTATGGAGGATGAGGGCAAGGGGGGCGGATTAGGAGGCAGATTTTCTCCATCTGTCTCCAACAGGCTCTGGAGGCCGAGTTCACAGAGGAAGGCGTCTTTGCGGTACTCCGAGTGCTGCACCTCCAGGCTGTGCTTCCTGAGCGGGCCTCCAAGCCCTCCCGTAGAACTGGACTGGGTCAGAGGTGAGCCTAGCTTCTCTGCTGACTGCACCCGCTTGAGGAGAGGTGACCGCGGGGGCTCGGCGCTCTTCGGCCGGGGACGGACCACCGGCGGTGAGGAATGGAGCTTGGCTGGGAAGGACTGGGTGGTGTTGGAGCTTCCTATGGTGTGGCCTGGCAAGGGTGGAGGGGAAGACTGGGTCGGGGAAGGAGTGTGGGCCAGGGGGGACAGCGGGATGTTACCTGCAGACTTACAGCGAGCAGAGCGATACTGGCGGTGGAGCTTTGGGGACAGACCGTGCAGAGAGCTGGGCCTCATGTGCTGAGAGGGGGAGGGGGAGTTGGGAGTGCTGGAGGTCGGAGAGCTGCTCTGGGACGACGCACCTGCACGGAGCAGAGGACACAACGACAACGTCAGGATCGTTGCAGACTGATTCAACGTGTGTTTTCAGCAGCGTACCGAGGTGTGAGGGCTCAGGGGTGGAGCGGTAGCCCTGAGGCGGGGACCGGGCGGACAGGCTGTGTGTCGGCGAGCCAGGAAGACTCTCGCTGGACGACAGAGAGCGGTTCAAGGACGACAGACTGCGGCTGGTGTGCAGGAGGTTGGACTGTTTGGTGATCTTACGAAACAAGGAGCTGCGCTTCTTACTGCGCACAAACAGACGTGAAAGAACAAGTTATTAAATCTTTTTACAGAAACCATTAATACACACGGATCTACAGTATGACGTAATGTTTACGTGAAGAACTGTGGGTTTTATTGTTGCTTGTTGTAAACTACATGTTTTTTTGTCTTGGGCTCGTTCAGTTAGCTATTTTCTCTACTTTCCTCGTACATCGGGCTCTTATTGGCAGATCAGTCAACTCGTCCTGAGTTTAGGTCTTAGTTCAGCTCAGTGTTGATATCCAGCCCAGATCATGTGCTTTCTGTCCTTTCTCTGCGTCTTCTGTTTATTTCCTGCCCCTTTGTCAATGTTTGGCTTCTTCCAGCACATCCTGACAATAAAATATTGTTTAACAGAAAAATCAACTCTGCAAAACAAGATGTGAGGGTTAGACTGTGGAGACAGATCAGCCGGATGTGTTTAAAGTCTTCAGTATCACGAGGGGCTTCAGTTTGGGTGCAGGTACGTTGCCATGGTAACAGAGGTTTAACCCTATAACCTGCAGGTTATGAGCCGAGAGATTCAGTCGTCTGTCTGTGAGACGCTCAGCCCGTTCACTGATTCGGTTCTGATACCATCCCAGACACAACAATGGGACTGAAACGATGACAGCTGCGTAAAAAGCTTTAAATACTAAAACAGAACTCCCCGGTGTTGCAAGATTTAAATTAAATACCAAATTATTTTAAAAATCATCCTGTGACCTACATTTAGATGCAGATTTCATTCAGTAGCAGCTTCTGTGAATATTTAATGAACGACATGTTTAATTTGATCAATGAAGTGATTTGCACAGCACGAATCAGTGCAGAGCTAAATCGAGCACCTCTTTCACATGAACGCACACAGACAGCAGAGACCTGCAGGCCTTGCACTGACTGAGGAAATGAAAGAAATCCTCTTTCTTATCGAAGACTTTCATGAAAAAATAACGCAAAAGTTCATAATCTGAAGTCCAGTGGAGGCTGACTGAGGCATGAAGCATGCAAAATAAAAAAAATTAAAAAATAAGTACATCAAAAACAGAACGTGTGAAATCCTGGAGTTCTGACATTTATCTCAACGAGATGCTTGGACAAGACCAAACAGAGCTGTTCAATCAAGACACGCCTGAAGTTATTCCACAGTCAAATCATTTAGTGGGAGGAACTCAGAGAACCACCTGATGGACAACCATCAACTAAACGTACAAGAAATCACTTTCTTTCCTTTAGCCAGAGCTCAAAAACAAAAATGCAACATCATTTTGTGTTGTTTGTTAGGTCACACTGTATTCGTTCATAGCTTGAACTTAAAATAAGATCGAACCATATTTAGGAGCACAGTAGTCCCTCGTTTATCGCGGGTGTTTGGGACCACGCCCCCGCGATAAGTGAAAAACCGCGAAGTAGAGAGACAGTAGTTCAAGTTCAGTAAAGTTTGTCATGACGTCAGGCTGCAATCTCCCTCATCACCTGTTCCTCCCAACCTCTCTCCTTAAAGAAACAATTTAAATTTAAATACTGTAACTTTTTTAATAATTTAAATTTAAATACTGTAACTTTTTTAACAACTTAAATTTAAATACTGTAACTTTTTTAACAACTTAAATTTAAATACTGTAACTTTTTAAATAAACAATCAATGCAGCATGGGTTTCCCAATTTTATGATGTGACATATTTTGAATTTTAAGTTGGAAGACAAAAGTCGATGGGTGCATCTGGACAGTAAAGGGTTAACATTCACAAAGCTGCAGCAGGAGAAATGTGGGCGTGGCAGAGAAGGAGATCAGCTGATCAGCTGCAGGAGGGAGCTTCCCCTGCACTTGTGGGCTGCACACATGGTGTAAAATCATTTAAAATATTTTATTTTAAATAAAGAACCCATGGCTCATCCATCAATCAGACAATTGTGTCATGTCGACTCTTATTTTGAAAATCCGCGATAAACAAACTGCAAAGTAGCGAAGGACTACTGTGATAAGTTTCCCTAAATCATTTGTTTTCTTTATAAAACAAACAATTAGCTGATGTTTTGGTAACAAGTACATGCAGGTGCGTCAGCAGTGATGCAGGTGCGTCAGCAGTGATGCAGGTGCGTCAGCAGTGATGCAGGTGCGTCATCAGTGATGCAGGTGCGTCATCAGTGATGCAGGTGCGTCAGCAGTGATGCAGGTGCGTCAGCAGTGA
>NC_056500.1:1671199-1674795 GCF_014905685.2 Nematolebias whitei
CATCTATCCATCCAACCATCGTCCGTCCATCCATTCATTCATCCATCCATCCATCCATCATCATTCCATATATTCATTTATCCATCCAACCATCCAACTATCCATTCATCCATCCATCCATTCATTAATTCATTCATCCATCCATCCATTCATCTATCCATCCATCATCCATCCATTCATTCATTAATCCATCATCATTCCATCTATTAATTTTATCCATCCAACCATCCATCTATCCATTCATCCATCTATCCATTCATCCATCCTTCTATCTGTCGATCCATCATCCATCCATCCATTCATTCATCAATCCATCCATCCATCTATTCATCCATCCATCATCATCCATCCATTCATTCTTCCATCTATCATCCATCCATCATATATCCATTCATTCATCCTTCTATCTGTCCATTCATTCAGCCATCCATACATTCATCCATGCATGCATCCATCTATTCTTCTATCCATACATCCTTCTGTCTATCCATTCATCCATCCTTTATCTTTACCCATTTCTTCCTTTTCGGGTAGCCAAGATCACTGGTGCCCATATCCAGTTATCACTGTGTGAGAGACGGGGGACACCCTGGACAGGTCTCCAGTCCATCACAGGGACACATAGAGACAAACAGCCATTCACTCTCTCACCTAGGGACAATTTAGAGTTACCAGTCAGTCTAACATGCATGTTTTTGGTCTGTGGGAGGAAACTGGAGTTCCTGGAGAAAACCCACGCATGCACAGAGAGAACATGCAAACTCCATCAAGAAAGGCCCCTGGCCGGGATTTGAACCGGCGACCTGCTCGCTGAGAGGCAGCAGCTCTACCAGCTGAGCCCCATATTTTGTATCATCAGTTTGAATACAGTAATTGTGACCAAATATGTCAGACTGCAGGTAACAAAGTGCCCAAGAATTCCTTGAAATGGATTATTTGATGAAGCGTCACGATCCTGCAGATTTTGTTTTTGTTTTGCTGCTTTGAGTTTATCGTTATGTCATTGTCAATTTATTTCTATAGCACATAAAAACAACAAAAGCTGACCAAAGTGCTTTACAGTTAAGACAGATTAAAAATTAAAAAAGAGTAAAAATGCATCTAGTGCCACTCAAAAACATAAGTTAACAGTAAAAACACAACAACAATAAAATCAGCTCAACTTGTTCTCAGACTCTGCGTGGATGAAATGCCAAGGAATACAGATGAGTCTTGAGCAAAGATTTAAAAGTCTCAACAGTCTGAGCGCTCTTTAAATTCTCAGGTAAACTGTTCCACAGTTTTGGAGCAGCAACCACAAAAGCCCGATCACCTCTGGATTTCAGTTTGGATCTGGGGACATCTAAGAGGAACTGGTTGGTAGACCGGAGTGCTCTTACTGGAGTGTAGATGTTAATGAGATCACATAAATATGACGGGGCCAGACCTTTTAAGACTTTAAAAACAAGCAATAAAATCTTAAAATCAATCTGTAAGTGGACAGGAAGCCAGTGGAGAGAAGCCAGGACAGGGTTATGTGTTCATGTTTTTTAGTTGCTGTTAAAAGACGAGCTGCTGCGTTCTGGACACATTGTAAACGATGCAAAGATGGTTTGTCTAAACCAACATACAGTGAATTACAGTAGTCCAAACGAGATGTAATAAAAGCGTGAATCACCTTTTCAAGGTCTCTGAAAGGGAGACAAGACTTCACCTTGGCAATGAGTCTTAGCTGGAAGAAACTGGATTTCACAACTGTATTTATCTGTTTGTCTAATTTAAAAGCACTGTCAAAAATAACTCCCAGATTCCTGACATTGGAGTGGCTGTATGAAGCCAAGGGGCCAAGCACATTAAGGGTATTACATTTACCAAAGCTGATGACTTCCGTTTTATTTTCATTTAGATTCAGAAAATCGTTCCCTGTCCTAGAGCAATAAGGAATTGGAATCACCCTCCGTCCATCTGTCCATGAATGTTGTAAATGCAATGACTTAAAATATAAGTGAGGTACCTACACTGTAATTCCATTTTGGCGTGTGGCTACATCTAGACAGAAGAAAGGTTATTTTCCAAAACTGGGTTGCCATGTCAAAATCCAAGATGGTCGTCCAACCGGCCCCTCTATCATTTGAGGAAACTCTTTTCTAGTTTTAATTTTGCTTAAAAATAGTTTCCTCAAATGATTTGGAGGACTGATGGGGCTGGCTGGCGTATAATCGATGGTGGCCCAGGCCACCATTGACCACCCCCTGGCTCCTCCACTGCACCTGTTGATGGTTTTCTATCACTCAGTTCATCTAGGCAGATGAACCTCTCTGTGTCAGTCAGCCATGTTTGTCTTGTTTTGTAGTTCCCGCCTCTCCTGACCTCTGTCAGCATCATCTCTTTCAGACTGATTCTTCTCACATTCACCCATCTCTGTGTTTCAGTCTTTACTCTTTTAGTCTGTGCTTCCTCTGAACTCTGTTTTATTCCTCACTTTTGCTGACACATCAGTTTCTTTATGTTTGTTTTTTATGAAAGTTAGATTTTTTTCATTTCCTCTATGGTCCATGTTTGCATTTGTTGGTCCACACACTGCTGCGTCACAGTAAGTTGTCTGTTGCGTGTTGATAAAACGCTCTTTGTTTCCTTGAGGTTCGGAGCCGTTTTATACCGGAATGATTCATAGGTCAGAGCTAAATGGCTCTTGTACAAAAAACAACCTCGGTGAAATTGTTCATGAAGGAAAATGAGTGAAACTGCAGTCAGAGTCTAAAGAAATGTTTGAAAGACCTTAAAATGTCTGAAGAACAGTTGGTCAAGATGATTTTGAAGCATTATAAGAAAGTGACTGTAAAAATGTGGAATTGCTGAAGAACTTTGCACAGATCTGTATATAATCTGAACTGAAAGCTCTGACTTCATCTGAAACTAAGACATGAACAACCTCCTCATGGAAACTGTTTTCTGGCAGCATGTGGAGGACGGCGGCCCCGCCCAGGAAGCTGGCCTGTGCGCTGGTGATCTCATCACTCACGTGAACGGAGAACCTGTCCACGGTTTGGTCCACACCGAAGTGGTCGAGCTCATCCTGAAGGTTGGTCTCAGCAGTCACACTGATCCCCGTACAAACATTAGTGTTTTCACTGCCGAGCTCAGGCCGAGTGTAAAAGAGATTTTACTGGATGATCATTAGTATCTAACAGAATCATTCCTTGTGATCTGTTCAGAGCGGTAACAAGGTGACCGTGACGACCACGCCCTTTGAGAACACCTCCATTAAAGTGGGCCCCGCCCGTAAGGCCAGCTACAAGTGCAAGATGGCCCGACGAAATAAGAAGACAGCGGGCAAAGAAGGCCAAGACAGGTAGGAGCTGATGCACCTGTATCACTGCTAATGGCGCACCTGCATCTCAATGCTACCGGTCCTGCATCACTGCTGACGCACCTGCATCACTGCTGACGCACCTGCATCACTGCTGACGCACCTGCATCACTGCTGACACACCTGCATCACTGCTGACGCACATGCATCACTGCTGACACACCTGCATCACTGATGACGCACCTGCATCACTGCTGACACACCTGCATCACTGCTAACACACATGCATCACTGCTGACGCACCTGC
>NC_056500.1:1674805-1675007 GCF_014905685.2 Nematolebias whitei
CACCTGCATCACTGCTAACACACATGCATCACTGCTGACGCACCTGCATCACTGATGACGCACCTGCATCACTGCTGACGCACCTGCGTCACTGCTGACGCACCTGCATCACTGCTGACGCACCTGCATCACTGATGACGCACCTGCATCACTGATGACGCACCTGCATCACTGCTGACGCACCTGCATCACTGCTGACGCA
>NC_056500.1:1675017-1675177 GCF_014905685.2 Nematolebias whitei
TGACGCACCTGCATCACTGCTGACGCACCTGCATCACTGCTGACGCACCTGCATCACTGCTGACGCACCTGCATCACTGATGACGCACCTGCATCACTGCTGACGCACCTGCGTCACTGCTGACGCACCTGCATCACTGCTGACGCACCTGCATCACTGA
>NC_056500.1:1675277-1675353 GCF_014905685.2 Nematolebias whitei
ATTCTAACTGTTGTTTACTCTAACTGTTATTTATTCTAACTGTTGTTTATTCTAACTGTTGTTTATTCTAACTGTT
>NC_056500.1:1675363-1675495 GCF_014905685.2 Nematolebias whitei
ATTCTAACTGTTGTTTATTCTAACTGTTGTTTATTCTAACTGTTGTTATATTTATTATATCTGTTGTTTATTCTAACTGTTGTTTATTCTAACTGTTGTTTATTCTAACTGTTGTTTATTCTAACTGTTGTT
>NC_056500.1:1675505-1679968 GCF_014905685.2 Nematolebias whitei
ATTCTAACTGTTGTTTATTCTAACTGTTGTTTATTCTAACTGTTGTTAGAGCAGAATAAGTTTGGACTGCAGCTGCCTGGCGTGTGCACGTGACACTTCACACTTGGAGCATCTCACTCCTCAGTGGGTGTTTCCTGAAAACCTCCACTCTGAGACGTGGACTCAGAAACCTCGAGTTTCAGAGAGGATGAACGGCCGAGCCGCAGCCTTTCTGCTGCAGTTTCACTCAAAAAACACGTAAACGGGGCCTGAGTTTGGAAAAATCATTTCATTCAGATCTAAACAGTTAAATCTCATTCGGACTGAGTTGGGAAACTAAAGGTTGGTTCAAACAGGACCAGGTCCAAACGAAACCACTCGAGACTTAAAACTCCAATTTCCTAAACTCCACAGCTGCTTCATAAACATTTACCATCATTTTCTCAACACGTATTTACGTATGTAGGTAGAATTCTGAGGTGATCTGCCAAACTCAATAACAGCCATGTGTGGCTCTTCTGGTGCAGCCTGAAACACTCCCAACAAGTTTTATAAAATATACGCAGTGTACCGCAAACTGGTTGTAAAGCTTTAAAAATGTGTTTGAGTGAAGCGCTTTGAAACGCTGACGCTTGAAGTCGTTTGAGGACGACACCAATGGCTGGTGCCGGACTGGTTCAAGAACATAATTCCAGTGGTATTTTTGCCAATTTTGATCAACTCTAAAAAAAAAGACATGTTACTGCTTAAACCTTTGCACTAGCGTCTGGCTACGATGCGTTAGCCAAACATTTTGGCAGAAACATTATGACGTTCCTGCTGAAAATGACCGGATTGTCCCGAGCTGCCGCTCTTTGAGATTTCCATCCATCCATTGATAAAAGTCACGGTTGTGACGCCTGACATGCACGAGTTTGTGATCTGAATTGATGAGGCATGAGGATTTAGACCAGGGTAGTGTCAATCAAAGATACGAACACGCCCACTCCTTTGAAAAAAAAAGTCTAAAATGTTCAAAATGTGTTTATTTTTGATTTTTTAGTGATTTTGTACGGCCCGTGACATATTTCAGAGTGCTAGACTTTATGGAACGTTTATGAAAGTTTATGGGAGATAGTCTTTATAAATCACGTCTGATATAGACGCAGTGGTTGAGTGGCTGCCTCACAGCAAGAAGGTCGCAGGTTTGCCTCCCAGCCTTTTCAGAAGGAGCTTGCATGTTCTCCACGTTCATGCGTGGGTTTTCTTTCTTCCACAGAACAACGGTGTGCACGAGGTTCATGAGAAATGTTAAACTGAGGGAGTGGACGGACGTTTGTCTCTACGGGTGTTTGTTCATTTTTATTGTAGAAAAAACTTGATTTTAAAGAACTAAGAGTGTTTCCATGAACAGTTGCGGACAGACTCGAGCGTAACCAACACCAAACCTCGCTGTGTCACGTCTAAAATGTCTTGTCCAAAGATCCACGACTCACATCTCAGGAGATCCAGTCCTCCAGCTCTTGTCTCTCACGCTGAAGCTGCCCAGGCTCTCTCTCTTGGGCACCTTGTCCTCCCGTGGGCCCTTGTGCTCCCGACGGGACACGGAGTTTGGAGCTTTCTGCTCCAGCTGACAAAGCTGCTCCATGCTGCTGTAGACCTGCAGGAGGACACCTTCACATCAATAATCATGGTTTTAGAACTGTTGTGTTTTTATGGTTCTTTTATTATTTCTCAAGTTATATTAGTGGGAATCTGTACTTTGTTCTGTTTAGATCCTGTTTCCTGCACTCCCCAGTGTTTGCTTCCTCCTCAGCTCCGGTCTCACCTGTCTCTAATCTTAATCCCCCCAGATGTTCGTCATCAGCGTCCCTATACACTCCGTGTCTCTGTTGCCTCCTTTGTCCGTGCATTGTGCTTCCCAGCCTGTCATGTTCTGCTCCTCCGTCGCTTCCTTTCTCCACGTGTTTTGCTGCCCCGTCAGCTTTTGTCTTGTTTTTGTTAAATAAATATAAAGTGTGTTTTTACTATCAGCTGTGCTGTCATTGCACCGAAGAGGAACTGAGGCCGCCGGCCTCGAGAGGCGCAGCCTTGTTTTCAGATAAGGAAAAAGAAACACGAGGGGGAGTGGAGGTACAAACATAATCTCGCACTGTGTCCTAGACGGGACACAGCGTGAAACATGACCTCAGAGAATATGTGTCAAACTGAAGGCCCGGGGGCCAAATGTGGCCCTCCTTAACTTCTTATCTGGCCCCCAACATGTTATTTTCAATGTAAAATACTTTTGTCACTTTAATTTGTTTCAGTAATCTTTGATTATGATGTCAAAAATGCAACAGAAAACGTCAAATGAGACCAATCAAACTCTTGTTGAGGAACCTGCAACCAAGGAAAGATGTTGGTTTCTAACTTGAGTTAATGATGATCCTGAAACTGGCCCTTAGTTTGAAAAAAGGTTTTAATTTTGGCCCCTTTTGTAAGTGGGTTTGACGCCCCCGCCTCATGAAACAGCAACATACTGATGACATCATCATACATTTATGTATGAGGGCTGACGAGGGCAGTGAGTTTGTCCGTGTTCTTGCAGTTTTGACACGACGTCTTCATTTCTAGTCTTCCAGTTTTCCTCCAATGTTTCTTGTTCTTATAATTATACTTGATCACAAAATTCCTGCCTTAAAATCAGACGCGAGTCCTTTAAAACCGTGATGAGAAGAACATTGTAAAGCCTCTGCACAGTTTATAAACTGACACCTTAAATCAAAAATACATTTTTCCTGTATTTTACAGTTCATGTCAGCTGAGAGGCTAAGAGGAATGCTAGTTAGCAGCGGTTGTATTTCAGTGACAGCAAGCTGTCAGCTTGATTCACTACGTAACTGTGACAAAAGATTACTGACACGGGGCCGCATCATGCTCACAACTCTTCTTTCTTATTTTCATGGTTTGTAAGGCTCTCATTATGTGCAGAGTAACACTGCGTGGGGGAGGACGAAGAGGCGAGCTGCTTTAAAGATGAGCAGAGGTGCACCATGGAAACAAGGAGCAGCTGAAGACTCGGCTGTCTTCTGACGACGAAACGCAAAACATCGTTAACCACTTCGCACATCAAGATTTTATCTGGAAACATTTCAGAGCTGTGTAGTGAACCTGATCTGACCCTGATCTGACCCCAAATCTATCAGATGGACAGGGACTGTTATTTCATTGATCTGAATACAGTTTGAGCCATCTGGTGACTTTCTTTCTTGAAGATTCAAGTGAAAAGAACACTCTCTTTTTATAATCATCACTGTTTTACAAATGTTTGATAATCAAATTGTGTTAGTTCACTCAATGTTTACAGGTTGAAGAGAACTACTCATTTTTATTTTACATAAACAGTAAGTAATGATTTTTATTCCTCATTCAAAGAAGAAATCAGGTTAATATGCATTTCTTGATTTTCTGTCTGAAATGAGCCAAGTTTGTAAGTATGTGAAAGGTCGAACCATGGTCAACTAAAATGTTTACTGAGAAGAAAATGTCATTAACTATTTGAGAAGATAATCAGAGTAGAGACTCCACGAAGTCTGCTGTTTCTCCAATAATCTTTTCTTTCTGTTAAGCAATCTCATTCTCTGCCCTTGGCTTATCATAACATCTTACGTCACAAACCACACCTTTTCCTGGTCCATCGACCAATCAAAAGCTCTCAAATGACCCGGAAGTCGACCCATTTAAAATGTGGCAACTTCCCGGTTCTGTTAGTGTCTGGGAGTGATAGAGTCCAAGAGTCTCAGAGTGATGGAGGTTCTGAAGAAGTTCTAGAGTCTGAGAGTTCTGAAGGCTGAAGGAGAAAACTCTGATGTCCGATGGAGAAAGTCTGATGTCTGAAGCCCAGAGTGCTTCCGTTGGAATACAGAATGCAGTGACGATGTTGGGATTATAATTTCTGTTTGAACACCACGCACGACTCTCGAAGGATTTCAGCTGCTCAACGGAGACGCTGAAAGAGTCTGAAGGATTCTATACCGAGCTGATTTCATCGTCAACCAGGTAACGATCTACTTCAACCGAGCGTACCGTCGCAAGCTGAGATCTGATGGAGCGTGCACGTTCTGGTCATAACAGATTAATTCCCTCACATATCTCTCTGTAAGATAAATCTCCATTTCATCTTAAACTCTGCTTTCTCCTAAAATCAGTACAGATATTTTAGAAATATCTGAAGCAAAGTCCTCAATCACCGCCGTGTGATTGAAGCCCATTATTTTGTGAAACTTGTCTGTTATTATTTTCATATTTTGCCAAATTAATGTAAATGTTTGATGTTAAACTTTGATTCTGAAAATAAATGACCGCATTCATTTGATGGGTCAAAGATAAATAACGTCTCTCGTTCGCATTTCTGTTAAAATTCAATGCACGACATTACACAGTCAGAAAGATGAGGAACTCGTGAAAAGTATGAATATATTTCCCTATATTGTCATACTACAGTTGGTGGCGTACGTACGTAC
>NC_056500.1:1680068-1682359 GCF_014905685.2 Nematolebias whitei
AAGATGATCTTTGTTTAGAAGATGATCTGTGTTTAGAAGATGATCTTTCTTTAGAAGATGATCTGTGTTTTGAAGATGATCTTTGTTTAGAAGATGATCGTTCCTTGAAGGAGAGCTCACATTTCAATAGTTTCATGTATTTTAATTTGGTTGCCATTTTCTTTAGCTGAGCTGCCGACAACACAAACGGCTCAGAAGCTTTTCTGTGCAACGATCTGCTGAAGGAGCCACAGGTGAGAAGCTCTCACTTCCTGCTGGCGGTTCTGATCCGACAAAGACGAAGCAGGATCAAAACAATCCACACTAGACTGAAGTCTCAGGTTCACCTTCCACGTACTCCATGACCATGCAGAGGTGTCTGCGCGTCTCGAAGGAGCAGAACATGGACACGACGAAGGGGTTCTCAGCGAAGGTCAGGATGTCCCGCTCCACAAAGGCCTGCTGGATCTGGTTCCTCAGGATCAGGTTCTGCTTGTTGATCTTCTTCATGGCGAAGCGCTGACGCGTCTCTCTGTGGCGCACCAGATAGACGGCGCTGGAAACAACAGAGAGCACAGCAGGTGGTCCAAGGTTAGAAGAAGTCATGGCTGTGTGGAGGTCCTACAAGCTTCAGAGCAGAAGAGCTCTGAGCTCGCAACCTTCTGACACCTGCCTCAGATGTTTCTGGGCCGCAGCTTCATCGTGCAGCTCCGGCTCAGGTAAACAGGAAACTGTTATTTATGGTTTGGAGCCGCTGGCAGAATATTTCTGCTGGCGTCCGTTAGATCTTTTAAATCGTTGAAAACGTCCCTGAGCGGAAGATAAACATTTAAAAATGTGTCAGAGCTGAAGCCACCACATCGTCAAAGATGGACAGACAGCTTCTCTTTACCTTATGACCATACACACCGTGACTGCAGGGGCGATTCTAGGACCTGACCTGTGGGGGGCTCAGCCCCCAGCACTGACTGTGGATCTGGGCTTGAACAACGCACCCATGGTGAGGTTTGTGAGAAGTGCAAAACCTTACAGCACCTGGTATTAGACCAGGTGGTCTCCCATCCAAGTACTAACCACGCCCGACCCTGCTCACCTTCTGAGACCAGATGGGGTCGGGCGTGTTCAGGGTGGTGTGGCCGTAAACGAGGAGCTCCGTCACTAATAGAACTTTTAAGGGATCATAGCAAACAAAGACTAAACTTACACAACCAGAAGTTACAACAAACATCTACACACAAAACACAACTAGCTTTAACCTTTAATTAACCTCTGACTGCAAAGTGTTTGCAATGAAAAAACACAACAATGGTGTCAGAGGGAAAGGGGTAGAGCTCCTGCAGGTAAGGGCGTTCACTTTCAGGACAAATCGAGATCGCTGATTGGTCTGTTGCTGACGAGCCAGCTGGAATGATTGACAGGTCAGGATCCAACATGTGCAAAAAAATGTGATTGAATTTATTGTTCAGTTGTGTCTCTGCACTGTGTGTTGCATTTGTTGCACGCAGTGTTGCACTGTAACTCAGGAGGAACAGTCTCATTTCAATATTTACGTGCACGTAGATGAAAAGACAATCAAACCTGCCTGACTCTGATGGTTTCTTTACTTTTCAGGGGTGCTGAGTTTGTAAGAGTCCTGCCGTCCTCTCTACACTCCTCACGGGCTCCAGCTGCAGATGATCAGCTCAACACCCAGGAGGAGTAAGAAGCCTCAGGAGCCGCTCTGCAGGCGCCGGGACATTGTCTACCAACGGTAGGTGTGTTCTGGCCAGTTTATTTCTGATATTAGTGGAAACTAACATTGTGTTTCTCTCTGCGCTTCCTCAGAGTTTGGATCTTGCTGTTTACCTGCGCTGCTCGAGTCCCATCTGAGCTGTGACTCCTCCTGCCTCTCTACAGCTGCTGGATGCCTTCCACCACTTGCCTTGTCTACTTGTTTCACCTTGTGCTACTGGAGAACATCTGGACCAAAGACCTTCTCATTCTGTTTCCTGCTACCCACCGTAAGAATAATTCAACAAGTTCTCATCCAACAACAGCCCTTTCATTTCCCGCTCTCTCCCCACGTGTTCCCGTTCCTTCACTTGATCTCTTTATTAACCACTCCTGTAAATAAACAGTGTAAACGATTATCTGAGTCCTGGTCTCTGTTCAGTTCTGCTCTTTCGTCTGAGTACACCTGCATTCATAACGGAGTTAAAGTTTAGGGGTGATGAGTTATAGCTTAGTGAGGGGTGGGAGGGAAGACAAATGAACAGTAGCACAATATAACATGATGTAAAGTGAATAAATATGATATAACATGATGTAAAGTG
>NC_056500.1:1682369-1682959 GCF_014905685.2 Nematolebias whitei
ATGTAAAGTGAATAAATATGATATAACATGATGTAAAGTGAATAAATCAATCAACCTTTATTTATACAGGTAAATCCCATTGAGCCTCGAGGACTCATTTACAAGAGAGACCTGATTTCAACAAAGAAAGATGACAACAATGGACAACAGCAACAACAATAAGCAGTTATAAAAACTCATACTACAGTTTTTTTTTTTTTTTTTTTTAACAAATAGGATGGCTAAAAGGAAAAAGGTAACAAAACAAAAAACAGCTAGATTCCAAGACAAATGTAGAAACTAAAAACAGGAACATGTCTGCATTGTACCCTGCCAGGAGTCCAACAGATTCTTAAAGGTGTAAAATGATGTAATATGATTTAAAAATGTGAAATTATGTAAAATGGTGTACTATGATATAACATGATGTAACATGGTGTAACATGGTGTAACATGATGTAACATGGTGTAACATGGTGTAACATGATGTAACATGATGTAACATGGTGTAACATGATGTAACATGGTGTAACATGATGTAACATGATGTAACATGATGTAAAGTGATGTAAAGTGAATAAATATGATGTAACATGATGTAAAGTGAATAA
>NC_056500.1:1683059-1693107 GCF_014905685.2 Nematolebias whitei
GGTCTGATGTCAGGTCTGATCTCGGGTCTGATGTCAGGTCTGATGTCAGGTCTGATCTCAGGTCTGATGTCAGGTCTGATCTTGGGTTTGATGTCTGGTCTGATCTCAGATCTGATGTCAGGTTTGATCTCAGGTCTGATCTCAGGTCTGATGTCAGATCTGATGTCAGGTCTGATGTCAGGTCTTCAATTCAATTCAATTCAAAAATACTTTATTAATCCCAGAGATTAATTATTTGTTGTAACTCGTTATCCTCATTTCATTAAGAGATGTTATAGATGCTGATACTGTAGACAGGAAGGATCTCTTGTAAAGGTCCATCCCACAGTGGATCCTAAGAAACTGGCTGCAGATGCCGACCGATCCGTCCACCCAGACTCGGGTGATCTCTCAGTTCCCCTGGACTGTAGGACCGCTTGAATGCTGGGCTGAACTCCTCCCAGAGCGATGGCCACTCCTCCCAGCAGTCTGCAGAGTTCCTCATAGCTGCGGACAGCCAACTGTAGGTGCTGAGGGACGATCCTGTCCTTCTGCTGTCGTGAACCGTGTTTCCTGCTAGTTCCAGGATCTCAGTGGTCAGGCACTCGAGCACAGCTGGCAGGTAGATGAGAATGCGTCCACATAACATCCTTTTCAACTCATTTGAGAGTTGGGGCCATAGTTGAGATATTATTTGAGCTTTTGAGATGTTATTCAGCTGCTGTTGTTGTAGAAAACTGCCTTGTTGCCATGGTTACGCATCATAACAAATGTCCAAAACTAAAAAAGTTTCAGTAAAAATCCTTCCAGCTGCACAGCATCTGATACCAGAGGAAACAATCATCCAAAAAATATGATTTACATCCAGAAAACCAGGAATTAAAGTTTCCAAAAGCAAAATCTCAGAATGAAAATAACAGAGCTGCTCCAACATGCAGCCACCTGGAGCGGCGCAGTTCTAGAACAAGAACAAGGTCTTATCTCAGGTCTGATGTCAGGTCTAATGTCAGGTCTGATCTAGGGTCTGATCTCGGGTCTGATCTCAGGACTCATGTCAGGTCTGATCTCGGGTCTGATCTCGGGTCTGATCTCAGGTCTGATCTCAGGTCTGATCTTAGGTCTGATCTTAGGTCTGATCTCGGGTCTGATCTCAGGTCTGATCTCAGGTCTGATCTTAGGTCTGATCTCGGGTCTGATGTCAGGTCTGATTTCGGGTCTGATGTCAGGTCTGATCTCGGTTCTAATCTCAGGTCTGACCTTGGGTCTGATGTCAGGTCTGATCTCAGATCTGATGTCAAGTTTGATCTCAGGTCTGATCTCAGGTCTGATGTCAGGTCTGATCTCGGGTCTGATCTCAGGTCTGATCTCGGGTCTGATCTCAGGTCTGATCTCGGGTCTGATCTCAGGTCTGATCTCGGGTCTGATGTCAGGTCTGATCTCGGGTCTGATGTCAGGTCTGATCTCGGTTCTGATCTCAGGTCTGACCTTGGGTCTGATGTCAGGTCTGATCTCAGGTCTGATGTCATGTCTGATTTCGGGTCTGATGTCAGGTCTGATTTCGGGTCTGATGTCAGGTCTGATCTCGGTTCTAATCTCAGGTCTGACCTTGGGTCTGATGTCAGGTCTGATCTCAGATCTGATGTCAAGTTTGATCTCAGGTCTGATCTCAGGTCTGATGTCAGGTCTGATCTCGGGTCTGATCTCAGGTCTGATCTCGGGTCTGATCTCGGGTCTGATCTTTGGTTGACACGTGAAAATGAGAAAACCGACATGAACCGTCTGAGGAAGTCCTACCTTACTGAAGCGAGGAGAGCAAGAGGAGAACTGTCTGATCTCCACGGGCTCGTCATCGTTGGTGTCGTCCTCGTCGTATGTGTTGATGTGGTGATAACGGTCTGAGCGAGCTGACAGACAGGAGGAGAAGCAACGAGTCGAACCCAGAAATAACAGTACAACACATGAACTTTGGTGCTAAATACAGATTTCAGCTCCTTCAAGGTTCAAGGTTCTTTATCGTCACCACATGTGGTCCATGAGGTGGAATGAAAATATGTACTCAGGGTCCCAGTTCCATCCAACACTAGCTAAAATATAAAGTGTGAAAAGAAACAATATATACGGATCTAAGATATACGCTAAATAGGGGTTGAACGAGTATATACATTTTAAACTCGACATTAACATAATAAAACCCGAGTAGAACTCGAGTATTTGATGACGTCATAGATCTCAAGATACAAAAATAAATAAATAAATAAAACCGCAAAAAAGGTAATTATTTACAAAAAAAAAAGACCAGCAGAACATTGGGAGCGTATATTATGCTCCTCCCATTTATCATACGGCAAATAAGTCACAGGAAAAACTAAACTATTAGTTTTTATTATTAAACTGCAAACGTGAAGAAACGTGCAGCACGTCAGAAACGAAACTTAAACCAAAACTGGTTCTGGTTCGGTGGATTGGACCCGGTGTTACACCAAACTCTGTGACCTGCAACAGTGCAGCACCGCCCCCTACGGTCACACGGTGGTCACATAATATGACGTCACTACGGATACTCGACTTTACATTTTTAACATCGATAAATGTCCTAGCAATCGATGTGTAGATTACTCGAGTACTCTGTTAATGCCCTAATGCTAAACACTAATAATGTAATATACAGTAATAAGGTGTATTAAACAGCAGCCTGAACATGAGTCTGTGGTGAGCAGATGGTATAAATACAGCAGCTTAAAGGCAAGAGATCAGCAGCATGGATAATCAGCAGCATGGATAGTCAGCAGTATGGATAGTCAGCAGCACAGATAATCAGCAGCACAGATAAGTCACATATCACCAATTAAAGTGTCATCACAGTGATTATGCTAGTTAGAGATTCATGAGTCTAACAGCCTCAGGGTAGAAGCTGTTCCTCAGTCTAGTGGTTCTACACTTAATGCTCCTCAACCTCCTTCCTGAGGGGAGTGGGGCAAAAAGTGTGTGCTGGGTGAGTGGGCTTCATGCTCACTGAAAACATTTTCCATCAAACCACTGTGGGAGGTGGTCTGGACCCATTTAATCCACAAACGTTCATCAGTCTGAAGGTAATCTGGTCATCTGAGCCTAGTGTAGGAGCTCCTCCTGATCCCCTCCTGAGCTCCTCCTGGGCTCCTCCTGGGCTCCTCCTGATCTCCTTCTGATGTCCTCCTGAACTTCTCCTGAGCTCCTCCTGGGCTCCTCCTGAGCTCCTCCTGAACTCCTCCTGGGCTCCTCCTGAGCTCCTCCTAGGCTCCTTACGCAGCAGAGAGGACGTCTCAGAGGAACAGCTCCCTCCGCAGCCAGCACATTAAACATCATTCCTGTCGTACTTGGGAATCTTCTGAATTTAAGCCTTTTTTCATTATTGTTTGACTAAAAGTTTTAATGAAGTTTTTATAAAAAATCTTCTCAATGATTAGTCTGAATTTTATTTTTCAGAGCGGATGTTGCGTGGGCAGGTCTCTCTTTGATTTAATGATTGTTTTGGACCCACTGTGGTTGCTGTGAGCTATAATGTTCTGTTCATGACACAACAGCCTGAATCATCAGAGACCCTCAGATCAATGAGATCACAATACGAGAAGTTACATTTAACAGCTAACAGCTTTCACATGAAGGAATCTCTGCCTTCCTTACTTGGAAAGTTTATAGAAGTCAGTTCATGGACATCAGGCTGAGTCTGAACTTTCTGAAAGATTTTTGGCTAACAGGCATCAACATCGCTGCATGATGAGACAGTTAGCCGTACTGCTAACAGGACATGGGTCCTGGACTTCTTAACCAACAGACCACAGCCTGTGAGGATCCACAACTTCTCCTCCTCCACCATAACCCTCAGCACTGGCTCCCCTCAGGGATGTGTGCTGAGCCCCCTCCTGTTCACTCTGCTCACGTATGACTGTGCACCTGCACATCCACATGGTAAAGTTTGCAGATGATACAGCGGTGGTGGGATGCAGCATCACAATTAATTTATTAACCTTTATTTAACCAGTCAAATCCCACTGAGATCACAGATCTCTTTAAGGGGAGGCCTGGACCTGGAGGCAGACTAACATGCAGGTTTTCGATCTCTGGGAGGAAACAGGAGTACCCGGAGAAAACCCACGCAAGCACGAGACGAACATGCAAACTCCACACAGAAAGACCCCAGGTCCAACAGGGGATTGAACCCAGGACCTTCTTGATGTGAGGCAACAGTGCTAACCACTGAGCCATCGTGCTGCAGAACAACGATGAGTCCAGCTACAGGCAGAAGGTGGAACACCTGGAGAGCTGGTGCAGGAAGAACAACCTTCACATCAATGTGAGGAAGATGAAGGAGATGGTTGTGGACTTCAGAAGGAAGACCCCCCCCCCCCCCCCCCATGTTCAGGCTACTGTTTAATACACCATATTATTTTATTAGTATTTAGTTTATATGTTAGATCCTTGTATACTGCTTCTTTTTATACTTTATATTTTGGGTGTAACTGGGGCCCTGAGTACATACTTTTGCTCCAGCTCATGTAGCACATGTGGTGAGAATGACAATACAGAGCGTTGACGTGAAAACAAGCGTCGGACACGACGTTCAGGAGTTACTGGCCCAAAGGTCAGAGATGGTTGTAACATCAAATGTTCTGCTTCGCTCTCACGGCTTCATGTTGCCTGTTGTGCTGCAGCCTGTCGAAGTCTATCTGGTCATGAAATAAATATTAAGCTGCTGGTCAAATGTGCATTTATTTCACATGTATGTAACTATGACGACTGCCGCTCGCTGGGATGTTGGTTGCTGGTTTAAATCCTGGTTCTAAAGTTGGACGTTGCGCTTGAGGGCCAGAGGACGACAGTTTACAGCTGCATTAGTTTGTAGTGTTCAATGTAACACATAATCCTGTCATTAAAGCAGGATTAACAGCTACAGACATGTATGCTGAGATTAATTATTGCAATATTACTTCCTGGCCGTGCTGCTGAGCCCTCCAGAGCATCTCATTATATTCACTTCCTCGTGTTCACAATGAAACTGCAGAAAAACTAAAAAACTTCTGCTGTCTGCAGCTTGTGCAGTTTCTGCTTTCACTCTGAAGTCATTGAATATACACTTTTATTACTTTTATCTTGATACGTATTTATGGACAACACGTGACTCAAACAGCAGAACAGTTGGTGAGTAAATATAAAACGATAATGAATAAAATGATCGGCCTCTTACTGTCGAAGTAGCTGGTGTCCTCCTCGGACTCCAGGTGAGGAACGAACTCGGCTTTCTGCCTCAGCAAGCTGTTCCAGTCCAGGCCGGTGAAGAAGGCGTGCTGCTTCACCTCAAACGCTCCGCCTGGCGTCCGGGACACAAAGCAGACGGACAAGTCCACACGGCTCCTCAGAGAACTCTGCTCATATTTGCTGTTTAGATGAAAACTGGTCGACTCTTCAGCACAGCGTCCACGACGGACTTATTAAAATATCAGAAGTTAAACGGTTGGAAAGTCTTTTACTTTTTAAACGTTGAGTTCTGCAGACATGTTCTTTTTTATTTCCTAAAAGGAAAAATTTAAATATCCGTTCTAACGTAAAATAAGTTGATGTAAAAATGTGAGTTTTGTTGCAGCTTGTTGCATGAACTGGATGATTTATGATGGTTTATGATGATTTATGATGATTAGACTACGTCAGAGCGTAGCAGCGTTTTAGTCCCGTCATCTTTAGACTTTTCTTCCTGCGGTCATTTTGTTGATTTTTTACACATTTTACTTGTTTTGAACTGAATCAGTTCAATCGCACAACTTGAACACGCTCGAGCTGTTTGCTCAGGACTTCAGAGCGACGCCTCTTCGTCTAGTCTGCGTCTGTTTGACTCCAAACGTTCCTTCGGCTGCAGAAACGATCTAGCACAGGATTATTGAACGAAAAGCACGAGGACTGCTCGATGTTTGCATCGAGGCTGAATTGTGCTGCGAGAAGCACAACAACAGGAAAGTGTTCTTGTTGGACGTGTTTGTAAAGAGGATTAAATCAGCTCTTTCCAGTCAAATGGACACTTTGAATTGTCTTTATAAAAACTTCCTCTGTTCGAGAAGTTCATCTGACATTTGTTCCTGTACAAATCTTGCATTTGTTGTTTAGAAGAACATTTAATTTGAGTTTTGATGCCTTTCAGGAAAAGCTCCAACATTTTCTCTGAGCAGAAAGCAAACGCAACCCGACCACAGACTGATGTTTGTGTGGTGTGAAGCTGTACCTGTGCCGAGCCTTACGAGCGGGTTGGTCTGCAGCAGAGCAGAGATGAGCGCCTGAGCGTCTGCAGGCAGCGCCTCGTCGCCGTCGGGCCAAACGATATCATCTGCCACAGGAAGCAAACGATCACTTTAAAATGAAAAGGATCCAAACACATCCAAAAACAAAATGTGTCAACAAAATATTCTCATCAAAGAAGGCAAGTCTTTGCTGTATCTGTCTTTATAGTTTAATGTTTGACTTCTAAGGAAATTAAAGAGCATCATAAACCAACTGTCACCTGATTAACATCAGAAGAAACTAGTCTTTGGTTCAACAGCTACTTAACTAAACACATTCACTTTGTTCCACGTGGCTCAGTTTTGTCAGATACAGTCACACTGAACAAGGGGGGTCCCACAAGGGTCTACTTTAGGGCCCTTGCTCTTTTTACTTTATATTAATCAAATCTTTGATCAGCTTAAATTCTCCTCTTACCACATGTACGCAGATGATACAGTGCTATACTCGTCACCGCCCTCTCTAGATGCAGTACACTCAAATCTTCAGACTGATTCAACAGTTTACAGAACGCTCTCCGTGATTCAAAATTAGCCTGAATGCTAGCAAAACTAAAGTTATGTTGTTTCCCATAATTCTGTGGTAACCATTCCTTCTATTAAAACACTGAATGGTGACATCAGGGACCGTAGACACATGCAAATATCTTGACATTTGGCTGGATAAAGATCTTCATTTTAAACATCATATTACATATCTAATAAAAAGCTAAAATTTACTCTGTGTTTTGTATAGACTGAAATCATGTTCTTCTATTTCTTACTGTAAGCGGCTTGTTTTCATCACAGCTGGACTGTGGAGACACAATCTATGCACTAACCTCCCCCACTGCCTCAGATAAACTGGAGCCCACTTACTTGCTCTGAGTGTTTTCATTCAACCTTTATTTCTGCAGGTTAGTTCCATTGAGCCTCGGGGACTCATTTACAAGAGAGGCCTGGTTTTAACAAAGAGTGATGACGACAGTGGACGATCATAAAAGAAATTGGTTTTTGTCATATTCAGTCTTTAGGACTCACCATCATATATTCTTGCTGGACTTCACTCAGTACTCGAAGGATATTGGTATATTTTCATATACAAAGCCATTTTATGAAAATAACCATCATAGATCTACTCCCAGTTCATTTCACTCCAGAACACACAGTCTCAGGGCCAGGCTGTGGTTTAAGGTACTTTGTGCCGCAGAGTCAGGAAAGATGAGTTTGTCCTGTTTCAGCCCGTGGTCTTAGAATGATCTGCAGCTCAATGCAGGTTGGAGTCTTCACTCCTTGATCTAGTTTTGAACAAAAACTGTACTGTTTGTGTCTCAATATGTGATTTTTAAAAAACTTTCATTGTATTTCATGTTTAATGAGCAGATGTTTTGTTGTAAATACTCTAATATCACTGTTATTAAGTCTGTTGCTGTGTTTATAATGGCATGTTTGCACCGTGCACATCGCCCAGGACATTCTTGTAAATGAGATTAATAATCTCAGTGGATTCCTCTCCTGGTCAAATAAAGGTTTTAAAAACTCATTTGTGTCACCTGTGATGACCTGTCCAAACAGCTCCTCAGGAGTGTCTCCAAAGAAAGGCACGCAGCCCACCAGGAACTCGTAGAGGATGATGCCCATCGCCCACCAGTCCACAGGTTTCCCGTAGCCCTGACGGAGGATCACCTCCGGAGCGATGTACTCAGGAGTCCCACAAACCTGAGACGAGATGTGGAGACAAAGAGGAAAGAAGGACAAAGATGAGCTGGAGTTTCAACACCTTGTGGAAAACTATAGTCCATCCAGAATTCAAGCAAACTCTTTGAACTGCTTTGGTGTACACCATGATGCTGAAAACTAAAAACTAGCAGAGTTGGTAGAACGGATCTGAACGTTTAATGTCTTACCTGTCGCAGATAGCTCTTTGAATGACCTCGGTTTGCTTCAAGATGGCAGCAACCTGAGCTCCACTTGGAGCTGTTAGACTTCAAGCCTGTTTCTCCACAATGAGGTTCTTCAAAAAGCTACCTTTGATGGTTCATAACCTTAACCGAGAACCCCACGTCCAAAGATCGGAACTGTCCCTTTAAGTATGCGAGAATTAAAATAAAAATTCAAGATATTATTTTTAAACTGCACAAGTTTTAAAGTCTGTTCAGGGTACTGGAGAAGCGAGTCCAATCGTTGGTTGAACCTCAGATCCAGAAGGAACAAAGAGGGTTCCTTCCTGGCCGTGGATCACTGGACCAGCTCTTTACCCTCACTAGGGTCCTCGAGGGGTCATGGGAGTTTGCCCATCCAGTCTACATGTGTTTTGTGGACTTGGAGAAGGCATTCGACCGTGTTCCTTGGAGTACACTGTGGGGGTGCTCCATGGGACTGGGGGCTCGTTGCTGTTTGGTCTCTGTGCAGACAGTGAGAGAGGTTGGGTCTCATTGCCGGCAGTAAGTCGGACCCTCCAGGTGGGAGTTGGACTCCACCGCCTGTTGTCACTGATTCTGTTCAGAACTTTCATGGACAGAACTTCTCGGTGCAGCCAGGGTGTGGAGGGAGTCCAGTTCTGTGGCCTCAGGATTCATCTCTGCTCTTTGCAGATGATGTGGTCCTGTTGGCTCATCGTGCCATGATCTTCAGCTCTCACTGGAGCAGTTCGCAGCTGGGAGGAGAACCAGCACCTCCACATCTGAGGCCATGGTCCTCAGTCAGAGGTGGATTGTTCTCTTCAGGTCGAGGGTGAGGTTCTGCCTCAAGTGGAGGAGTTCAAGCATCTCAGGGTTTTGTTCACTAGGGAGAGAAGAATAGAGCGTGAGATTGACAGACGGATTGGTGCAGCATCTGCAGTATTGTGGACTCTGTACCGGTCCGGTGTGGTGAAGAGGGAGCTGAGCTGTAAGACAAAGTTCTCTTCCAGTCGGTCTACGTTCCTCCCCTCACCTCTGGTCATGAACTCTGGTAGAGACTGAAAGAATGAGATTGTGGATCCAGGAGGTTGAAATGAGTTTCCTCTGCAGGGTAGCTGGACTCTCTTAGAGACAGGGGGAGAAGTTCAGGTATCAGGAGAGACTCAGAGTAGAACCTCTGCTCCTCCACATCCAGAAGAACCATTTGAGGTGGTTCATCTGGTAAGGATGCTCCCTGGGCACCTGCGTAGGGAGGTGCATCATGCATGTCCTACTGGGAGGAGACCCCGGGGAAGACCCAGGACATGCTGGCGAGACTATGTCTCTCGGTTGAACTGGGAACTCCTTGGAGTCCTTCCAGAAGAGCTGGAAGAGACTGTGGAAAGAGATGTCTGGACCTCCCTGCTCAAGATGCTGCCCCGAGACCTGAGTCCAGAACAAGATGATGGATGCAGTTTTAAAATCTGAATATAAATGGTAAATGGACTGCACCTATACAGCTCCTTTCTGTCTCATCCAGACACTCAAAGCTCTTCACAACAATCTGTGCTTCATCTACCCATTCATACAGCTCTATACTAGATCTGTAATCAGAGCTTTATCACATTCAGACACTGATGGGACACACGTCAGAGGCAATGAGGGTTCAGTGTCTTGCCCAGGGACTCTTCAGCATGTGACTGCTGCTGGATTCAAACCCCCAAATCTCCCATTGGAGGACGCCTGCTGACTTGATGATTTTTAATTTGAGTTTTAATAAATCTGCACCCATCCTGTTTAATTTCAGCAGGTGAAGGGGAAATCTCATCAACACTCAGTAATCCAGCATGAAACAGAACTGCTGCTACAGTATAATCCAGCATGAAACAGAACTGCTGCTACAGTATA
>NC_056500.1:1693117-1697644 GCF_014905685.2 Nematolebias whitei
CATGAAACAGAACTGCTGCTACAGTATAATCCAGCATGAAACAGAACCACCACTGAAAACAGAAAGCAGATGTGTGATGTGTGCAGATGTTGGGCGATGACTGTGCGACCAGTAGACCTCCACGCAGACTGCTCCTCAGATGAAGGGCATTAATGATCCAGCAGCTCCAGCCGGACAGGAAGCAGCGACCGTCTTTGAACAAGATGGATTAACCAGAAGTCTCGGCCGCACGGATCAGGTTTGAAACAGCTGATCGTCCACACAGATCTGCAGCAGCTTCTTTGATGTTTCAGTGCCTTTAATTTGATTTGCTGCGTCGCAGTTGTGAGATCATAACCACTAACATCACTGACGGACATTTAGTCCTGTTTTGTTGCCAACATTTATGAGTCGTTTACGTTGAAGCGCGCACGAGCACACTCCGATGTGTGTGTGTGTGTGTGTGTGTGTGAGACGGATGTTACGTCCACAGAATGACCCCCGGATGAAAACAGTCAGAGGGAGAACAAAAAGTCTACGTCTCTTTTCTTCTGAAGAGGAACGGGGACTAAAAGCTGTCAGCATGTCAGTCAGTACGCACTCTGCTTTTTAATGTTTGCACCGATAAAATCACATCATTGTTGTTAACAGGGAGCCGTTCACATCTGTGTAAGTAAATAACTCTTCTTTTGCTGCTGCTTAAAGGAAGCAGAGCAGCAGCGCTGGTTTAAGCAGCAACAAACTGAAACTGTGCTTCATCAGGTCAGCAGTTTTACAGATGTGACAGATGTTGCTTCACAGCAGCGTGTGAAGATTAGTAAGAGATTAGAGTATATTGTTACCACGTGTAATCACTAAAAGACACTTCTGAGACTCATGTTTTATTGATAATAATACAGAACAGATGCTTAATGCAGCCGGCGGTGCTTCTGAGACTCGTTCTGACCTCCAGCCTCTAAAACAACGTTTGATCTGTTTTTATTTATCGTGTGAACGTTCATGAAGCGGTCACTCTGATCCAGTTTGCTTCTGGATGGTTTTCAGCATCGTTCTCGTCCCGCTGTTTTCAGCTATTCCCACAAATCGTGAATCAAAACGTTCGGCTCGTTCAGGACAATCCTGCTATAACTTTTGGTATTGGTGCAACTTTAGCTGTTTTAAATATTTAGCCTTTTCGACCTTTTTTTTTCTTCTCATAGAAAATGAATTGAGCTCATTTTGCATCCTTCAGATCTTTACATGTGTTTACAACCTTTTACTGCTCCTTTCACTTTTTGTTCTGCTTCAGCTTCTTTCAGCTTCTTTCAGCTTCCTGATGAAAATTATAACTTTTTTCTGCTACTTTCAGCTAATTTCGACTGTTTTTTTTCAGCTGTCCTTTCTGATTTATTTTGCTAACTACAACTTTGTTGTGCTTCTTCTAACGTCTTTCTGCTCCTTTCAGCTTAGTTCTGGAAGTTTCAGCTTTTTCTGCTATTTCAGCTACAGTTACCGGTACGGTAGCTGTTTTATGATAATTTCAGCTTTTTCAACTAATTCCATATTTTTTGCACTCATTTCAACTTTTTTCAGCCTAATTCAGCTAAATGTGCTCTTTCCACTCCCTTCTACTAATTTAAGCTTCTTTCTCCTGTTTTAGCTCCTTTTCAGCTGTTTTTTTAAATAATTTCAGCTTTTTTTCAGACAGTTTCAACTTTCTGTGCTCATTTCTGCTTCTTTCAGCCTAACTGGGCAAACACGTGTCCTTTCTGTGTTCTTCTGCTATTTTAAGCTTGTGCTACATTTTCAGCTACCTTTGAACATTTTTAGCTAATTTCAGCTGTTTTCTGATAAATTCAAGTTTTTCTTAGTAATTTCTGCAACTTTCAGCTTAGTTAACTTCTTTCTGCTAATTTCAGCTTATTGAGCTCCTTTCAGCTTTTTTCTGCTATTTCAGCTACTATTTAGCTGTTTTGTGCTAAATATATCTTTTTCAGCTAATTCCACATTTTGTTAACTAATTTCAGCTCGTCCCACTTGCTTCTGGTAGTTTAAGCTCCTTTCTACATTTTCAGTGACTTTTCAGCTAACTTTTTTGCTATTTTCAGATTTTTTTAGCTGATTTCCTAATTTTTGTGCTCATTTCTGCTAATTTAAACCTAATTCAGCAAATGTGTGTTCTTTCTACTTACTTCTTCTAAATTAGGCTCCTTCTTGCATTTCAGCTACATTTCAGCATGTTTTAGCTACTTTTAGCTGTTTTTCAGCAAGTCCTTCAGCAATAAGCATTCACAGAGTGTTTTCACAGGAAATGTAATTTGTCTGGTTAGTTGTCCGTTAGCAAAGCATCTTATTTTAACGAGCTCTCAGAAAGGTCAGAGATTGACCTTTTGATCCAAGATGGCCGCCAACACAAAGCAGTCTCACTCAGTCGGTTTTACAGACTCTGAGCTAAACTTGGGCATGGTAGTTCCTGAGAGTTATCCAGAACAGCTGATTTAAGAGCTGACAGGACACGTGCCGTCACACGAGACTGAACATGAGCAGAAAAACAAATTCGTAGCTTCTCTACGAAACATCAAAGACTCGCGTGGTTTTAAGAGACGGTAATTCTTTAATTTCCGTCCTGAGGCAGCGACAACGTTCTCACCTGTTTGTCCAGAAACTCTCGGGCGTCCTTCTCGATGTGTCCTTCGTACAGGTTGGTGGTGAGGCTCATCAGGCCCATCTTGGACAGACCGAAGTCCGTCAGCTTGATGTGTCCCATGGAGGTGATCAGGAGACTAAAGGACGAGCGCAAACATTCGTTACATCACAAGAACCTTTGAGCAAAAACAAGAACGTTACTTTAAAGCTGCACCAGAACCCAATCCACATCTTAAAACGTATATTTGATGAGGATACAAACAGGAAGTCATGTTTCTGAGGAAGCGTTAACGGAACAGAGCAGCAGTGATGGTTGAACATTTGAAACTTCTGGAGATGTGTTGAATCCAGAGTGGATTATCTCCTCCAGGTCCACACATGCACCCAGAACAAACACCATGAAGCTCTGCACGAGGTGAGCTGATGAAGGACAAACTCTGAAGCTCTCTGCAGATCTGAAGTGGTTCAAAGTTTACGTGAGCGTGAAGACCGGCCTACAGAACCAAGAAGAAACGACGACACGTTTGAACGATGAGATGTTTGAGGTTGGGCGGCTTCAGATGTTCATGTTTGTGCTCGGCCCTCATTTTCATCCCACCTGTATTTCTACAGGTTAGTCTCAGTCGAGACCTCCCACTGAGAAGATTCTTCAGAGCTGCTGCTTCAGTCAAACACAGGAAGTGAAGAAACGTTCTGAAAACTCACTTCTCAGGTTTGAGGTCTCTGTGCACGATGCCGAAGTTGTGCAGATACTCCAGAGCCAAAACTGTTTCAGCAAAGTACATGGAGGCCAGCTCGACCGGCACAGCCCCGATATTCTTCAACAGAGTGGCGCAGTCGCCGCCTAACAAACAAACAAACAAACAAACAAACAAACAAACAAACGGGGTTTACAGAAGTCATTCGCCCGTTTTATAATTTGTACAAAACACTTGGTCAGGTTGAGCGTGACGCTGAGGTCGTGACCTCTGTATGTGAAACAGATCAGTCATTTAAAAACAGGATTTATTTTTAACTAAATGTTTCTGCAGTTCACAACACGTGACGTCACGTGTGCAGTTTTACACCTCGACAAGTCAAAGACGGTTGTTTTACCTTAAAATACTCGTATTAATATCTTAAATACAACTTCAGTACAAACTAACAAAGACGTGCACGTTGTCCTGTGAAAGTAAAATCCTATGGAGCTTCAGAACGTTTTGATTTAAGACGCAGCTTTTTGTCTCGCACTGCTGAAGGACTGTTGTGTAGTCTGCAGTGTTAGCAAAATAATCTCATCAAGTCGTGGACATTAACGAAACTCCTAGAAAGCGATTATTAGAAGTTCCTCTAGAACTGACAGCCCTTTGGAGTCAGCCCCATTCAAGATGGCCGCCACAGCCAAGGGACTTGACCAACACAGAAATAGTTCGGCAGACTTTACAAACATTCAGCTGAAACTGGTGTGGTAGTTGCTGAAAGTCATTCCTCACACGTGCTCCAAGTGTCCACCTTCTGTGACGTCTTTCCTTAAAACTTTAGCATCACCCTTTTTGTCTGTTAGCAAAATATCTAATGAACCACAAGACAGATGTTAATGAAACTCTCAGAAAGTAATCAGTGGACATATCTCTACAACTCAACAACTTCTCATGTAAGCCCAATTCAAGATGGCCGCCACAGCTAACCGACATGAGCCAACACAAACACAGCTGGAACTGGGCTCATCGGACAGATAAAGAGCTAACGTTCTCGTCGCAGCTGAGAGTCGTTCCGACTCATCTCATCACGCAGGAGAAGGTGCAGAGAAAGTTTGACCCGAACAGTTTAAACTTCACGCCTCATCAGACGATGATCTGTGTTTAGAAGATGATCTGTGTTTAGAAGATGATCTTTGTTTAGAAGATGATCTGTGTTTAGAAGATGATCTGTGTTTAGAAGATG
>NC_056500.1:1702644-1706394 GCF_014905685.2 Nematolebias whitei
GATGTAACATGATGTAAAGTGAATAAATATGATGTAACATGATGTAAAGTGAATAAATATGATATAACATGATGTAAAGTGAATAAATATGATATAACATGATGTAAAGTGAATAAATATGATATAACATGATGTAAAGTGAATAAATATGATGTAACATGATGTAAAATGAGTAAATATGATGTAACAAGATGTAAAATGGTGTAAAATGATGTAATATGATTTAAAAATGTGAAATAATGTAAAATGATGTAACATGGTGTAACATGATGTAACATGATGTAACATGATGTAACATGGTGTAACATGATGTAACATGGTGTAACATGATGTAACATGGTGTAACATGATGTAACATGGTGTAACATGATGTAACGTGGTGTAACATGATGTAACATGATGTAACATGATGTAATATGATGTAACATGGTGTAACATGATGTAACATGATGTAACATGATGTAACAGGGTGTAACATGATGCAACATGATGCAACATGATGTAACATGATGTAACATGATGTAACATGATGTAACATGGTGTAACATGGTGTAACATGATGTAACATGATGTAACATGATGTAACATGATGTAACATGATGTAATATCTTCAAGGACTGAATCAGGTTAAAGGCTCCAAAGGTCTCAAGTTTGATCCAGGATGATTTAGTTTTTAAATCATCAGTGAGGTCAACATTCCTTCCTTACCCGTAGGCTCCGTTACTGATCAGCTTTATGGTCTGAAAGTCTTCTTCACTGGGGGGCTTCATGGACCTGCCTTTACCCTGCCAACACCCAAGAGAAGAAAAACAAGTTCAAAAACACACGAGGGGTGCCCATGGCCCCCATCACTGAGGGGTTAGAACAGTTGAGTGTTTGTCTGGACAGGAACTGAACAGAGAATGAAGGAAACCTAAATGTTTTTCTGTAAGATGTTTAACTTATAGAAGTTAGGGTAGAGGTTTTTGTTTGTCTGACTGAGCTCAGACTGGAGGATCCCGGCAAGAAGAGGGAGCCCTTTTATCCATCAGCTGCAGTGGAGGAGCCAGTGGGGGGCATTGGTGGCCACAGATTAATCTTTAGACACCCCAGTCATTTGAGGAAACTATACTTTTAGGCAATAAATAAGAAAGTGTGGTTTTGTAAAAGGACCGGGGTGGCTGGTTTACATATAAATATGACAGCAGCCATCTTGGATTTTGACATGACAACCCAGCTTTCCATAGGAACGTGCCTGTTGCCTGCACGCAGCGACACTAAAAGAGAAGCCGGCACTTCACTTGTTTTTCAAGTTATCCAGCTCCAAAGACAGACAGATGGACGGACACAGGGTATTTCTAACGTCCCTCTTTCTGCATGGCGTCACACCAAGTGATGTGTGTGCAGCGGCTGTGGGAGTGCTGGTTTGTACAGAGGTGTGTCAGAGCGTTGGTGTGTGTGTCCATGAGTGCTGGTGCAAACAGGTGAGTCTGTGCATGCATCTGCATCACCTCTGTGGAGTCGTCCGTCTCCGGAGTGGGCGGACCCTCGCTGTCGTAGCTGTCCAGGCTGACGATTTCTGCAGAGAAACACGCCGGTTACAACAAGCTTGTGTTGAAACCAAGAGAGACGTCAGGCAGCGTTCCTCCCACACAGCCTGGACGTCTTGAACATCAAGCTCCTCCAGAAGAGACACGCATGTCAGAGAGGAGCTGCAGAATTAAAGCAGCTTCTTTATTCAGGTTTATTTTCTGCCTTCTCCATCAGAGCTCGGGCTCAGTGTCACCTGAATACGTGACAGCTGGTTGAATATGTATTTATTGTTTGATCAAGGAGAAATAATCGAGTGACGAGCAGCTCTGCAGAGCACTGATCGAACCTCTCAGGTGCACGACAAAAGTCATAAAGGTGAGAAGCACGTTCGGTTTTCTGCTTCTCCCTGGAAGTCTTGTCGACCGTCTCCAGGAAACCAAGAAAAGAAACAACAGTGTGTGGAAGCAGCTACGTGGGCGTGCACGTGTGCCTGTGCATAACAATGCAGGCGCTGAAGACAGTGCACGTCAAGTGGCACGCTGTTCACAGAGATTAACTCTCAAACATCTCTCACAAAGTAAAAAAGAAACAAGCAGCGACTTCCAGTGAGGAGTTATTCTGAGTTTGACTCGTTCCTGCTGCGCCCTCTGCACCACTGCGCAGCACATGCTCCCAACCTTACACCGCTCGTGCACACAATGCTGGAGCAACAACACGGTGCAACGTTTGAGGAGGGTCCACATGGGCAGAAACTGGCCCCATAAGAAACTGAATCTGAATTCACGTCAATTAAATCTGTCGGTTTGAAACTGGATTTAATGGTTGGAAACTGGATTTAATGGTTTGAAACTGGATTTAATGGTTGGAAACTGGATTTAATGGTTTGAAACTGGATTTAATGGTTGGAAACTGGATTTAATGGTTTGAAACTGGATTTAATGGTTGGAGACTGGATTTAATGGTGTGAAACTGGATTTTATGGTTTGAAACTGGATTTAATGGTTGGAAACTGGATTTAATGGTTGGAAACTGGATTTAATGGTGTGCAACTGGATTTAATGGTGTGAAACTGGATTTAATGGTTTGAAACTGGATTTAATAGTTTGAAAGTTATGGTTTGAAATTGGATTTAATGGTTTGAAACTGGATTTTATGGTTTGAAACTGGATTTAATGGTTTGAAACTGGATTTTATGGTTTGAAACTGGATTTAATGGTTTGAAACAGGATTTAATACTTTGAAACTGGATTTAACGGTTTGAAACTGGATTTAACGGTTTGAAACTGGATTTAATGGTTTGAAACTGGATTTTATGTTTTGAAACTGGATTTAATGGTGTGAAACTGGATTTAATGGTTTGAAACTGGATTTAATAGTTTGAAACTGGATTTAATGGTTTGAAACTGGATTTATTGGTGTGAAACTGGATTTAATAGTTTGAAACTGAATTTAATGGTTTGAAACTGGATTTAATAGTTTGAAACTGGATTTTATGGTTTGAAACTGGATTTAATGGTTTGAAACTGGATTTTATGGTTTGAAACTGAATTTAATGGTTTGAAACTGGATTTTATGGTTTGAAACTGGATTTAATGGTTTGAAACATGATTTAATTATTTGAAACTGGATTTAACGGTTTGAACTGGATTTAATGGTTTGAAACTGGATTTAATGTTTTGAAACTGGATTTAATGGTGTGAAACTGGATTTAATGGTTTGAAACTGGATTTAATAGTTTGAAACTGGATTTAATGGTTTCAAACTGGATTAATTGGTGTGAAACTGGATTTAATAGTTTGAAACTGAATTTAATGGTTTGAAACTGGATTTTATGGTTTGAAACTGGATTTAATGGTTTGAAACTGGATTTAATGGTTTGAAACAGGATTTATTGGTTTGAAACTGGATTTAATAGTTTGAAACTGGATTTACTGGTTTGAAACTGGATTTATTGGTGTGAAACTGGATTTAATAGGTTGAAACTGAATTTAATGGTTTGAAACTGGATTTAATCGTTTGAAACTGGATTTAATGGTTTGAAACTGGATTTGATAATTTGAAAGTGGATTTAACGGTTTGAAACTGGATTTAATGGTTTGAAACAGGATTTTATGGTTTGAAACTGGATTTAATAGTTTGAAACTGGATTTATTGGTGTGAAACTGGATTTAATAGGTTGAAACGGAATATAATGGTTTGAAACTGGATTTAATAGTTTGAAACTGGATTTAATGGTTT